>NC_091849.1:7896287-8199318 GCF_037783145.1 Equus przewalskii
TTTTGACAGGTGCCACTGCAAGGGAGAGGGGTCTAGGGGGAAGAAACAGAGGGAGGGAAGCTCGAGGTGGTGTTTAGGGAGCGACAACAGTAGGTTTTGTGATCTTGAACGGTAGGTGGGGTAAGGTGTTTTAGGGAGAGGAGTAGAAATCCTTGAGCGGGCTTGACAAAGGGAAATCTGTCAGGGTTGTTCTAGGTTGATTCTGAACGGGTAGAGACTGGAAGTGGGGAGGCCAGTGGGAGGGTTTTGCAATAGTGCAGGGAAGAGGTGCTGGGAGCCTGGATTGGATGCGGACACAGGTATTGAAAAGGGGAGAGCAGTGTAAAGAGATCAATGGACAAGGGTCAATAGGGTTAAATAACTAGATGTGAAGATGGAGAGGTTGTCCAAGATCATCTTGAAAATTTTAAGCTTGGGTTTGTTAGTGCCGCCTAAATAGCTAAAATAGATACACCCAGTGGTTAACATAGGTTAGCATAAGGGAAGCCATCTTATAGAGGGGAACCATGTTAGAACTATAAATGACCCTGATTCACAAGACACCCCCTTTCCTTGTCAGCAATGCTTTAGTTTGCAGTTTGCACGTAGCCTAGATAAGTATGCACGTGCTTGTGAGAAATATGCGTGCTCTGCTATTTTCGTAGCCTTGGCTTCTACGTAGACCTCCCTATTCCGATAAGGCAATAACTTTGTTCTCTAAGTTTTCCCAGGGATGCAACGACCTCCAGGAAATGAGAGAAAGAGATGGCGTGGAATCTCAAAGACAACAACACCAGATGGTCGACATCCCAAGAGCCCCCTTTTCCAGCCCATTTGCCCTATAGAACTGCTTCAAAATGTTGTAGTTTTAGGATGGTTCTTTAGGACACGAGTCTGCCATCTTCCCCCTTGCAAGCGAGCTGTAATAAAAAGACCCTTTCTCCCCTACCACCTTGCCTCTTGATTGTTGGCTTGTCTTTGTGGCGAGTAGAGGACCCCTTTTGAGGGTTACAGGTTGAAAGAAGTAAGTTCATTTTAGAAAAGTTGATTTATGACAGCAATCACCTATCCAGGCAATGCGGCCCAGAGAAGGTAGAAATTTGTCTGGAGAAAGGTCAGGACTAGAGACAGAGGTTTGGGATCATCTGCACAGAGGTCACAGCTGAAGAGTGAACAGTGGATGACATTGTTGAGGGCACAGTGAGAGACAGAAAGGATGGCAGTGGAGTGCGTCACCTCATGAAAGAGCCCGTTTATGGGGAGGAGAAGGAGCACAACAGGTGACTGGGAGGGAGGATGCAGGAGGGGAATTACGACAGTGGAGCGGGTCAGAGTCTGCAAGAGGCATGTCCAAGAGGAGGTGGCATGAATAAAAAACTACTTCTAAACCCAGAACCTGGACGATTTAGCCTGCTGCCACTTCTTAGTATTTTGGCCAAAGAGTAGACGCAAAATGGAAAACTAACTTTCCTTTTTTCACCCTTACTACTGCAAAATACGTGGAACTTAAAAAAAGCCACTTTTCCAAATACTAAGAGAGAACAAAAGGGAATACAATAAATGTGGGATTTGCAAGGTCCACGGTTCTAATCCGGCACAGCCAGGTTGCTCCGAGGGGCTCATGCGTTTCATCCCAAAGGGCAGCAGAGTTCTTCACACCCTGACCTCAAAGGTGGCACAGCTTCTCCAGCTCCTTGTCTGGGCTCCCCGCTCTCAAGGGTTTGGCTATTTCCACTCGACTGGCTTCCTTCTGCACCCCTCCCACAGTAATCCCTCCTTTACACCTGACATCTGAAGTCTGGGCACAAGGGCTGCCCATCTGGGGCCTGAGTTCTCTTCTCCTTTGCCCAGCATGAGTGACCGCTTGTCCTGGTCAATGACTAGGAAGCTCCTCACTCTTGAGATGAGATCTTGACTACACTCAGGACCAAGAGGGCAACGATAGGTTAGAGAGACCAAACTGTGCAACCTTCTACAGGACACAGTAATGGCATGTGGGAGGCAGTGCTCTCACAGCGTCAGGCCTAGCAAACACTGTCTTGCTTGAGGATGCTGGGATGGACAAAGAGCCTCTGGAAAACAACAGAAGGACTGGCACCGCCAGTGGCTTTGGGCAGAGCACATTACTAGTTAGGCAGGTTTGACCAGAGCAACTGCTAGGGGTTACAGAGGGAGTGAGGAGGAAAGAGAATCCACAGCCCCTCTTCTCTCCTACCTAGGAAGTATTATGATTCCTCCTTTCTCCTTCATCCCAAGCAGTGTGGCTGCTGCCAGTCCCTGCTCTGGTGTGCCCAGTCTGGGTGATTCAACCAGGGAGAAGCGGCCACCTCACTAGTCCTTCCACACTCGCTGCCCTCTGCCTTTCAGAGCACCAGCTCTTGAGGCCCATTTGCAATGCGCCCCTAGGCAGGATTCCCATCGCCTCCACCTGGCCCTTCCTTGCCTGTGGCTTGCCAAGCTTTCTCCATTTTTGCCAACCTATAAAAATCCTAAACCAGGGCTTTGAGTTGGGCTTTGCATGGACAGGAAAATCACACTGTGGAAAGAATGCAAGCATCAGAGTTCATTTGCTTTTGTATTGGAACCACATTTATCACAAAAGACAATGGAGCAATTGATAATGTATCCTAAATGATGAATTTTCAGGCTGCGAAGCTTAGTTTCTTCTTACCTATTGTCAGGCTGTTTACCCCAAGTTTACCAAACATGTCACTTTTTTTCTCAAGGGCGACCAAGCCTCTTATTGTTGAGAATATTACAAATACATGATTGTATCCAGGTCTCCCTGTTGCATTCCACGTAAGTATGACAAGAACAGTGCTCATTACTCAGCTTAAACCATTGGGAGGAATTCCAGGATGGGTCTAACAGTGGGCACTCTCTTTCTCCTGAGAACCTAGTTTCAAGATAACTACTTGTCTCTCACACTCTGTTGCTGTTGCAATAACATCCTCATGGTTCTGTTTTTTGGCAGGATGCTGGTCCTTGGGTGACAGGGCTATGCTTTAGGTAGTCATCACTGGAATAGGATGCAAAGAATTTGGATTCTAAATTCCAATACTAATTAACAGTATGACCCTAGATAAATCATATCCCCTCTCTAGGGCTCAGTTTCCTCATCTACAAATAAAAGGCTTGTATAAAATCAATGATGTGCCAGTAAATTTTTAAACAACCAGTTCCTGGTGGAGGAGCGGGGAGGGGGAAGCCCTAATTGTAGTGTTTGTCAATTTCTGTGGTGTAAATATCCCTCCAAAGGCCAGTCTCAGGCTACCAACTTGAAGTCGGCTGGCTGGCAAGTTTCCTGAAAATTTAACCACCGGCTCTGGTGAGACAGTACAAGCCAGTTCCAACACAACTCTGGGTAAGATCAATACTACACATTATTTTAATCCTGAAATTTTTTGATGTTATGTATCTAAATACCCTTCAGTCCTAAAATGCTACAGTTCTATGATTCTGAGACTGGATGACTTTTAAATTGTCAGGATATGCCCAAAACCTAATTAACAGCACTCACTTGCCGCCTAAGTTCATCAGCATCCTGATAAAAGCTGCCTTTGGTCCAGATTCAGAGCTATCCTCCTGCTTGAGCAAGCAGCTCTGGTCAGCAGGCCTTTGAACTAGAAGCTGACCTGAAACTACCATGGCCGAGAGTCGGGAGCTTGGGTCTGGAAACCCAGGAGTGAATCTAGAGCTGCTCCTGACTTCACTGGAGCCGTCTGATGGGTTATGATTCATTGCCGCGTTATTTCAGCCACTGTTTCCCAGGGTGCCTGGAAGCAAGGAGGACCCGAGAGTGTGAAGCAGACAGAGGAAAAACAGGGAGGAGGAGAAAGGGACCCGCCCAGGGCAGGGCCGTCCTGAGGTGTAATGGGAGTGAGTCACGCCTGCCTGCTTTGGCAGCCACACCTTTGCCCAAGTTCTGAACGCCAGGTGGAGAATTTGCCTACACCAAGCTCCCTGGATCAAGTCAGAACAGGTTTCCTGAAAGATCATTCCCATTAAAATTAATGGAATCAAAATAGGCTGATATCTCCTGAAACATGGTTTATTCTTTTTTGAGTGTTTGCTAAACGCTCACAGAGAACCCTGAAAGTGTACAAGACAGAAGAGAGGAAGAAGCATACTTTGACATCCATGAGGGAGGCAGTTGGCCGGGGGTGGGGGTGGTGTGGGGGTGGGTTGTGTTATCCATTCCTGCCAACCTCCTAACCATTTTACTAACGAAACCAAGCTGAGTGCAGTGAGGAATGTAATGGGCATGAATCCTCACAAGTTACCACATTCTGATGAAGATCTTTCCATTGTGTGTATGTGCGCTTAACTGCTATTAGAATTAAGAAGGAAAGGTCTAGAAGGGAAAGACTTGGCATACAATCAATTTTCAAAACCTTAGGGACACATTTTATATCCATCAGGATGGCTGCTGTCAGAAAAAACCCCAAAACGAGTATTGATGAGGTTGTAGAGAAATTGGAACCCTGGTGCACTGTTGGTAGGAATGCAAAATGGTGCAGCCACTATGGAAAACAGTATGGTGGTTCCTCAAAAAATTAAACGTGGAATTACCATATGACCCAGCAATTCCACTGCTTGATATAAACCCAGAAGAATGGAAAGCAGGATCTCAAAGAGGTATTTGTACACTCTTGTTCATAGCAGCATTATTCACAATAGCCAAAAGGTAGAAGCACCCCAAGTATCCATTGATAGGTGAATGGACTAACAAAATGTGGAATATGCATACAGTGAAATAGTATTTGGCCTTAAAAAGGAAGGAAATTCTGACATATGCTATAAATAGATGAACCTTGAAGACATCGTGCCAAGTGAAATAAGCCAGTCACAAAAGATAAGCACCATGTGATTCCACCTATATGAGGCTCCTAGAGTAGTCAGAGTCACGGAGGCAGAAAGTAGAAGGCGGGGTGCCTGGGGCCGGGGTGGCAGTGGGCGGGGAGTTAGTGTTTAATGGGTACAGAGTTTCAGTTTGGGAAGATAAAAAAGTTCTGGAGGTGGATGGTATGATGGTTTCACAACAATGTGAATGCACTTAATGTCACTGATCTGTACACTTTACAATGGTTAAAATGGTAAATTTCATGTTATGTGTATTTTACCATTATTTAAAAAATACTTCACACACACCCACAAACCTTAGGGACAAACTGTCTGGGTTTGAATCCCTGTTTCATAGCTTGCTAGAAATATGAGTGTGGTCACATTCCTTCACCAACTTGAGCCTCTGCCATCTGTAAAATGGAGATGATAATGATCCACACTTCTTAGGGCTGTTGAAGGTTTAAGAGAGACAACCCAGGTAAAGCATGGGCACAGTGTTTGGCACACACTAAGTGCTCAATAATGGCAGCTATTGCTATTGTTGAGTCTTCGGGCATCATGGTTGAGGGTCAGCTAGAAGCTGGCCATGGGCCATCTTATTTAACTTGTCCTTTTTAACTTGATCCCAAAAATGAAACAATAATTTCTCAGTACCCATATTCACATCCATAAATATATGTACCATCAGGACCCACATACACTTGGAATAAAGACAAACAAACAGCTCTTGTCAGCATATTGATGACATGTATTCTAAATTTGTCTTTTCTGCTAAAACATAAGAGTCTTGCTTTGCCCCTAGGCGAATTGCGTTTAAGGCAGAGATGTTTCACGTGTAGCAATAGTACCAAAAATTAGACATTTGTTCTCTAAGAGGAAGTGCTGGAATAATGTCTTAGGTGTATTGGTGTTGTCTACGTAAGCTTCAGAGGAAGGCCCACAGGCATCCAGCCAGGTCTGTAGTTAAGGTAGCAGCAACGGCAGAGCGTGCCTCCATTCCCCATCCCTCAGTATCACCCTCGTGGACCCTCCAAGGCCATCTCCCTGCTCCCCGCTGCAACCACCAGCACACCGCCTTCTGGAGATTGCCTGGGAGCACGTCTGATGAAAGCTCAGGGAGGCAAGGACAGGAGAAAAGCAGATAAATAATACTAGGGAGAGAGAATATGTGGACTTCAGACCTTTGAGACAAGATTTAGTGATGAAATCTGGCAAAATATGAATGCATGGTACCACAATCCCAATGAATATTTTCAGAACAGTGGTTCTCAACTGGGGGCAGGATTTTGCCACTCTACTCCTCACCCGCTGGGGACACACAGCGATATCTGAAGACGTTTTCCGTTGTCACAATTCCCAGGAGCAGGGGTGCTACTGGCATCTAGTGGGTAGAGGCCAGGGATGCTGCTAAACATCCTGCAGTATAGAGTAGCCCCCACAACAAAGGATTGAGGCCTAAAATGTCAATTGTGCCGAGGCTGAGAAATCCAGCTCTCAAACAACCAGAAGGGATTAAAAGAAATCATTGCCGAGCTGAGAGAAAAATGAAAGAAAAGAGCTATTAAAATGGGATGGTTGGAGAGGAGACCCAAAGAAAAAGGATGCCTTTTGTTTACGATATGGCATTTAACTTTATTAGTTTTATATTCTCTCTCACACGCACACACTCTCACACACACATACCACATACTGATGTCCAGAGGCTAAATTTATTACATTTATTTATCTTCTTTTGCAATAGAGATATTAACATTTAAAACTGGATTTGGTTAGGAGGGGAAAGTTTCTTTCTAAACTATCGAGACTTCTTTATTTAGATCTTCACTGTATTAGTCAGAACTTGTTTCTTGCTCAACGTTTGGAAGAAATTTGTCCAAAAATGAAATCCTTTTAAACTTCACGATAGATTATACCTGGGAAGCAGCTTTATGGGCCACAGATTAAAGTGGGAGAAGGTTTGGAAAAGATGCACTAAATTCTCAGTGGAGAGATATGACAGAATAAGAGGCTCCCCAGGCAATCCCAAACCACATCCTCCTATGTTCCCGAGACACTACCTTCAACAGAACAAGCAGCAGAATCTTTTCAAGCAGGTTCTGTGTCTGGCTGCCTGGATTTCAACCCTGTCTTCAGGAGACAAGCTATGTGACCTTGGGCAAGTTGCTGAACTTCTCTGTGCCACTATTTTCTCATCCAAAAATTAGGCATAATAATAGAACGTACCTCATAGGGTTGTTGGGTGGACTAACTGAGATACAGGAATAACACTTAGCCCAGTGCCAGGGGCATTGTGAGCCCTCCGGAAGTGTTAGCTCTGACACTGAGGTTGATAAAGTGAATCACTGGCATATTCATGAAGGCTAAAGAACGGAATATATTTTCTTTTAAATATAATCAGCTTTTGATGTCTCCGTGACTCAAAATAACCTTCAGGTTGTTTTTTGTTTGTTTGGTTTTTTGTTTTTCGTTTTCTTCTTCCCAAAGCCCCCCAGTACATCGTTGTATATTCTAGTTGTGGTCATTCTGGTTTTGCTGTGTGGGACGCTGGCTCAGTGTGGCCTGGTGAGCGGTGCCATGTTGGTGCCCAGGATCCAAACCGGCGGAACCCTGGGCTACTGAAGCAGAGCCCGTGAACTTAACCACTCGGCCACAGGGCTGCCCCTTCAGGTTGTTTTAAAACTAGGCCAAAGGTAATTAATTTTCTTTTCCTCTACCCTGGAAATAAAGTCATAATTATAGTAGCACCAAAGAATGCTTACAAAATTAGAAAATAGGGTTAGTGAAGAAAGAGAATTTAGATATTTACTGTGAAAGGAAGTTTAAGAACAAGTTTTGCGTTTACACAAATTCTAGGGTTTAATAGACATTTATTGACAAATGAAACTAAGAGGTATTTTTTGGAAGATGAGAAGGAATGCAGTCTTAGGGGAAGGGTGAGTAGTACAGAGGAGAGAAGTCTGAGCTTACAGAACATTGCTGGAGTTTTAGAGAGCTCCGGCAAGGACACTCATAGTTGTTCTTGTCCCTGGCTGCACACTGGGGGCAGTTTTAAGAATCCTGATTCCCAGCTGCACCCCAAACTGATTAAATCAGGCTCTTGGGGGCTGGAGCCCAGGCATCTGGATTTGTAGAGCCCCCATATGATTCCAGTGTGCAGCCATGGTTGAGACGTGGTACCCTAGACCAAAGCTTCTCAGACTTGAATGTCGTAGGAATTGCCTGGGGATTTTGCTAAAACTCAAATTCTTATTCAGTAGGTGGAGGGGGAGGGAGAAGAGGGGGGAACGGAAGGCTAAGACACTGCATTTCTAAGAAATTCCCAGGAGATAGCAATTCCGGGGATTCCATTTGGAGCTGTGTGTATCAATGCTTTGAAAATGGCTCCATATAAATCAATATATGACTTCATTATAAAGTGCTACTGTTGTTCTTTGACAGGAAATTCCTTGGTTCAACACACGTATAATAAGCTACTGTAGCTAAGTGCTTCTGGAGGGATACGAAGATGAGTAAGTAGTCTTTCCCTCAAGTTGTTTACAATTCAATTGACAATAGATGGTATTTACTTTAGGCAGAAAATAAAACTTCCTGACTAAGTTTTCTGATGGCAGTGAAATAGGATGGGTATTGAGGGGTATTTGGGTAGACGATATTAAGAGAGTTTCGTTTCAGGAAAGTAATGAACGAAGAACGTCTGTATGAAGCAACAGAAGAGGCTGGAAAATTTAGGAATGAGGTGGAAGAAATGGACAGGAAAAGGAGACTGAGCAGCAGAGTCTTTAAAAAGGCGTCTGTAGATGTTTGGGAAGATCTGGAGGTTCCTGAGGAAAGAGAAACTTGTTGCTGCCGGTGAGAGAACCTCGCTACTGGACATGAGGTTTTATTCGGGAATCTTCCCTGGCCTATTTTATTCACTGGGCTTAGCAGGTAGGCTGCGCACATAAGCTCAGCACTAGAATTTCTCCAAAAGCCTCGTCCATACGTCATTTGCGTCTTCTGATTTTCAAACCACAGGTAATTTGCATCTGATTTACAAATGTTGTGGCCAACTTAGTCAGAGGTCAGTATCCAGGGATACTAGATCAGGAGTCTTTCTAAGCATCTTCTCCTTACATCTCCACGACCTTCACATTATCAATCAAGGGTGGCGATCCACCATGAAGAGTGTTTAATTCATTCCTACGACGTCAGGGTTGGCAGCAGATGGACAGACTGCCTGGCTATTGGGAACTTCATCTCTGTCAGTCTCCCGTCTGATACCAACTTTGCCGAGCCTGACGAGCACATCGCCAGGATTGCAAAATCTCTAACTGCTTATGAAAGCACAACTGGACCTGCTGAATTTTCACACTGCAGGACAAACCTGTTCCTCCTCACCTGCCTGCCAAGAGGTTTACAAACACTTTTGACGATCGTTCCCCAAACTTGAGCACAATTAAATTTTTTAAAAGGGTCTGTGTTCTTTTTGCTATTAAAAAATAATACCCGCACTCCATAAAAAATTTAGAAAACACGGAAAAGTATAAAGGAGACAATAAAAGTCACCATAATCCCACTATCCAAAGATAGACCCTGTTAACATTTTGGTGCATTTCTTCCTAGCCGTGTTTATTACACTTGTGGGGGGTTCTGTAGCAAAGACAGCTTTGCCATCCTACTTGTTCACTTAATATTTTTGTTAAATAATGTTAAAAGGGGAAATTATTTTTCTTTCTTAGCCTACTCAAATCTACTAAAGAAAATAGCTCGTCTACGGTATGAATTCACATTGAGGGGGTCACTTCCTCCACTCTAACACCCTTCTGTGCTCATTCATGGGGCACAGCATTTGGCAAGAGAATTACCCTGCTCTCCAGGGGCTTGTGCAGAGGTTGTATTAGACTCAGGCAAGAGTGATTCTGTCTATGGTAAGGGTTAGTTAGGGTAGGGAGAATCTGCTCATTCTCCCTCTTGACATATTCTTGGGGCTAAGGATATCCCAGGCTTAGAAAAGCAGCCTCCACTCCCTAAGAGAGGCACCGGTGCATTTGTCAAATAATCTGCATATTGTCATAATATTTGCTTCACCAACTGTATAATCCACCCTCAGGACATTTTCACGTCAAATGCTCATCTTATCTTTTTTCTTTTTTAAGATAGGCACCTGAGCTAACAACTGTTGCCAATCTTATTTTTTCTTTTTCTGCTTTTTTCTCCCCAAATCCCCCCCCAGCACATAGTTGTGTATTTTTAGTTGTGGGTCTTTCTAGTTGTGGCATGTGTGACGCTGCCTCAACGTGGCCTGATGAGCGGTGCCATGTCCGCGCGCAGGATCCGAACCAGTGATACCCTGGGCCGCCAAAGAGGAGTGCGCGAACTTAACCACTCGGCCACCGGGCCAGCCCCTGTTCATCTTATCTTAAGCTTGCCTTTTTCTTCTCACCTGTTCATTAACATTGATCCTCATCAGGCAATTCTCTCAATAAGCATTTATCGAACCCTGGCAGCAGTGGAATTTTAAGAATGGCAGTGATCAGGGCCTCAAACCCCTTCCCTGGGCGATGACTTAGACTAGAGATTAATGGTTTGGGGAGCCTGTGAGCAATGGTTCTTGTCTCTGGCTACCTGCTGGAGTCACCTGGGAAGTGTTGAAGCTGTGCCCCGACAAGGCGAATTAGCATCTCTGAAGATGGGACTCAGGCAGGTACCTTTGAAAGCTCCCCCGAGTGAGTCCACTGTGCACCCAGGGTTGAGAACCAGCGCCACAGAGCCGTGATTTTCACCTAATTGGCTGTACATTAGAATTACCTGAGGAGATATTTTAAAAAATTAAAATGCCTGGGTCTCGCCCCAAAACAAATGAGTCAGAATCTCTGGCAACTGTGTTTTTTCAAAGCTCTTTCAGATGATCTGATATACAATGAGTGTTAAGAATCATTACTGTAGGCAATCCAGTGAATGAAAAAATCTAGATTTGAACCCATTTCTGGCTCTTTTGGTTTCAAGCCATGCATGGCTGAGCATGACGAGTTGCCTCTGGGAGGCCATCTGGGGTGATGGAAGCAGCCCTGGGCTGAGAAGACGTGATGGAACCTGAAGGTGTAGCATCTGGCTTTCTATGTAACATTCGCTATGTGATGGCAGACAAGTCACATAACTTCTCTGGGCTGGGACCCCTGCCCGCCTGCCTATGATTTCTACCACACCTAGCGCTTTTAGACTTTCTTTCTTCATTAATCGATGTTTCACTGGTTTTCATTTGGTGAACAGTATATAAACATAGTGATCAATTTGTATTTACTTCTGAATGCAAGTATTAAAAATATAAAAAGCTATGTCACTGTAATTTTTTTCCAGTTATTCTATTGACTTTCCAGCTTAAAATTTGGAGACAAGTTGTTCTTAAAAAGAGTCTCTCAAAGGACCTGGAGGGCATTATGCTAAGTGAAATGTCAGACAGAGAAAGACTTATATTGTATAATCTCACTTATATGAGAGAAAAAGCTAAAAAAGCTGAACTCACAGAAACAGAGAGTAGAGTGGTGGTTGCCAGGAGCTAGTGGGTGGGAGAAATGGGGAGATGTTGGTCAAAGTGCACAAACTTCCAGTTATAAGATGAATAAGTTCTGAGGATCCAATGCACAGCCTGGTGATTATAGTTAATAATACTGTATTGTATGCTTAAAAGTTGCTAAGAGAGTAGATCTTAAATATTCTTACCACACACACACACACGAAGATAATTATGTGAGGGGATCGCGGTGTTAACTAACCCAATTGTGGTCATCATTTTGCACTATTATCAAATCACCACACGTTGTACACTTTAAACTTAACAGAGTATTATATGTCAGTTATATCTCGGTAAAGCTAGAAAAAAAATAGAGGCTCTCAAATATCATTATCTGAAGACATTGATAATCTGTTAGGTCTAAAATTCCATAAATTCATGATTTAATATCATGAATACACTACATGCTCAAAAATTTCCATTTTGGGGCCAGCCCTGTGGCCAAGTGGTTAAGTTTGCATGCTCCACTTCGGCTGCCCAGGGTTTCAACAGTTCGGATCCTGGGCGGGGACATGGTACCGCTCGTCAGGCCATGCTGAGGGGGCATCCCACATGCCATAACTGGAAGGACCCACAACTAGAATGTACAATCATGGGGGCCGGCCTAGTGATGCAGTGGTTAAGTGCGCACATTCTGCTTCGGCAGCCTGGGGTTTGCTGGTTCGGATCCCGGGTGCAGACATGGCACCACTTGGCAAGCCGTGCTGTGGTAGGCATCCCACATATAAAGTAGAGGAAGATGGGCATGGATGTTAGCTCAGGGCCAGTCTTCCTCAGCAAAAAAGGAGGATTGGCAGCAGATGTTAGCTCAGGGCTAATCTTCCTCAAAAAAATAAATAAATAAATAAATAAATAATAGAACATACAACTACGTACTGGGGGGGTTTGGGCAGAAAAAGCAAAAAAAAATTTCCGTTCTTTCATACCACATTAACAAAGTTATTAGGAAAAGCTGAACTATCTTAAACAGAGATGTCACAGAGAGCACGCAATTCTATCGGGGGAGCCAAGACTAGGGAGCAGTTTTACAAATAATTCTGCTAAAAGACAACAGGGGACTACGGTTAGTAATATAAAATATTTGCAACAAGGCAAATGCCTGATTATGACTTCAAATTGCCATTCGGTTATACTTCTTGTTACAGGATATTAAAAACTGCCAAAGCACTTTCCCCCACCTGTCCTCCAGCCTAGGGTCAAATATTCATTCAACATTCCATTACATCCTGGTTGTACTGAAAAATAACAACCAGCCCATGAACTCACTTCTATTTTTTTGCTGAGGAAGATTTGCCGTAAGCTAACGTCTGTGCCAGTCTTCCTCTATTTTGTTTGTGAGCTGCTACCACAGCATGGCTGCCACTGAGTGAGTGGTGCAAGTCAGCACCCAGGAACCAAACCCAGGCGCGGAAGTGGAGCACGTTGAACTTAACCACTAAGCCACAGGGCCAGCCCTTGAAATCACTTCTCTAAAAAAAGTATTTACACTTATCAAAAAAATTTTTTTTCAGGCGTAGAGTAGGTTTTCTCCTTCTTAAAAGTGTATTTCTAGAACTATTAAAATCTTGCATTTACAAAATAGTTGATAAAACAGTTCCTCTAGGGGCTGGCCTATGGCCTAGTGGTTAAGTTCGTACACTCCGCTTCAGCAGCCCAGGGTTTCGCCAGTTCGGATTCTGGGCGCAGACATGGTACCGCTCATCAAGCCATGCTGAGGCGGCGTCCCACAGAGCACAACCAGAGGCACTCATAACTAGGACATACAACTATGTATAGGGGTGTTGGAGGAGAAGAAGGAAAAAAAAGAAGATTGGCAACAGATGTTAGCTCAGGTGCCAATCTAATCTTTAAAAAAAACAAGCAAAAAAGGGGCTGGCCCCGTGGCCGAGTGGTTAAGTTTGCGTGCTCCGCTGCAGGCGGCCCAGTGTTTCGTTAGTTCAAATCCTGGGCGCGGACATGGCACTGCTCATCAGACCACGCTGAGGCAGCGTCCCACATGCCACAACTAGAAGAACCCACAACGAAGAATACACAACTATGTACCGGGGGGCTTTGGGGAGAAAAAGGAAAAAATAAAATCTTTAAAAAAAAAAAAAAAAACAAGCAAAAAACTCCCCCAAAAACAATTCCTCTAGATTGTACAAAAAGGGTGATACTGAGACTGTTGATCATAAATCAATGACTTGGTTTATGACATGGATCAGACTGGGCATCTTCCTCTCCTGCTGCATCAGGCGCTGACCTCTTCTGGCTTTAGCGTCTCTGTTTTCTGCAAGCGAGTCTTTAATTTCTGGGTTATTCACTTCGGCTTGTTTCCCTTTTGCTCCTCTTTTCCCTTTGTCTGCACTTTTTTTGCCTTATATATATATATTTATATATATGTATATACGTATATATGTGTACATATGTATATGTATACATGTATATATGTAAATATATGTGTATATATACACATACACATATAGTTACATTTGTATCAATTTCAGCATTTGCAGGAGCAGGTTTGGATGATGTCTGGCCTATCTCTCCTTGGGCTCTCCCTTTACTGCCCCTTGAGCTGGATGGCCCTTTCTCCTGCGCATCCTGGCAGAGGCTGTGCTGGGCAGCCTGGGTGTTTGCGGGGACAGCACAGCGAGAGTCTTTGCAGAGCTGAGCTGGCTGGACATGGCCACTCTTGCCGCCCCTGAGCTGCTGGCACCCTTGTTTTCAGACTTTGTAAAAGCACCAGCACTAGTTTTTACTCATGAAATCTTGCATGGAATCCTGACATTTAACAGCGATAGAGGAGGAACTGGCCTTGTTGAAGTGGGGGTGGATTTTTGTGGAATGCTGATATATTTAACTTGAAAACTCCACCACTTTAACATGTAATGCTGCCAAGTCTTTTACTTTTGAGTATGAAAAATGATACAAATCCTTTTAGGGTTGAGTTTTTTTGTTTTTTTCTTTTTTTCATAAAGAGGAATTACTTGTCACTTCTGCCAATTCTTGAAATTGTAGAAAATAAGGAAAAGGGGTTAATTTGGGTTCTGCACTCAATTCCAACGTGTGGGGGGGTGTAGGGAGATTTTTTCCACACCAATGAGCAATTCTCCCACACCAGCTGGGTGTCCTACAATTTACCCAATTCGGACACTATCTACCTGGAGAAAACGTCAGATCTCACAGGTTAAAGGTCCCGTAAGACCACCCAACACTTCGGATGCCAATCACAGGCCCAGGTTGTTCCCTGTGCTTCAGACCTGCTGACTATAAATCAGAGGTTCCCACAACCCCCTCCTTGGGTTTGATTAATTTGCTAGAGAGGCTCACAGAACTCAGAGAAACATTTTCCTTACTAGATTACCAGTTTATTATAAAAGGATATAACTCAGGAGCAGCTAGATAGAAGAGATGCACAAGGCAAGGCATAGGGAGGGGCGCAGCGCTTCCACGCTCTCTGGACAGATCCTTCTCCCCGAATCTCCACGTGTCCACCAACCTGGAAGCTGTCTGAACCCAGTCCTTTTGGACTTTTATGGAGGTTTTTTTACACAAGCATGATTGAGTGAACCACTGGCCATTGGTTTAATTGATTCAACCTCCAGCCCCTCTCCCCTCGCAGAGCTGGTGGGCGGGGCACCTGGAAGTTCCAACCCTCTAATTAATCACATGGTTGCTTCTCCTGGCAACCAGCCCAGGCCTTAGGTGGGATCCGAAAGTCACTTCATTAACCTAATAAAAGACACTTTTATAGTTCTCACCACTTAGGAAATTCCAAGGGTTTTAGAGGTTCTGTGCTAAAACCGAGATGAAGACCAAATAGATATTTCTTATTATAAATCACAATATCACAGAGGGGAATGCTGATCGAGAAGCTTTAGGAGCTAACAGCTTTCATAGTCTGCCACTAAAGTGGATGGAGGAGGGCCCTGGATGGCATGCCTCACGAAAGAGGGCAGCAGTCAGATCTGCCCTGGGTCCCTATGTTGTGTTTGCCTTCTTGACCCATAAGTGCGAGGCAGAGAGTGAGAGGAGCGTATCCTTCTGCGTAAGAATATGATTGTGACACAGTTGTATAGACCTGGTCATCCCTGATGATCAATCAGGTACCAAGACCAGTAAAAACTACCCACTAAGCCATCCCTATTTGGTGACCCCTGACCTTGATTAATGACCACTCTTCTGTGTTCATTGTTTGCCAGCAGGTTAATAAGGCCTGTAATGATACCAGAGAAGAAGACAATTAGGAAAGTACAGGCGAGATGACCCCATGACCTGCCGAGGCCTAGACTTTTATCTGGCCAGTCCGTTTGGGCTCTGTATTAAGCGTACACCCGTATTTCCTTTAATTACCTAGGACTAGTTCCTCCTCTCCTTGGGAAGCTCACAATACTTGACTCATGAACAGGCACTCTTTCTCCTAATTATTAGTCTTCTATCCATCTGCCACTGTCTTTAGAGAAAATACAGTTTTGAAATTGCTTATTCTTTTATATAAATTCAATTGCCAATGAAATTTCTATGTAGGCATTTGCAGTAAACTTTATTTTGTTTTAAGGATTGGCACCTGAGCTAGCAACTGTTGCTAATCTTTTTTTTTTTTTTAAGTTGCTTTTTCTCCCCAAATCCCCCCAGTGCACAATTGTATATTTTAGCTGTGGGTCCTTCTAGTTGTGGCATGTGGGACGCCACCTCAGCATGGTCTGACGAGTGGTGCCATGTCTGTGCCCACGATCTGAACCGGTGAAACCCTGGGCCGCCAAAGTGGGGCGCGTGAACTTAACCACTCAGCCACGGGGCCGGCCCCTGCAGTAAACATTTTACTGAAGTATGTTATACACGTGGAAATATATACGAGTCACAAGTGTACAGTTGGATGAATTTTCCCACTCCTGTGTGCACCGTGTCTCCAGGTTGAGAAATGGAGCATTACCATCAGCCCAGAGAGCCTGCTCTTCGGCCCCTCCCAGTCACTCCTCACCCGAGGTAACCACTACACTAATTCTAACACCATAGGCTAAAACTGTCTGTTTTTGAACTTTTCCATTTTCACAGTTAACAGTTTAAATCTGCTGTAATGTCCAGAGAGCTTCCTTGTTAATATTTTTATCTCGGCAATCATAACTCTAAGGAATGCTGTTCAGTTCACCTTTTCCCTCAGTGCCTTGTGGTTGGACCAGCTTGATATAAAGCCATAGAGCTCAAGGGTTGAAGCATCTTCCCCACAGACAGGGTCAGTCTTTTGGTTTAATCGTTTGACCGCTGAGGAAGCAAGATGTGCTGTGAATCTCTCTTTAGCAGCTGGTACATTTCACCGCTTATTTGGGGATCAAATTCAAGACACATAAGTTTGCATACTTTTATTTTGTGCACTCACAGAATATGCATGCGTGCACTGATACACACACAGCTTCCTGTTCTTTTCCTGCCTCGATTTCTCTTTCTTCTTGTTTTATCCTCAGTAGACACCCTTCTCCACCCTATGCTATCTTTGCATACAAACCTTCCTCGGCACATCCTGCTCTTCAGAATTGGTCGCCACTGCACACACTGCCCTGAACTGATTTTAGTATTTATCATACAAAATTGTATCATACATACAACATCAGAGAATCCCTTTTTCACTTCTGCTTTTGGTGTAAAGACTATAAGAAATCTAGACCTGGAAGGGGAAAATGAATAGTAAAACCAACTATCAGAATGTGTGACTTTTTGATTATCAGCCTGAGGTTGGAGCCTGAGTTTTTGTTGAATGAGGGTGTCTGTGTTTACACATTTGTTTGCTGAAGCCACAGGCATCCCATTCATTAACTCATCCTTTAATTCATTTCCTGAGCCCTATTATGTGCCAGGCACTGAGTTCGAGGCCAGACTGTCCAAGGAGGACGTCTGTTCCTCACACCCGAGGGAGACTTGGAAACCCAAATGGAGTATTTATAGGGCTGACCTTTAGAGTATGAGAAACACCTAATTTCTTAAAATAGAATATTATTGCTTTTAATTATGCCCTGCACATCTAAGTGGTTTTTGGGGGGATGAAGATAATAGTATTGTGCATGTTTGTCTATAATAAATCAGTACAAACTTTGGGTTGTTTAGATTTCAATGAATTCAGATCATTATTACTTTTTAAATTAAGCCTAATCTCTTTGCCAGTTAAGTAGCAACACTGTCCTGTAGTCCTTCTGGGCCTGATTCCTTCTGGGGTGATAGCTTCCCCTCTACTATGACATGAGAGGCACAGTCTGCATCCGTGTGTTGCCTTCCGTTCAAAGTGTCCTGTCAGAAGGACTTTAGGCCTTTTTAAGGAAGTCTAGGAAGGTGGATGAAGAAAATAGAGTAGCCTTTTGCCTTATGTGATAAGTCATATATCTTGTGCTTCAAATGATTTCTCACAGGCTCATCCAGAAATGCTCTAACCAGATAATATAGCCTCGCTGTAGATAAAATACAGAGAAGAGTTACAATCAAGGTTTCAGCAGATGGCACAGGGCTGGGAGGGCGATTGTCCTCTTCCTGTGGCAAGGAAGCTGTTATCAGTCGACGGTCTGCACGCTTCCAGCTTTGACTGACTCGTATCTGTTAGCTCAGATTTCTCTGAGATCTCGACTGCAGAGAGGTAACAGCAGGTAAAATGAGCTCACTGAATTGTATTTATATTTGTCCTGAATCCACTACTATAAGTCCCATTAACATCTATAGTAATTATACTGCATAATCAGTGAGCCGAGAACCGCCCCCCTTTGGTATTCTTGTTGAATACAGAAGACAGATGGGCGCCAGAGCTCTGCCTTACTTAAGATTCCTCCCCATCAGCGAGTTCTGAACTCACAAGGGAAGAATGCCCCTTTACAAGGCGACATTACACCATCCACTCTGGGCTCCGGGTCGGCAAACTCAGAGGTCGGTGGTTTCCAGCCTATGGGATGTGGATAGCTGGGAAGATGAGGAGATTGCTGATGGGTGTGCGAGCATTGTCCGTAAGTGCATGAGTTACGTTTTACATCTACATGTACTATTTTTCAAAATTATGAAGACGTGCAACTGTGATTAATAAAATGCCAATTTGTTAAAAGCATTGTTAAATTTATGGGAGTTTGCTTGTCATTATGCATTTCCTCCATCGGTTGCTGTCTGAAGCATAACTTTGCTTATGTGTAGATTTGCAATTTTTTAATAATGAAATGGTCTTCATAATTTAAAAGTTTGGGAGTCATCATCTGAGAGTGTTAGTGATCTATGTTTAACTCATGGATGACCTCCTCCTAGCTCCATCAAATACTGAGGTGTTGACATTACAAAACTGCTGTAACTGGAACAAGTACATGAATCCTACACTGTAAAAGTCACGTCATGCTTGACCACATCCTTTCTTAACTCCCTCGGTCTCTCAGCATTTACAAATCTAATTGGGCACACAAAAAAATTAAATAACAAGTTAAGAAAATGCAAAGAGAAAACATACATCACATGATCAATTGGCAAATTCTTTGAGCTCAGAGTGAGGGAGTAGAGAGAGAAAGGTAGGCGGTATGGTGAGAGAGAGAGTGTGTCACCTAGGAGTCTGGACATTACGACAGGTTTCTATAGACGCTTATTCCTGGCTCTGCTAATTACCATTTGAGTGACCATGACAACCTCACTCCGCTGAGCCTCCATTTTAGCATCCATAAAGTCAGGATTACAATACCCCCTTCACAGTGTTATTGGGAAGATAATTTTAAATGCTTTGTACAACACCTAGTATATAGTATGTGCAAACTAAATGGAAGCTACCATTTGTTCTATTGGATTGTCAATTTCACCAGCATTGGAAAGATGATTTATTTATTTTTGTTTCCCCAGAATCTAGAACAGTGCCTGGTTCATAAGTACTCAAAAAAAAAAAAAAAAAAGTTTGCTGAATGAATGGATGGAAGGATGGATGGATAGATGGTGGGATGAATAAAAAAAAAATGAACCATGGTGACCTGGGAGAGTCTCATGGAGAAGCAAGACTTGAGTGAATCTAGCAGAATGCATGGAGAAAGCGGAGGGCATTGCAATGGGGGATGCGTATGAACCAAAGTACACAGGCAGGAAACCATGATGTGCATAGAGGGCAGATTGGGATATGTTTGTGGAGGGTTTTGAATGCCAGGCTGGGGAGTGTGTATCTTATCTGCTGACAGTGCAGAGTCAGTGAAGATTCTGAGGAGGAGAATGACCTGAGGAGAGGGGTTTTCAAAGGTTAGTCTGAGGCTGGTGTGTGGTTTGGAGTAGGGAAAGGAACGGGACAATCTATTCTAAGTGGAGTGTGGTCAAGTCCCTGATCATCATAACAGCTATTATAACAGGAAGTAAAGAGAGACAAAAGTCAAATTAAGGAGATGCTGGCCCGGTGGTGCAGCAGTTAAGTTTGCACATTCTTCCAAGTGGCCCTGGGTTCGCCCATTTGGATCACGGGTACAGACCTACACACCACTTGTCAAGCCATGCTGTGGGGCATCCCACATATAAAGTAGAGGAAGATGGGCACAGATGTTAGCTCAGGGCCAGTCTTCCTCAGCAAAAAGAGGAGGATTGGTGGCAGATGTTAGCTCAGAGCAAATCTTCCTCAAAAAAAAAAAAAAAGAATAAGGAGAGGGCAGTAGTCCCTGGATCCTCTCCATTCGCTATGAATTCTTAATGTGATCATTTAAAGCATTTACCTATATGCACGCTGATGCTTTCGAAATATACAAGATGACATTTTTGAAAATCATTGCAGGTGAACGTTCACCCAGAGAGGAGACAAGCTTAAACTGGAGGTTTAGATTGATGAGGGGTGTGGAGCACGTGACACAGACTGAGTTAAGAAGTAAAGGTGATTTGAGGACCAACTTGGTTTTCTTTTCTTGGAGACTTGGGAAGATAAACAGTGGTTAGGGTTAGGGTGGGCAATGGAAATGGATTAATCTATGAAATGTGAAACTGAACTGAGGCAGCTAAATTACCAAGGAGAGAGACTCACTTGCATGGAGAAAGGTGAATCGCATGAGGTAGCGTGGGAGTCCAGTGGGGGGCAAGGGGGGACAGGGCAGACTGACTGAGGAGATGGAGAGCAGGTCTGGATGGTTCCCCAGGTGGTGGAGAGCACAGGGGAAGCCTGGCAGGATAACAGCCAGACTTGGCCACTCCCCCTTCTCCTGTCACCTAGGGACCTTATCACCCCTTGGCTCTCCACTTTCACCTGACTAGGAGGAAGCAGGTGGAGCCGGAGCAGGCTGCCTGCTTTTATTATATTGCCAGGAACGAGATCTGTCTCTCTGTGGAGGAAGTTATTCTTTCCTGATAAAGAAACCATCTCTGGAAAGAAATACAGATGAAAGAAAAGAAAGAAGGAAGGAAAGAAAGGAAGGAAGGAAGGAAGAAAAGGGCCCTCTTTTCTCCTACTCTTAAAGGGAATTCATGCATTCACTTACCATATTTATTAAATTAAAAAAAATCTACTTTCCTCTTCTTCCAATAACCACCATGCTTACTGACTGCTGACTTTGTTGCTGCAGCAACTCTTTGCTAACTGTAATATATTCTTTTTCTCCTGCACTGGGGACCATGAAAGAAAGGCATGTAGGTTGAACCCCCTAAATTTTATGTTCTGAGAATGATAGAGCATCCTGATTACTGAAGGTTTCATAAAATGTACAAAGAACCAGAGTGGCTTTGGACTTCTCAATAGCAACTGCAAACAGAAGACAATGGAGCAATGCTTCCAGCACTCTGAGGGAAAATTACTTCCAATCTAGAATTCTATACTTAGCCAAATGATCAGTTAAGTACATGGTGGAATAAGGACACTTTCAGACACACAGGTTCTCAAAAAATTCATCTCTCATGCACTTTTTCTCAGTAAAGCTGGTGGAAGATGTGTGCCACCAAAATGAGAGAGCAAATCAAGAGAGTGTAAGGCATGGGATCCAGAAAACAGAGGGTCCAACCAACACAGAGCAGGCAAAGGGAACCCTTAGGGTGAAGGGGAAGGGAGGTCCCACGTCAGCAGCAGAGAGCAGGTCTGGAGAGCAATTAGTTCAGATTAGAGCAAGTCAGAAGATTCCAGGGAAGATTTCTTTTTTTATCTGGAGGCTGCAACACCTTTTTTTTTTTTCATTTTTATTTTTTTATTGAGGCATAATTAACAGATAACATTATATTAGTTTCAGGTGTACAACATAATGATTCAATATTTGTATATATTGCGAAATGATCACCATAATGAGTCTAGTTAACATCTATTGCCAGACATAGTTACAAAAATTGTTTTTCTTGTGATGAGAACTTTTAATATCTGCTCTCTCAGCAACTTTGAAAGATAAAATATACAGTATTATTAACTATAGTCACCACACTGTACCTTACATCTCTGTGACTTATTTACTTTGTAACTAGAAGTTTGTACCTTTTGACCCCCTTCATCCATTTCATCCACCCCTCCATTCCCCACTAGGAAAGATTTCTTTAAGCAGATGAAATTAACAGAACCTGATGTGAGTTTTTGTGTTGAGAAAATATTTACTCAATACGGGAGAGTTTGGGGGTAAATGAATGATAATAACAGACACTAAGCAAAAGTAAAAAGAAAGGACAGTTACTGACTGGGAGAAGAGGAAGTTGTAAATGAAAGGAAAAGTTTATAATAATTTTATACTTAAAAAACAATGTAGGGGCTGGCTCCGTGGCTGAATGGTTAAGTTCATGCGCTCTGCTGCGGCGGCCCAGGGTTCGGATCCTGGGCGTGGACATGGCACTGCTCGTCAGGCCATGTTGAGGCAGCGTCCCACAACTAGAAGGACCTGCAGCTAAGATATACAGCTGTGTACAGGGGGGCTTTGGGGAGATAAAGCAGGAAAAAAAAAAAAAAAAGATTGGCAACAGTCATTAGCCCAGGTGCCAATCCTTAAAAAAAAAAAGGAAGATTGGCAACAGTTGTTAGCCCAGGTGCCAATCTTTAAAACAAAACAAAACAAAAAAACAATGTAGCAGCATTATTCGCAATAGCCAAAAGGTGGAAGCAACCCAAATGTCCATCAACTGATGAATGGATAAACAAAATGTGGTATAGACACATTGTGGAATATTATTCAGCTTTAGAAAAGAAGGTAATTCTCTTACATGCTACAACATGGATGAACCTTGAAGACATTATGCTAAGTGAAATAAGCCAGACACAAAAGGACAGATACTGTATGATTCTACTAATGTGAGGTACCTAGAGTAGCCAAATTTATAGAGACAGAAAGTAGAATAGAGGTTACCAGGGGCTGGGGGTAGAGGGGAAGAGGGTGATATTATTGAACGGGTACAGAGTTTCTGTTTGAAATGATGAAAAATTTCTGGAGATGGATGGCGATGATGCTTGCACAACATTATGAATAAACTTAATGCCACTAAATTGCACACTTGAAAACAATTTAAAGGGTGAATTTTATGTTACGTATATTTTACCATGATTTTAAAAATGAAAAAAGAAAAGAACCCTGTAAGGTGCTGTACAAATGAATAAAATTATAATTATTTTTCTCAGACTGATGAATATCAGATTTTTAAGACCCAGGTGTTGGAGATCTCACTTTCATTTTCAATACCAAGTATAAAGCTACCTTTTCCTTACAAAATTGCATACCTTTATTTTAAAGATCTATTGTTAGAAATGTGTACTCTAACAAATGTCTCCTACATTCCCATCTTCCAGGAATAACTGCCATGCTTTAGGATCACTTTATATGTCTCTTCTAACACATAATTTTTAATGTAAAAAAATGTGACCATACTATATAGTATCTTGTTTAAAATTTTTCTTTTTTTTTTACTCTACAATATACTTTTCTTTCTTTCTACATCCATGTCTGTATAACCACACCCATTTTCTTAACATTTATTTTTAGTGATAACTCTGGGATCAAGATGTATTTCGTATTAATGTAAGTACCTCTTACAAGTTTCTCTGTAGTTAAAAAGGAAGCTTAAGAAACCCTCCTTTTGGGGCTGGCCCATGGCATAGTGGTTAAGTTTGGCCTGTTCTGCTTTGGCAGCCTGGGGTTCACAGGCTGGATCCTACCCACTTGTCAGCCGTGCTGTGGTGGCGACCTACATATAAAGTAGAGGAAGATCGGCACAGATGTTAGCTCAGGGCGAATCTTCCTCAGCAAAAAAAACCAACTTTCTTTTGCATATTACATATTTTCTCAGGGCTACATTAAATAGGAATATTGGTTTTTGTTTTAAGAACAATAATTCCAATTTTAAATTACGAGATTAGTTTTTCCTTATTCAGTAAAGCAAAGTAAAAGATTGTTTAGAGGTGACAGATGACATTTCTTCTGAGTCCCTTGGTGGGAAAGGACTCCAGATGCTTTGCTCGATTCTACCTGAAGCCAAATTGCTAAGCAGTTAAAAGTCAAGGGAGCCGTCAGACAGGTTTGACAAGAATGACGTGTCCCTTTCCACACCCACCTTTGCAAGACAGAACTGCTTCCTAGATTTGTTAGAACTGCTGTGGATCTGTGTTATGACTTCTTCCTAAACTTGAAACGTTGCTGTCTGATGTCAGCATGGTTTAAATGTTTCAGGTTAAAATTCTGCAAGTCAGTAAAAAATGCACAAATCAAATAAAATTCGATTTGCTGTCATGGACATTAATTCATGGCAGAAGAAACAATCCTTTAGGCTCTCCTCCTGATTTGCATGGCTCTTTCTTGAATCCGACTCCTGCTAAAAGGAAGCGTTCTCATTTGGAGGGGAGCAGTCCGTTTGCCGAATCCCGAGGATAAAGGAGCCAGAAGCAGCCCAGTCTCCTGGAGCTTCCTAAGTGGAATGTCTGTGGGTTACCAAAGGAGAAAACTGGTTTCTGACGTCTGCAGCCCTAAGCTGAGGGCTACGGAAGGCTTGCTGGGAAGACCCTACAAGGACTCGCCTGCATGCCCCGGGGCAGCACTGTTGTCCTGAACACCTTTTGGTGGTGGTTGGAACTGCATTCCATGAAGCATTGCTCAGTGCTTCAGCTCTGCTTCGCCCTCTCATTTCCCATCACAGGGAATGCTATTTGCTATTGATGTGAAAAGTTCTAGAACAGGGGTGGATCACTCGCATGGAAAGCTCTAGATTCTGCGCCTCGCCACTTTAAAAGAGGCTTTTTAAAAAAACAACAAAATAGTATGCACCTTTTAAAGCAATGCTAAAGGGACATTTTAAATGAGATTGGAAGATGCTCATGATATAAATTAAGAAGCTGGAAACAAACTTGTATTTATAATCTGACATCAATTGGGAAAAAAATTCGTTGGAAAAAAACCTGAAAGGAAATCTACCCAAAATGCTTGGCATGATCGCCTTGTCTGGATGGTATAACTATAGATGAAAACTTCTTAGCTTTCCTACATTCCCATCTACCTTTTCTGAGTATATTACAGCAAACATACATACTTTTATAATCAGGGGGGGAAAAAAACCCAATTTTAGATTCCTCCTTCTAAGTAAGCCTCTTACTTGATTTGCTAGTAAACTCTCAGGTGAGCTGGGTTTTGTCCCTCACAGGCTGAGACCTCGGCAAGTAACGTGAGTTCTCATGGCCTCAGTTTTCTCTGTGGACAATGAAGAGTTTGAATTGAGTTCTTCCCCATGATCTGTGATCTTATCACGTCTCTGACAAAATTAAACTAGTGTAACCCAAGATTAGGGGGGAGACTCATGTGATGCTGAGGATGGATTTGTTTTCTTTTTCCTAGCTCCTGCTGCTTTTAGAGGCTCACTTTTTGTGTTTTGGTTAATACTTTTGGTTGGTTTATGTTTCATATTTTAGATGCTTTAGATGTCAAGATAATTGAAGACAGGAATCTGTTCTTTAAGCTCCCTTATGCGGACACTTCTTTCTGCAGCAGGGAACCCATGTATGCGCAAGGAATCCTTCACGACGAGAAAATGGTAAGGATGGCAGGAACTTGCGATTGCCTGTGAAAGTCTACAATTTTGAAAGGTGGTCACTTCAGAGACAGGTGACATTTCCTTTGTATTACACTCTACCCAAAGTTAGAAGTCAGATCATTTACGGCTTTGTTTCCATTCTGATTTTATGTTGTTTGTATATGAATCTCTAATTTCACTTTTCCTAAATGATGGAAGCTAAATTTTTTTAAAAAACCAACCAAAACAGAAACATGCACTGTGATTTAAGGATGGCAAGAAAGATAATCACCCACCTATAGGAAGATGACTAAAAATAATAGAAGTCACTTTTTTGGTGTGACTCCTGCAAAGCAGGCTCATTACTTTACAGTTACTGCATTTCCAGACATCTTATGTGTCCACTGTAGGAAAATAACAATTGATAGGATGGTTTCTTGGTTTCACATTGATACCAAATCACTGCTCAGAAAGGTGTTCTTTTGTGCCTGATTGACAGGAATTTTGACATAGTGGGAAGAGCATGAGGCTAGAAACAGACAGAACGCTGATATTTTAGATGTTAAGTAACTCAAGGAAGTTTCTTAACCTCTCTGGGACTCATTCTTTTGTTTTATTGAAGTGTGGCTTTTGGATAACTTGGTGCTTTGGCTAGGGAAATGCTCCAGGGGGCCAGAGCATCAGCAGGCTTGGTCTAGGTGCAGTGGGTGGGGCTGGGCTCCCACCAGGACACAGTCCGCCACCATCAGGATCTGTTTTGGCTACTGGCTGTCCTCATCCGTTTCATTTGTACAAAGAGTTTCAAGGCTCTAAAAGTTCTCAAAACAACTGGTATAAAAGCTTTTTTTTTTTAAGATTTTATTTTTCCTTTTTCTCCCCAAAGTCCCCCAGTACATAGTTGTATATATATATCTTTTAGTTGTTGGTCCTTGTAGTTGCGGTACATGGGACACCACCTCAGCATGGCCTGATGATGAGCAGTGCCATGTCCATGCCCAGGATTCGAACTGGTGAAACCCTGGGCCACTGAAGCAGAGGGCGAGAACTTAACCACTTGGCCAGGGGGCCAGCCCCACGGTATAAAAGTTCTTTAAGGCAGCTTTCATTTCTGAAATTCTCTATGGAATATAAATTTGGAATTCTTTCAGTAAAGGCTGAGTAGCTAGTCATAATTTTCTTCACAAGCTATTAGCACATTATATATCCATGTGGTGTTTGCTGAGAACTGGGTTTACCAGCAACAATCTGCACCTTGACTTCATATTTACAGAAGTTTGAGTGAGTGTTGCAATCCCAGCACAAGAGATTGACAGTCCTTTACATGAACTGAAAAAGTTACTTTGAGTATACTACAAAGGCTAACTTATTGGCTCCTGTATTACATTTATTGATTGTGTGGCTTGGCCACTAAAATTAATGTAGGTTATTGTTTAGCTTGGTGGGTCAGAAGTCACTCAGCTAAGGGTGGGGTGGCCCCAGTGTAGCCCACACCTGAGCTCGCCATCATCCACATCCTTAGCCTCCAACCCCGCTATTTTGCAAACTTGGGCTCTTAATGAAACAGAGGATCAGGCAGGAAAGTATGAATCCCCAATATCTATACTATCCAATTTAATGCAGTCAAAAAACATACTCTCAAAACACAAAGGATAGCACAATTTAGTAGCTATCGCCTGTGCAAAAACCAATACAGGTGGCATCTCATCACTATAGCCATAGAAAATCTATTTGAGATGTTTCTCTCAGCTATTTAATTTCTGAAATGTTAATCAACCTCCTATGGCAAAAATGAAAAACCGCTACAAACAGGAAAATTCTCCTGTTCCTGAAGGACACTTGAACCAAGGAAAATAAACATAGTTCTGGGCTAATGTATATATTTCACAACCATTTTCCTCTTTCTGAAATGGAATTTGTGTGGTTTATCAAACTGCTTTTTTCAATGAAAGCTTTGAATAGTTTCAACAACTTTAACTAGGAGAGATCAATCTTATTTTTGTGCTATCGAGAACCAGATTTCATTATTTCTGAAAGATTCTAATTTATTCATACAAATGAAAGAGTAAGAAAGAAAGAGCAAAGAGATATATATATATAAAGCCTAAAAACTAAACTGTGTGCCGCTTTAATAGGCATTCTCTTTACCTCACATTATGGTTCTAATCCTAGCCGCTGTAGTTCTGATTTGTTAAAATAGTGCGCTCCTGGCAGGCAGAATAGCTATTTTAACTCATGGACTGTAAATCTTTTCTGTGGCAAAAGGATATCATTTACCAACAAAGAGATGTGAGAGAGTTCCCATGGGATTTTAAGCAAGTAAATGATTCCTCTTAATCTCATTGAAATCTGGTGCTCTGTTTAGTTTTAAAAATATGCTCAGGGTATGATTGACACCTCTCTCCTAACCACAAGGTCATTTCTAAGGTCAGCCAGAGAGAAAGTTACATGTCAGGGATGTGTCTCTAACAGTACCAGGGGAGGTATCTACAAGTGGCAGGGAAAAAATAGCTGACCTCAGTCAGGGCAGCTCGTGAGTACTCTGCCAGACTTTGGCTTCTGAATTTTTTTAACTCTAGTTGTAAGAAATAAGCTATGTTTAAACCCCTCTGCTGTGCTCCCACAATTCTATAAACACACCTTTCTAATAGCATGCCTAAGGTTGTCGCGTAATCATTCGTTTTCCTGTGGCAGACTGGACACCCTTCAGAGCAGGAGCTGAGCCTTACTCATCTCTGTGTGACCAGCCCTATGCCTATTGTGTGGCACACAGTAGATGTTTAATAACTGCTTTTTAAATGATTGAGTGATAAATGTCTCCAAGAGAGGTTTTTACTGCTTCACACGTGGGATAAACATGAAAACACTAAAGGTTAAAACTTCACATCCAGCAAAGAGCTTTTGGTTCAATAGATGGTAGCTTAGCTTTACATAACGTTTCATAGTTTTCAAGAATGTTCACACATTTTATCTCATTTGATCCTCACTGTAGATCTGGAAAGCTGGCAGGGCAAGTAGTATTATTTCCATTTTGCACATGTGGAAGTTGAGCTCTTGCCCAAGTAAATTGTAGCACTAAGATCAGAACTATGGTCTTCTGATCCTCAACCTTCACTGTGGGGCCTTTCATGAGATGAGCCAATTTAGACCATTAATGTGTAGGTCTGTGCTGGAGTCCAGCTCCAGCTGAGTCCAGGTTCCTGAGGGATGGATGGTGTCGGTGCAATGAGGGAAATGAAGAGGACGTGAGACTTGGGTTGGTGTTAGCAAGTCCAACTTTACTGTGCACAAGTGTCGTTTTTATATTTTTCGGGATTAGTACAGAAATAGCTCTACAAATATTCTCAGAGAGATAAGGAAGTACAAAGCAAGTCTGTCTTTACTGGTTTATACAGTGTTTTTATATCTTTTTTAGCAGGGGATAAATATAGCAGTACAGATGTTCTTGCAGAGTAAACCACAAAGCATTCATTGATTAAGTATATACTTACAGGGAACAGAGTTAACTTTTAGAGAGGCAGAGGTTAACTATCTTTTCCTGCACAAAGGCGACTTCAGCAATTAAGAAAAGACTTCTATAATATTTTGCCAAACACACGCAGGGGAATAATATATTTTTCAATAACTAACACATGGAAGAAAATTCTACTTAACTACAGAGGAGGAAGTATATCTATGCTTATCAGGGAAACTGGAGGAAGAGCAAAACATCAACCAGAAGGAAGTAGCTGTTTTGATCCAAATACTCTTCAGTACGAACCCCTCATTAGGGAGGAAAGTTCTCCCACTATCTATGTGCGTCAGGAGGAGCTTGCCCCTTGCGATATTCTGAAGGCTTATGCAGGTGGTCACATTCTCTTACTATATTTAATTCTCCCAGGAGGTAGTGCCTCCCAAGCAGCCACCCAAAGGAGTGAAAACTGGAGGTTAAGAAAGGAAAAGGAATGAAGGGCAATTAGAAGCAGCACAGGTTTCAGAACTATGTGAGGGGCCGGCCGGTTATTCTTCACCAAGGGGCGACCCTGCACCCCCTCGGCGTTAATCGGCTGGACCCTGTCAAACAGCCGATCAAATGATGTAGCCATGGCTCCCGGCAGGTCTGGATTCCATCTGGCATGTCTTTTATTTCATCCTATTATGTTCCTTTATCATCCTTAGAAAAAGATAAATGAAAGTCATTTTCTTCCCAGACCTGGCATATTTGGTTAGCTGGCAGTCATTTGCCTTCTTGGAAATACCTGAAGGAGCGCAGGAAGCAATAAGATAGGCTAGGAAGCAATGGCTGCCAGAAGTGTGTAATTGGTGGGTTGTACTTTTCACCTCTTCCCATGTTTTGTAAACAGACTGAAAGGCTCTGTGAGTCTGGGTGGTGTTTGGGTCTGTGTAGCCAGGCTCCTTACTACCCAATGTGAGCTCCCAGAGGGCCCCTTGGCTGAGCAGAGCTTTCGTCATCACTGGGAGGTGGTTCATAGATGTGTGTTGTTTTTAAGGAGAATTCTACTGTGCAATTGCATGACCTTCTTATTACACATTATTGAAATAAAGGAATCCCTGAATTTTTAAAATTGAAGATTTAATACGATGTTTTTAAGGACACTGACTGTGCCTTATTCATTTTCCTATTTTCCAAAGTCTAGCACTGGTCCTTCCATGTAGTAGGTTATAATTATTTGCTAAACAGATGAGATGCACAGAGGCAAAACAGCCTAAATCAAATTTTGTATATTATGCACTGACACACCAAATGGCTTTTCTCCCCTCCAACCAGTAGATATTGGGCCATTTGTGCTGATGCTGACTTCCAGCCATTGAATCAGTTTCAGAAGAAACACTGCTCTTCTCCATACATCAGTGTTTGTGTAATCACTTAAACACTTTACTGCATTTACCTTTATTAAAAAGGAGAGGAAAGTGAGAAAATTATGGGAATTATTGGGTGTGCTAAAAGTGGTAAACATTTATCTCATTGTATGTTTGACCCGTTGCATTTAACTGGTCAACTCTGTGGCCGAGTGTGAAGAAAAAGAACAAGACCGTTTGTCAAAGATTTGTGACTGAAAAGTGAGGTTTAATTAGGGGTACTTTAATATGGGAATTTTTAGAAAACTCCCCCGCTTCCTTTACAACTTGCAAATATAGTTAGATTTTGTTCTTTTCAGTTCATAAACATTTCAGAAATATATCGTATAAAAAGGTAAGTTAACTGGCATTGTTTGGGAAGATGACAAATATTTATTATAAAGATCTTTAAGTGGGTGTTTATTAAAATAGAGTAACTTAGCAATTTTTCAAATGATAAAAACAGCTTTTTATGGATGGTGTGACTGGGTCTGTAACTAAACCCGGGTCAGAGACTACTGTGTAGTTCACACTCAGCCACGAACTGGGAGGGGCCCTGGAGCAAGTCGCTGGAATGTTCTGGCTCAGAGTTACTCATCTGTACCAAGGGGATGATCTCTGTCAGGGTTCTTCGCTGCTCTCAACAGACTGAAGTCCCAGGGAGACCCGAGTCTTCTCAAGGGAGAAGGTGCTCAGGGGCGCGCCAGAGACAAGTGTTCCCAAGATTCTTCTATGAAATTTGGACACTGGGTCTGGGGGTGGAGGTCTTTGCAACTTTTCGTTGAAAATGACCATCAATAGGCAAAATAAAAGGCATTGCAATTCATATTTTCACGTTACCCCATGAAAAAGGTTGTAGTGTTTTCCTTTCATCTTCACGCCAAAGAAATTATTTATGGTGAAGACCATCAGAAAGTGGTGGTTCTCTGTAAAAATCGTTTTACACGTCGGGAATTGGACATCTGAGGCCATTTTCTGGCTTATTGGAGTAAAAGAAAAGTCAAACAAGCCCCTAAAGAAAACCTCATCATCTAAGCATTCTCTCCTCAATTATGTGTCTAGTCAAAACTTCGTTGGCACCGTTTCCCGGGAAGAGCAAAAGTAAACGTTTAATAAGTTTATTGTCCAATCGAATGGCCCTGATTTTTCAGCTCATTTCCGCCCTGGGGACCGGGGAAATCCTCGAATGCAGGCGCCCCGCTTTGCCGGGCCCCGCGAGCGCTTGTCCTCCCCTGGGGGCCGCGCGCGGAGGAGGGTCCCCCTCCGGCTCGGCGGCGCAGGGAGGAGCTGCGGGCGGGCGCGGCGGGGACACCCGCGGGGGGCGGGGGAGGCGCGGCGGCCGCACCCCGCCCTGGGAAGCCAGCGGCCAGGTGTGGCTTCGGCGCCGGTGCCAGCGGGGAGGAGACTCGCGCCCCCACCAACCAACACCAACACCCAGCCGCGACCCAGCTCCTCTGCGCCCGCGCCGCCCTCCGAGCCACAGCTCTCCGGCCCGCTCCGCTCCCGGCCCGTCGCCGTCCCCGCCGCGCCCTCCGCCCGCCGCGCCGCGCTCGCAGCGGCCGGGCCGGCCCTTCCGAACCGCCCCCGCCCCCTGTCCCCTGCTTGGCCTCCGCTCCCGAGGCCCCTGCCTCCTCCGAGCCGGCCGCCCCGCGTATGCCGCGCCGCTGAGCTGCTCTGAGCGCGCGCCGACATGAGCGTCAACGGAGGCTCCCACCCGCGGATCAACACGCTGGGCCGCATGACCCGCGCCGAGTCCGGCCCCGACGTGCGCTACGAGGCGGCCTACTGTGGCGGTGGCGGCGGGGGCACCAGCAGGATGTACTACTCCCGGCGCTACACGGTCACCGACCAGAACTCGGACGGCTACGGGTGGGTACCGGGCGCGCGGCGAGCACGGGGCTCTTGGCCGCGGCTGCGGGGTCTGCACTCTCTCCCCGCACGACGGGCAGGGAGGGACCGCCCTCCTCTGCCCGACGAGGAAACCCAGGGTCAGAAAGGGGAAAGTCTTTGTGCCCGAGGGCAGGAAAGCATTTCCTGTTGGCGCTGGGGCAGGAGCCCGGTGTCCGGACGCCCCACGCGCGGCGCGAACCGAAGTGGGAGCGGCTCTCGCCGTGTTGGCGGGGACTCGGTCCCACCCTTCTCCCCTCCCGCGAGCCGGGGCCGGGGGCAGGCCCGCCAGGGCTCCAGGCAGGGCGCGGGGACAGGGCCGGTCTCTCGGCTGCCTCCGGGTCTGCCCCTGCGCAGCGGGCGGGGCTGGCATCCCCTTTGTCCCGGCCAGCAGGTCGGGGTCAGGCAGGCGTGGCTGCGACAACAAAACCCAGCCTCTCTAACTGTAACCAAAAGTCAAACAGCCCGTGGGTGGCCAGGGTCCGAGTTGGCGCTCCGCGGTCCCTACTGGCTCATCCCAAATTCCTGGTCACCCCGAGGCCACGTCCGCGCCAGCGCCTCGGCTCCTCGGCCACCCAAGGGCTTTTGTGTGGAGGCTGCGCGTCGGGGCGGCGCGGGGTCCCATTTTAAGAAGGTCCCGCCTCGGCCTCCCCCGCCACCTAAAAGAAGCTTCCCCGTAGGGGCGGCCGCGTGGCCCGGGTCGGAGCTCCGTCGGGACACACCTGTCCCCCTCGGTCCGCCGCGCCGCAGCCCCCGCGGGGAGCGCACCTGTGGCCCCGCGCCTGCGTCCTTTGTCTCCCCCTTTTAAAAACCGCCCGAGAAAGGACCCCCGTGTCCTGGCGGCGGAGCGCGGGCGCAGGGTCTGCTCTTCGGGCAGGCGAGTGTGGGTGGGGGCCCGTGATGGGGTGGGCGCCGCGACCCACCCGCGCCGGCCGGCGACGCCGGGGGCCAGCCCTGCTCAAGGTGCGCCCAGGCAGGCCCACTGGGAAGAGGGCACGGTCTGCTTCTCAGAGTCAGCGCATAACCGATCGAGGGGTCATTTGCTGGGTGGGGGAAGATCATGAACCTGCATTTGCCGGGTCCCCGGAGCTGGACTCGGGATGCCCATGTGAGCCGTGAGAACTTGGCGGCTCGCCCCCCCGCCCCCGGCAAGCCCTTCCCGTGCAGGGCTTTCGGGAAAGAGGCTCGAGTGCAGAACATTATTTGCCCGGCCCCGCGGCCTCAGGCTGGGGAGGAGCAAGCTGAATACACTCCAGGGGGGTTTTGTTTTGCCAGCATTTTTGAAGGCAGCGGCTGCTCGAGTTGCAACCTGTTTTCTGCTTGGATTTATTTATTTTCCTGCAGCATCTTGATAATTTACTTCCTTTTTGAGTTAGCAAAGAATTGTCTCAGTCTTGGAGCTCTTGGGTTGCTGAACAGAACGCAGCTGGGGATTTCCAGGAAAAATGTGCCAAGCAATAGGGAGAAGCGGAGAGATTTTTTTGCCAGTTTTCACTTTGGTTTTTAAGTTTGTTTTAAAACTTGGCCAACCATTTAAATCTGAAACTTTCCTTTTCCCTCCCAGTCTTCCACTGTTTGGAAAGCACATTCTTTTAATCCACACATTTAAATCCAAGTTTGAATTTGCAAGGATTCTTGAGCAGCTCTTCTTTTCGGCGTATTATGAACCGAGAATTTTGTTTTTAATTTGCTCTGTTATCCTAGAATACCTGTCTTTTAAAGTGACAATAAACATTACTGTTAATGGAATATTTCGCTCCCTTGGCTTCCTGTTGAAGTAAATTTGTAGTTAATACATTGGTTGTTGAACTGCATAAAGATACATGGTTTTTAAGTTTCTTCACTGAAGCAAATTTTGGGGAGACTGTTTTCTTCTAGTATAGCATCATTTCTTGTGCTCGGTTTTTCCCAGCTAAAGGCTGTTAATAAACCTGTTAAGTTTTACATCTCTCTGGGAAGGGAAAACAGACTCAGGTGAAAAATTGCCTAACTTTGAGGAAGGGTGTTTTTCCTGCGCGTGGATGTTGTCTGCCAGGGCGGCCTGCGGTCCTTCTTCCGGGTCCTGGTAATGGAGTGTCCCCTAGGCTGCCGCTGCCCGCGGGGGTGCTGCTCACCCTTCTTGAATGGAAGAATTAGCACAATACGGAATGGCCCGCCGCTGCTGGCTGCTGCCTTTTAAAGTAATGGCGACCGACTGCAGAGACAGGGCCCCGCCTGCTTTCTTGGTGGCTTTGTGGTTTTGCGCGGAGGGATGTCTGCGCTTTGTAGAAGTAGGGGACCGTCTCTGACCCGACTGCCCTCTGCTCAATGAATGATGGTTAAGAGTTTAGTAAGTACTTTTCTGACCAAAAGCTTTTCTAAGTAAAGGTGTTTTGTTTTGTTTTTAAAGCACAAAAAGCGGTATGAAAACTACTGGTTGAATTTAAACTCATTTATTTCTAAAACGGCCACTTTCTTGGCTGAATTAGATTGGTGATTTTTGAAGTAATCAGTGTTTGCATTTAGCCCTTCCCTAAATAAACTAACAAGTGTGTAGAGAGCTGACATTTTATACTATTTCCTTTTAAAGTGACTTTAAAACATCTTCCCTTTGCCCTTTACGTTAATAACATTGGTCAATTTTTAGAACAGTATTATTTCTCCCTTGTAATTCTCCCTCCTTCCCCCACCTGTCTTTTGTGTCTTCTTTATTTTATTTTAGGCTGGATAGAATTTGCAACTATTTTATTTAACTTCTTCTTGTGAATTACTCTAGCCTTATTCCTGTACTTAAAAAAAATTGCAAATCTGTAGTGAAATTTGGTGGCCAAGTGAAAAAGTCTTAGTTAGATCTTTCACTGATCAAAGTATGGATTTTGTAGGAGGATTAAAAGCCGAATACAATCATTAAGCTTCAGAAATATGTGGTTATTATGTTAATGCTTACTTTTGTCCAGAACTCGTGATTTCAAAACCAAAATGCATGTGGTCACTATTTGATATATATTTTAAAGTTTGTTTTACACTACCTTTTAAAAGAAGCCTATCTGTTAGCCTGAAATAAGAAGGTCCGTTTGTACCAAATTTTAGAGTGGAGCAAATGCAAAGGAGTACAGAAATCTCACTTTTCCTTTTTAGAGACAAATAGATTAAGACTTGCCCCAAATCCCTGAGTCCACTCATGGCTGAGTTGGCACCAGAACCCAAGGCTCCTCACCTCTGCCCTCCTGTCATCCTGGGCCTTTATTTTTTTTGTTTTATTTTATTTTTTATTTACTTACTTTATTTATTGTTTTGCTGAGAAAGATTTGCCCTGAGCTAACATCTGTGCCAGTCTCCCTCTATTTTTGTGTGTGGGTCACCACCACAGCATGGCCACCAACAAGTGGTGTAGGTCCGTGCCCAGAAACCAAACCTGTGCTGCCAAAGTGGAGCACACAGAACTTAATCACCAGGCCATGAGCTGGCCCCCTTCCTGGGCCTTTAGACTGTGTCCCTTGTGTGTTAGACTGGCCTGTCCTTTACTTATATGAAGAGAGTATCTCAGTTCCATTTATTCATCCATCCAGCAGATATTTACTAAGCTTCTGCTGTGTGTTAGGTGTTGGGGAGATTCAAAGGTGAAAATACAGACTTCTTGAAAGGAGCAGATGCTCTAAAGAAAGGTAAGTGCACGAGTACTGTAATAGAAAAGGATGCTGGACAAGAGGGTACAGGTGACTCAGCTTCATAAGGAGATAACATCTGCGGTGGATCAACTAGTAAGACTTTCTGAAGGAAACAGTGTTGAGTTAGACTTTGGAGTATTTCCGCTGGTAACGATAGGTGGGCAGAGAGAGCAGTCCAGGGGGAGAAAAGAGCATGAGAAAGTGAGAGAGGTGGAAAATTAGGAGCAAATTCAAGGCCTATGTCTTCTTTTGAGCGTTCGCCCTAAGTGGGCATGCATTAAGATGTAAGGGGGAAGGAGAGGTTGGGGCCAGAGCCTAGGAGACCCTGAATCCATGGGGGGAATTTGGATAGGCACAGGGGAACCATTGCTTACATCGAAGCCAGGCAAGGTCTCCTCCCCGGAAGGAGCAGGGAAATAAGACTGTCCTAACTAAGTGACCTTGAGGACTCCTTCTGTGGCCTCAGGGTGCAGGGTGGCATGAAGTGGGGAGAGTGCAGGAGGGAGCTGGCTTAAGGAAGCAACTGCAGTGAGATTGAGGTGATGAAAGTCTGATTGAGGTTGGTGGCAGTGGGACAGGAAAGTAGATATTGCCAGGTGGAGTGGCAACTTCAGCTAAGAACTGGATGTGAGTGGCAAGGAGAGTCTGAGAAATCAGGCTTAGTGTTGGGTGACTCACAGAATGTATATTCCAGTATTTTTCTGGGAAATGATTGCAGAGTAAGATTCAGTTTAGCTTACTATATGGTAGATAACATTTACATGGTTATTAAGTTTGGGTAAGTTATATATTTTATAAAAATATCAGATCAGTGGTTAATAATAGTTATCATAACCTGGCAAACACCCATGATGTGCCAGGTACATTATGTCTGTCATCTCGGGCCTCACGACAAACTTCCCATTTTTACAGATGGGAACAGATTAGAGTAGTAAAATGGCTTGGCCTAGGTCTCACAGCTCGTTAGTGGCTGAGCTAATATTGGAACCCGGTATACCACCATGGCTCAAGAAAGGGTCTCACCTTAGTTATTAGAATTCATCTTTACTACTTGTCAACTCTTCTGTCTAATATGAGTTACTTCTTTTTAAATTGTTGCATTCCTATAAAATAGTTATTTCATCACCATTGTATTCTTTCATTAATACTCTCATGGACTTTCCATCTGCTTAGGGAAAAAAACACAATATGAAATATGATGCTGCATTAAGCCGACTAATTGTTGGTGAGATCTACAGAACAGCTTTAAACAGCAGTTAATTTTTTCTCTAAATATGGACATAATTTCATTGTTGTCAGGTGATTGAAATATCTTGGGAAAGAAAAAACTGCTGATGGCCATGATGCCTCAATGCTGACTTCTTAGGGTGGAGCACAGGAGGGCTTGGGTGTGACTAGGGAGTCCAGCTCAGCTCTCAGCTAACCAGTCTTTCCAGATGGGGAGGTTCCAGAAGCAGTGCTGAGGCCTTGGCACTTGGAGCACTGCCCCACCCTTTGCTCTTTTTTCTCAAATCTTGCGCTCCATGGGAAAACGGCTGGGTGTAGTTCTGCTGTTGAAGCCACCTCCCCAGACCCCAAGACTCAGTGAGCCACTCATTTGAGGTAACATCCTGTAAAATCCTAGCACAGTCCAATAATTTACACCTTACCACCAACACCTTGGGCTGGAAGGGTCCAGGACCTTCAAAGACTTTGAGAGTGTGAAATCTACCTTTCAGGAAAATGATGACACTTTGGTAAGATGCTGCTGCAAAAAAGTCTAAGTTTTTGCTTGGAATTAAAATTCTTGACACACAAATGTAACATCCCTTGCTTTCTCTGGCCCCTGAAAAAAATGAAAAGGGTGTTGGCTTCTTGGTGGATAACCAGATAACTTGTCAACGATTCTTTTTAGGCTTCAGAAGGAATGTGAAATTTCGTGTAGGGAAGTAATTTAAAACAGAAATCCCTAAATTTGGACATTGAATTTGTAAGGATCAAATAGTCATATGTCATCCCAGTTAATAAAGGAAAGGAACACATCTCTTTCTGAATTTTCTTGTCCTGTTCAGTAAGTTTCTTTCATGCTGTCACACTGTATCCCCTCTTTCAGTTGTCTCAAATCGTTATTTTCAGGTCTTGTAGGCAATTTTAGGAACCTGTGAAATGCCTCACACTTAATACCCAATCCATTTCTCCTTTTTCCTTTTTTTTTTTTTTTGCTTCTCATCCACTCCCAATTTGTTGCAGGATGTACTTAAAATTATGAACTGGGTGAAGTTCAAAATTATGAACTGGGGCAAAAAACACAAAATGGAAATAAAAGTGAAATCTGAGCATGGTGTGCTGGCAGCGGCAGCGCAGCCCTCTGGCCGTGAGGATTTAGTTTCTGCGGGGGTTGCGGCGTTGCTGGCTCCTCTGAGCCTCAGGCCAACCCCAGGAGGTGGGTGTGTCCTTACAGGTTGCAGATGCAGAAACTCCAGGCACAATGAGTCTCAGTAACTTACTCAAAGCCACAGGCTGTAGGACTTGGAAGCGGCTGAGCAGGGAGTGCACCCCAAGTCTGCAAACGTCGGAGTCTTTTTGAAATTAATGATATGTGATCAGCTTGCCCCGCCCCCCATCCACTGAAAACGGTGTGAAAATAATGAACATGGGAAGGAAGTGGAACTTTTATTAGAGTACTGCGTCCAAAGTTACTGGGTGAGGACACGATGAAGGGTCAGAGGAGGACCTCCTTCTAAACGTTACAGGAAAAACCCCCTGGTTTGCTCACTGTTGGGGTAGGAATGGGGGTTTGAGGAGGATCCTGCCCTGCCTGTTGAGCCGGTAGTGAGGTGAGTTCTGATGGCCTCGGATCAGCCTTTTATTTGCCTTTGTTTTTCTTCTGCTTTACTAAACCAAACAAACATGCATTAAGTACCCTCTGTGTGCAAAGCTCTGTTAGGCGCATGTGGGAGTCGAAGGTGACTACTGTGAGGTGGGACTTTGCTCCCCCGGAGAAGGGTGAACAGGTGTGTAAATAGCTAGTGCAGAGTGAGGGCAGAGCTGCCATCAGGAAAGCGCAACAGAAGACGCAGCTCTTGGTCTGTAACTTCCTGAGGATGGACACATGGCTTTCCCACTCAACCGAGTGTGCTTAGAGTCTTGGGGGTAGCGTATTGTCATTAAATGAAAAGTAAAAGTAGTTTTTTTACAAAGGTCACTTTTTTGTTTTTACTTAAGATCCTTTAAAGAAACTCAAACAAGATAGTATATGTGAAAATGCTTTGAAAATTATGAAGAGCTAAGCAAATAGATTTTAAGATCAATATTAATGCATTACATAATTATAATTTCCAACAAATATTTATTGAGCTGTTCTGAGGCCATTATTCCATGAGCCTGAATACAGAGACACGTAAGACGATATTTCTGGCACAGGTGCAGGACCCTATGTTGATGGAATGAACAAAAGAAAGGGGAGAGAGAGAGGGAAAAGGAGAGAGAGGGAGAGAGGGAGAGAAAGAGAAAGAAGGAATGAGAAAGGGGAAGGGAAAGAAGGAAGGAAAGAAGGAATCCAATGGGAGGGAAAGTATATTCACCAAAAGAGATACAGAGTTAGGTGGCATGGGCCAAGTGTCTATTGAACAGTATAGATTATTATAAAATTACTTTTATAAAACAGAGTAACTATGTAAAATATATTTTTACTGTGTAGTACTGCATGCCTCTCTTCAAAATTTTTTGTCTTTTTTTGTATAACATTCTTGGCAACAAGGGTTAAACTAATGTCTTAAGGTGGCTAATTTTGGAGTTCCTGTTTTTTTAAGAAAAGAGTGTTATTTGGAGGTAGTAAAAGAAAACCTGGAAGGCTCTGTAATGTTTCTCACACGGGCCTGTAGTCCATCCTTGGATGAAAATCCAGATCGTGTTTTCCTTTTAGCCGCTGCTGAAGGGCTTGTTCTGTAAACTGTTGGGACTATTACCTACTTGTTTAAACAAGTTTTAGAATGAACTAAAAAAAAAGAGGTTTGTGGAGGCAGGTTCTTTGTAGTATGAATCATTTGTCTTCGTGAGTTTGAAGATGAAACAGAATTTTGGAAAAGTCACTTTAAGGACAAATTTTTTTCCAAGAACAGCTATTAATTTTAGTTTAGAAGTCTTTTGATCGACCCAAATGAGTTTTGTTTTCTTATTTATTTTTTTAGAGCACATATCTTTCATCCTCCATGCCACTGAAGTGGAGATTTAAAAATTGAACTTTGACCTTGTCAGTCCAATTCCTAACATGGTTTAAAATCTCTGCACCCCTAACATTTATAGGTACCAGTATTGAAATTTTCTTTGAGGCGAGGCATTTTTAAAATCCTTATATGCTTCTTAAGTACACTTATTTAAAAGTTATTTCTTCAGGTATGATACAATTTTGCATTTTCCCAAAGTGTACTGTATGAATTGAAGAGGAACCTTCATTATCATTAGTCAGAACAGACTTTTGTATTATTTTCAATAGGAGGAGTGAGTTTGGTGGTTTCATACAATAGAGTTACAGAACAAGTAGCTAAGAAATCTTAGATATCATTTAGCTAGAAAATTGCTGAGATTAGAAAAAAAGTCTAAAATTATATGGTCCAATAAAAAGTATGATTTCACCTAAAAGTTTTAAATGACACACAACTTTTAAGAAATGCACGTGATCCCTGAAGGAAACTCTCCTGTCCTTCCAGAGAAAGAATCCAGCACTGCACAGTGTCGAGTATCTGATCTTGGACTCACCTGATGGGTCAGAATCCTTTCTCCCTGCACTTCCTCCTTGATTTAGGTACAAAGAGTTCTGTGTGAATTCTTCACCCAGCCAAGGCAAGCCAAATGAACTGTGAAGACAGGTTCTCTTTCCCCCATTACTAAACCTCAGGGGGCCTGTGTCTCCCTTCATCTCGTTTTGATGGACTGAGCTATTGGAAAAGTGTACACCTGCTTCCCTTTCTCACTAGGTCTGTTCCCAAAGGGTGTCCTTGGCCACACATCAGACTTACAGATAAAAGATAGGATAGGTAGATCTTGCTTTAAGGACCAGATGCAGTCCTGAAAAGTTGTGTATAAGATGAAATTTGGTTGATCAGATCGTACTTCCTATAGACAAATAGCAATATCAAAGCTTCTTGATTTCGTTATTGTAACACTTCAGCTTTTCATTTTTTCCCACCCTTAAAGAGATTATATTTCGAGCATTCCTCTTTCCTAAACAGTTGTTAATCTGTTTACTAAAATGCCAGGCAAAACACATAGATTTTAGTGGATATGAAGAGCATGTATGGTGACCATATGCAAATACTTTAGTAAGGCATGAAGAATTCTTTTTGGTATTAACAACATATGAAGTTACCTGGTTTTTTTAAGTTCAGATTATGTAGGTGAGGGGAAGCAGATAAGATGTCTTATTTATAGAGATGCCAACTGCTCTCCAGAAATAGGAATGTCTTCTAAAAGTAGGAGGAAACAAAAAAATGTAGATGGTCCACCAATGTTTTAAGCCAACTTTTAATTGCCTCACCTCTCTTTTTCCTGGATACCATTCATTTAAGTGTCATGTAACTAACTACTTTAGTATTTGGGTAAAAAGTAGCTGGTGAGTTTCATGTTTTGTTATCAAATGAATTTAGTTTCATGAACTCACTTTTAAAAGACTTGTGTGTAAACTTTGTTACATTCATTCACAACTGAGTTTGGCCTCCCTGCTCCGTTTTCTTTTAAAACATTTTTATTTTGGAATAATTTTAGATTTACAGAAAAGTTGTAAAGATAGTAGAGAGTTCTCGTATACCTCTCACCCAGTTTCCCCTATCTGCCTCTGTCTTAGAGCTCATTTTGTGGGGTTTGATAGTAGCACACATTATTAAATCATTTCATCACACATTAAATCATTAAATCAAGAAGCTCGGGCTTTCTACTGTGCTCAGAGAGAGCCCCTTCATTTATGTGCTTGGGACTGGCATTCTTTGTGGGAATCACCCTCAGAACCAAATTGCTGAACAGAATTACTAAATGTTTCAGAAGAAACGTCCGGTACTCTGATGCCCCTTCGATAAAGAAAGCAAATACAATTACACAGCTCCTTCCTAATTCCTTATCTATCCTAGGGTTCTAAATGAGGTTTCTGCATTTCTGAGTTTTTTCCTTTGTCTTTTTTCTTTCCTCTATTTTACAATAGGTACATTTTGGAAAGTGTTCTGACTCTAAGACAGTTGGAATTTTGCACAAGTTTGGACAGCTGATGTAGTCCTGTTGATATTTCAGCAGTAGGAGAAGGGTGCCAGATTTCCTGTGTAATTCTGAGGGGAAGAGAAGGCCTGCATTCATGGGGGGTGGGGGTGGGGCGTCCTGGTTTTGATAGGGGGCAGTTCAGGCAGCAGGCTGGGGCCTGCCTGGAGGACCTTGTCAGCATCTGGGAGTGGTTCCCAGGGAGAGCTTGGTTCCCCACCCACCCACGTTCAGCTAGTGCTGGCTTGTTGGGGAGTCTCACTTGCAGGGAGGGACCGCAAATAGGTGGCAGAGAGAGAAAGTCAGAGCTTTCCCAGGGTGAGATGATGCAGAATCAGGTGCCCTAGGAGAAGTTTCCCACATTCTTGTGATTTTATCCCATCTGTGCATAGTACAGCCTGTGTGTTTCAAACTTTTTTTTTTTTTTTTAAAGATTTTATTTTTTTCCTTTTTCTCCCCAAAGCCCCCCCGGTACATAGTTGTGTATTCTTTGTTGTGGGTTCTTCTAGTTGTGGCATGTGGGACGCTGCCTCAGCGTGGTCTGATGAGCAGTGCCATGTCCGCGCCCAGGATTCGAACTAACGAAACACTGGGCCGCCTGCAGCGGAGCGTGCGAACCTAACCACTCGGCCACGGGGCCAGCCCCTCAAACTTTTTTTTTAAACAATGAAATTCTTTCTTTAAAACACACGCGGACACACCCACCCACCCACCCACCCACACAGAAAACGTACACACATAAGAGAAAGTCCAGTACATCAAACAGGCATCAAATAGCCTCATGGGAGGTGCAGGCTGGCCCAGCTGAAGGGCTGGGTGGCTCTGAAGCCCTGGGAGGAACGCAGGCTTCTTGTCGCACATTCATGAGGCCTTTTCTCAAACATTAAACAATAATTTAATATGCTTTAAATCTCTCTTAAACTAAGCTGTAGAAGGCCGTGCTGCACCATAATATATCTTAGCAAATTAAAAAGTAAAACTTTTATTATACCTTTTTTTTACTTTTATCTGGAGCAAATTAAATTCATGTAATCTTTTTCTTTAAAATATGGACCATCTACAACGCTCTTCTTAAACACCACTGTTCTTTTAAGGTTTTCTTCCAGAAAAGTGCTTTATTTGAAAGGTACGTTTGGATGAACATCATTGTAGAGAATAATATTCTAGGGTCATCTTGAAAAGAAAGTCGCTTGTTTTTGTGTTAAAGATAATTACATTTCCCGTCACTTCCTTCACATCATTATTGTCTTTTACTGTGATTGCAGAAAATATTTTTGTAGAATAAGCTTTTCTCCTGTCTCCCACCGTTTTCCTCAGCCAGACTGGCCAGTGAAACCTTCGTGCCCTGGGTCTGATGCCATGAGTCTTCCTTGGGAGGGACTTGTGGTGTTGGGGGGCTCGGCATTCTTTACCACTGTGGGATGAAGCGGGGGGGGGGGGGGGGTGCGGGATAGATCAGCTGCTGGGATGTATGTTTTTACAACTCAAGGAGTCATTTCTGGATTGGATCTTGGACCTGGAAAACAAAACCCTAAACTTGCTGTGAAGGTCATTATTGGGCTAATTAGGAAAATTTGAAAAACTTCTGTAGATTAGAAAATAGTGTTCTATCAATTTTAAATGTCCTAAATTTGATAATTATACTGTGGTTGTATTATTCGATGTCTTTATTCTTAGAAAATACATGCTGACGTATTTTGGGGCAAAGGGTCATGGTTATTCTCAAATGGTTCAGAAAAATACACATATACATAAATCCACACACGTACAGAGAGAGGGAGAAGGGGGAGAAAGGAAACAGGCAAATATCAACAGTTGGAGAGTCTGGGCGAAGGGTCTCCAGGAACGTTTTTGTCTCCTATTTGCAACTTTTCTGAAAGTTTGAAATTAAACTTTGTGTCTGCTTTCTCTGTGTTTGCCCCACCAGTCAAACTGGTACGATGTCCAGACACCAGAACCAGAACACCATCCAGGACCTCCTGCAGAACTGCGCCGACTGTTTGATGCGGGCGGAGCTCATTGTGCAGCCGGTAAGCCTTCTTGTCCTAACGTACCAACCACGCCTGATTGTGTTCCTGGCCAGCTTAGACTCATTGCCTAACCTGTGCTTCCTTATTCACTGCTCTTCTCTGCATACTGAGAGTTGATCTTTGCAAAACAGCCTAGAGAGGGATGTATATCTTCTTAACCTATTTGTAATGTTGGCTTAGCCATGGGAAACTAGTTTCACACAAAGTTTTTTTCAACAAATCTGTATGCTACAGATTGCCACCCTTTTGGAAATGCACTTAGGTGATTTTGTATACTTTGTCTTCCCAGAAATGCAACCTGACATGTTTATGTCACTGGATTGTGATGTACACCATCAATTTATAAAGTTTTTTTTCAGGAAAAATTACCGTATTGTTAGAACAATTCTGTTTGAGAAACAAAAAAATATGGAAAAATAAGAAATTGAAAATTGAGGGAAAATGGTAATATTTATGAAAGCCCTGTGAGGTTTCTTGATATTACTGAGATAGCTTAGGATCTCATTGAAAGAGGGTTAGAAATCACAGGTTCCGTGATATTTCACGTGTCAAGTTTTTATTTGAAAACAGTGTAGCATTCACATTTGCTCTGAGTTTGCTGGAAATGGACTGAAAGTAGGGGGCCCATGGCCACCTGTTCTCTCCCTGTCCCGATTTATTGTGTCTCTTCAGCAAAGGAATTGAGTCGAGTCTCCCCAATGCCGACATCAGTGTGGGGTTAAATCTGGCAACTGGCTCAGCACAAAGTAATCCTGTTAAATATACAGAGGGATTTAACCAAGCGAATTTATGGGTTCTGTTTAGAGGATGTCTTAACGTTCCAATTTCTTTAATTTTAGATATGTGTGGGTTCTAGTTCTGGTTTAGTCCACCCACTTAGAAAAATAACTTCACTTTAATCCACATACAAAGGTATTTGCGGCTCAGTGAACGAGCTTGGGTCTAGTTCCGGTCGTTTCCAGTCTCTGATTTGAAATACACTCCTCCAAATATTCATCACGTGTGGGGACTCCTTTACATAAAGCAAAATCGGAGGCGTGGTGTCTTAATAGTGAGCACACACCCAGACCTGGACGCGATTTGTAGTGGCTGTGGATGCGTTTTACATGTAGTTCTAAAAGTTTCCATGGCATCACGTTCTCAGTTTATTTTTTCTTACATGCATAAAAGTGTAACAATGTTAGGGAAATGTACCATGTTTGCTATAGTTTCTGTTTAGAGAAATAAGGTTCATTTGGCAGAAGCCAAATGAAAGCAGCAGTTGGAAAATTCTAGAGAAAGCTCATAGATGGCACTGACGTGGCAGCTTTTTGCATGTGAACAGAGAATGCTTTCTTTTTTTTTAAACTTTTTATTTTGAGATAATTATAGCCTCACAAGCAGTTGTAAAAATAGTACAGAGCAGTCTTGTGTACCCATCCAGCAGCCTCCCCCAAAGGTGACATCTCGTAACTATAATGCATCATCAAAACCAGGAAATTGATTGACCCAATACACTGAATTAGACGGCTTTCTTTTTAAGAACTGAGAAGTTATGTTCCCGTAAGATGCAGGAAAGCTCAATTTGTGTGTGTAAAAGACGTTATCCGATTTAACGGTCCAGTGTTCTTAGCATAGTGAAATTCCCATTAGGTGAGAGTTCTGTGTGAAGTTGAAAGATGGGCATGTAACATATTGAAACAAGGGAAAGATCAGCATTCTGTAAATGTGCTTTTAAAAGCCTAGTGAAAATTTAAAATACAGTCCACAAACATTGGTTCATGAATCTCCCTATATTTACGTCTGTCTCAAATTAATAAGATAGTTTTCAGTTAGAATTTTTTTGCAGTTATTTGCAAGATGGAAACTATTTAAGTTGACAACGGAAGCTTTTGCTTCGGTTAACACGTAGGACGCTTTTCCTTCCACTGTTGTGCGTGTCCTTCATATGAATTCTTTCTTTCAGGAGCTGAAATATGGAGATGGAATACAGCTGGCTCGGAGCAGAGAGCTGGATGAGTGTTTTGCCCAGGCTAACGAGCAGATGGAAATCACGGATAGCTTGATCCGAGAGATGCGGCAGATGGGCCAGCCTTGTGATGCTTATCAGAAAAGGTATTGCCCACAGCACGGGAATGCAGGCAGGCCTGGTGAGGAGTCTAATACACTCGTTACACCAAATCCCGTGACCCAGGCCTTCCCTGGAAGCGGGCACAGCTATTCCCGAGGAAGGGCTCGCTCACTTGCTATTTTGCAGCTCTGCGTATCTCTAATACAAATGGACTAAGACCACTCCCTTCATCTTTTGTGGAATCACAAAGCTGCCGTGAAAAGAATTAAGTGCACCTGCCCAAAAGCGGGTCCTTATTTTGAGGAGTTGAGTTTGTTATGGCATGTTAACTGGACCTCCATTTAGCGGGCAGCAAAGGCCTTTGGCCAGCATTTCACTTAGTCGAGCTCAGTTTAGTGAATATACAAAGGAGACCCGTAGAGTTGGCCATGCAGTTTAAAGCCGAGATGTATAGTCTGATTTTGCTCTCGTGGTGCCTTGGGCCCAGGATACTAGGAAAGTTCCCAGGGGTGAAGATCATGAGAAAGCAAAAGGTGCTACGAGGCTAAGCAAAGCCAGTGACCCTTTCTGTGGTGACCCAGGCTTTGAGCATCATCAGATTTGAGTTTTTGTATGTGATCAAGATTCAAGTCATGTGGTAAAGAAAAAAAGTCTTTGTTTTTGTAAACATTTATGACCTCTTTACTGATAGAAAGGAGACTCAGAAAAGGGGAAATTGGCCCAGATGTATTTTCGTAGGCTGTTTTCCTGCAATGGTGTTATTGTTTTCCTTTCCTTTCAGATTGCTTCAGCTCCAGGAGCAAATGCGAGCCCTTTATAAAGCCATCAGTGTCCCTCGAGTCCGGAGGGCCAGCTCCAAGGGTGGTGGAGGGTACACCTGTCAGAGTGGCTCCGGGTGGGACGAGTTCACCAAGCGCCTCACCAGCGAGTGTCTGGGGTGGATGAGGCAGCAGAGGGTAAGTAGCGGCCGAGGGGTGAGGGCTGGGCCCCAGTGCCCCGAGCCTATGGAGCCAGCTGTGCAGAGGTGCAGGGTCAGCCCCAGTGGTCTGGCCACAAAGAGTGGCCTGAGCCTCAGCTGGCAGCAACAACTTGCTGTTTTTGGAATTTTCCTCATATACAAGTGAAAAATGAAGGCTTCTATTTTGAAATAAATGAAACCAGGTTTTATTTTTTTTCCCCCCTCTTGTGGCTTAGAGAATCAGCCTCACTCCTTTATAATCTTACTTCATTACACAGGTAATATTTAACAGGTATGATTTAATTAGATTCTGAATTACAGCTCTTACCATTCACAACTGGAAAATCTGTTGTGGGAGTTTCTGTGCTAAAAAACTTCATTGTTCCCCCTGAGTGGTAACTGACCTCATCTGTGTTACTGATAGGTACTTAGAAAAAAGAAGGTTGTGGAGGTTCTTTTAAAACGCTGACAAATTGGAAGAGCTGGAAACAGTAAAACCGGATATTCTAGTTTGTGCTCCTTGGTTGCTCCCCTCCTATTTGGGAAGCGTCAGTCGTCGCATTGTGCAGCCGCTCCGTCAGTGGTGTGGGAGTCCACTGAAATAATGGGAACAAAGCAGTGCTGAGCCTCTCCTCCAACTGCAGTTTCACAAAGCAGTTTTCAGCGCTAATTATTGTTTTGTTTTATGTAGTAATTATGCGCCATAATGAACAGGTGGCAGTAGAAATGTGCCGTAATCATGTAGATAGGAATTTTATAATGAAAACCCGATCCTAATGACCCCTCCTGCTCTTGGGAGGGTGGCCGTGTTAGGACGGTGAGTTGCGCAGAGGTCCTTTGTTGTGCCCATGTGGTTGTGGCTGTAAGGAATGTTGGTTTTACTACTTGTTGTTGGATCAGTTTAGCAGTGGTTCTGAAGTGTCTCAACCACTCAAAAGTTTTTGTATGTGTTCTTTTCTAAGTGTCGAGGGCTTATGGGACTAAGCATTGGTTCCATCACTTAGTTAACCTTTTCTCCCACATGTTGTAAAGACTTTGTAATGCTGTTACAGAAGGTGGGGCTTATAGAGGAGAAAAGTCAGTTATAATCCCAGAAATCTAAATAGAAACCTATTTGCATGTTTTCAAATTCCCTTCTAATCTTGGCGCACACATTTCTTGAGCGTTTTATATGTATTGGTACTATGCCAGAAAATGAGGGTTCAAAAATTTCTTCCATAGCCCTGAAAATGAGTATTATTGAAGAAAACAAGATACATACACCCAAATGTCAAATTTCTATCCAGAGCAGTGCGAGGTCAATTGCTATGTTTGAGCTGTAATAAAATCCTGCCCAGAGAGGAGTCGGGGAGGGGTTGGTGCTCCGGCCCTCTGGAATGGAGCCAGCAAAGGAAGGCTTGGCAGAGCTGCTGGGGCTTGAAGGCCATCCTACGATCAGTGATGTTAGGTGAAACAACCCTTGAACCAAATTACTTATGAAACATCAAATCCCCTAATTTCTTCTTAGTCAGGATGACAGTTACATAAAATGGCAGCTCGTGATTCATCATTTTCTGTATTCATATTGGGTGTAGCTTTGTAAGAATCCTTTGTAGCAAAGGCTCAACATTTTTAAATTTGGGAAAATGGCATTGTCACATGGACTCCATGTTCTGTCATTGGGTTGGGAGCATTTTCTAGTAGATGCAGTCGATGAGCAGTGCTGTTCAGATCAGGTAGCCCCATGGTTTCAAACAAACTAAAAGCAGTTTTATCACTTACCGCTGGTTTGCTCTGGGAGTCTCTCTTATCCCTTCTTCCCTCAAGCATAGCCTGCATTCTTCTCTCGCTCCCGGGAGACTGAGCTGCAGGGCCCGCTGATAAGGGAGCAATGTCCCCAGCAGTACAATCAGGAGGCAGTCACACATCGCCTGTGCCAGGCTTTTGTTTGGTTTCCCTGATCTGTGTTTCTGCTGATGGACGAGTCAGATACCATCCACCTGGCTGGTAATGAGGGGCGTGAGCTGAGCCTGGTCATCTCATTAACTTCCAGTGTGCTCACCTGTTTCTGTTTAAAAGCTGAGATGAGCTGCGGGAGGGGAGGGTCAAAGTCCCGGGTAACTTTCGGTTGTCTGACTCTGAAATGGCTCCCCTTACTGAAGGCTTGCCAAGTATGTTAGAACATGGACGTGGCATAGAACAATGCCTGTTATGTTCTTGCTGCAATACAGACTGGAATGTTTGCCTTTGGCATGTCCAAGAGATGACACAGGTGATTTGGAAATTTACATGAGCTCATGCTTTCTTTTGAAAGACGAGATAACAGACTTGCCACGGTATGAAACTGGTGAAATAATGTTTGATTCTTATTATGTGGCAGTCTTACATTTGGAGTAGTGAAGACTCAAATTAGGAAGTTAGTCACACTTAATTTTTAAAAAGCTCACATAAACCCACAATCATAATATTGCCAACCTTAATTGAAATTAAGGCATTGAGTATATTCGTAACTTCTGTTTGAAGTGGGCTCTAGGGAGTGTTGCCTCCTGAAAGGTGATGGAAAATGCCAGATTTAAAGTGTCAACAATTACGTTAATCAAAACAATTTAAAGAAATCAGCAATGAGAAATACTTTTAGGTCAGCTGTTTAGCTTGGGAAGTAGTACTTGATGGAGCTTAATGAACTATTTTTGATGCACATTTTAAAGTAACTGAATATAGAAACGTCTATCCACATTTTGTAACATTGTGTCATATGCAGGAATGCACACATACCGTCCATATGCACAAGCCACTTAGATGTACACAGGGAGATTTTTATTTTTCTTCAGATCACCTTCATGATCCAGGTTTCAAGGATCTGGTTTCTGAATCATCTCAGGCCATCTTGAGCTGGGTCAGACAAGTTGAGGGAAGTACTTGGCAGCCCCCATTAGCTAGCTGTTTGGGAATCTCAAGCCTTTACAGAATTTTTTTGGTTTCAGAAATATTGACTATTTACGTCTTCAGCTTTATCTAAATAGAAGCTGTGTGTGTCCCTCGGTTCTCTGACCCTGATGCTGTGGTGAGATGAGTCAGATGCAAACGACCGGAACTGGAGGAAACTCTCTTTTCCCTCCACAGGCGGAGATGGACATGGTGGCCTGGGGCGTGGACCTGGCCTCAGTGGAACAGCATATCAACAGCCACAGGAGCATCCACAATGCCATTGGAGACTATCGCTGGCAGCTGGACAAAATCAAAGCCGACCTGGTACTTTGAAGTGTTTCATTTTGGAGTCTTCAAAAAGCATACTGAAATATTGTGTAACTACTCGATCCAGGGAGTTTGGTCTGAAACATTAGTTTGATTTCTTCCCCAACAGACTGGAAATTTTTAAAAATCCCATTGCATAAATGGGGAAGTGGAACCTGATAGACCTATTAGAGATTGTGTTAACACTCAGGAGGAGTTCAACAGAAGGCTAAGGGCATATACACACATTTGTGTGCAGTTTGTAAGTGACTCTTTTTGTGGGTGGTAGTTCATTTCTGCAGAAAGCAGAGCATCTCTTCAAATAGAGAAAGTGCGACAGTCCTATAGTTTTGTGTCCTTGGTGAATCCTTTCCTATGTGGTAATTAAAATGTATTTCTCATAAAGGAAGTCATGTCTCATCCTGACATTTCTTTGCTGAAAGGACTCTCTTGACGCTGGGTCAAGAATTAGAGCATAAACTATTTTCATCTGATTTTAAGAGCTTGCTCTCCCCCAGATCTCTATACTTTTAAATCAACTTGTTCCTTAGACCACAGATACTCATCCTCACTTCTTCCACCTTTCTTTTTGCCTTTTGTCCACCTGAGTATCTAACCAAATTTCTCCATTTCTTCTCTAAAATCTGGGGAGTCCTAAATTGTATTTTTAAACCTTTAGATTTATAACGGTGAGTCTGTAAGTGACAGTGATCCGCCCTTTACTTTGTGGAGGTGGCACCGCCAGCTCAGGGAGCGTTTGGCTTTAAACCAGCTGGGAAAAGGTCCCCGCGGGCAGAAGAGTTTCTAGAGGAAATGTTTCTTTCTACTGAGGGATCTGAAGTCAGTGTCTGACAAAAAGGAGGTTTAGAAGGGCTGCTGTTTCTGTACAAACCCATGAGGGGAAGGAAATAATCACCTGCTGATGTCCTCTTCCAGCGTGAGAAATCAGCCATCTACCAGTTGGAGGAGGAGTATGAAAACCTGCTGGTAAGCTGACTGCTTCCTGAAGCCCCGGTGTTCAGTTCCATTCCGTCCCATAGATACGGGGCATGGGCTGGGGGGTAAGGCACCTCCAGCTGTTACAGCTGATGAACCCTGGAAGCACCTGGAAGGATATGTGGGGACTTGCCGATGCTCATTTTGCTTCTACTCCTGCATTTCCTTTAGAAGTGAATTCTAAAAGATTTTTTTTCTGAAGACAGTACCTAGTGCTGTTCTATTTGCAAGTTAAGTGTCACATGAATAGCACTTGTTAAATACTTGCAGTTTAAGCAGTAAAGCTTTTCCACTGGTGAATTGCAGCCTTTTTATGAAGTAGAAGCAAAAATAAGACTTGTTTTCCTTAGACAGATGTTTAGCACACTATCAGCCTTTTATGACAAACTCTGAATCGGTTACTTGACTCATAAGAAGAGATATTTCCATTCTTCTGCCTATTTGTGTCTCCCCGTCTTCACTTTTTCACTATTTCCCTGTTGGCAGTGGTGCTTTTTAAATCACGTGCTAGTAGTGGCACAAAAGTTTTCCTGCTTGGAAAATTGGGATTTAACTGATGGCACCTTGAATTTTTGGGGTGTGGGAGAGAGCTGGAAAAGCTTGATTTATCTTTTTTAAGGATCCATTTTTCCCTTGATAGTCTAAAACTAATGATTGAACCCAAACATCAATATCGGAATCAAAACCCTTCTGGAACAGGCTGTTTCCTTGAATCTAAAATTGCTCACCTGTTCGTGGCAAGTTTGGATGGGTCCCTTTCACAAACCAGGCGGTCAGTGAATGCAAGAGGTTAGCATTTCACTGATTCTTGTGATTTTTTTGGTAAAAAGGATCACACGGGTTTATCTATGAAATCTGCAGAGAGCACCATCGATCTGCATATTATCCTAATGCCGATTTTGAACTCGCTGTGCAGAAAGCGTCCTTTGAGAGGATGGATCACCTGCGACAGCTGCAGAACATCATCCAGGCCACGTCCCGAGAGATCATGTGGATCAACGACTGCGAGGAGGAGGAGCTGCTGTATGACTGGAGCGACAGGAACACCAACATCGCTCAGAAACAGGAGGCCTTCTCCGTAAGCCCGCCCCCGAGCAGCCGTGGATGCTTCCTTGGAGGGCACCTGGGAGTGGGGATGAATGGCCTTGTAATAATTTAATCAGCTGCTTATAATTCAGCCTCGGTGAAAATGGTCTTGAAAAACCGTTCCTTTATGAAATGGGGGTTTAAGAGGGGTGACATGTTAACATCCTGGAAAGACAGTAGCTAGGGTAAGAATTAGTTCATTCAGACAGTCCAGAGTATGTGTAGCACAGTAGTATGGCAGATTAAAACCTAGAGTTAGAAAATCTCAGTGTTTGTTGTAGCCCTGTCGCTTTACCCATGTGAGTGGACAAGACATGTCACCAGTCTGGCCTCAGCCATATACTGGATGATCTCAGATGTCCTTTCTGGGTTTAAAAATGCTCTGATTATTGAGGAAACCATAACACAATTCTTTGGCATTGTTTATTTCCAAAATGCAGTTTTGTATTTAACTTCCTTTAAAAACGGTGGAGGTGATAGAAGGCTAATGATGACTTGTTCTGAAGGATTTGTTTTTCTTGCATTCACAGATACGCATGAGTCAACTGGAAGTTAAGGAAAAAGAGCTCAATAAGCTTAAACAAGAAAGCGACCAACTTGTCCTCAATCAGCATCCAGCTTCAGACAAAATTGAGGTAGGCTTCATGAGATTTATTTTGTTTTTTTATGGAAAAAAAGGAAACTTTTCATGTATTCATTCTATACAAATGAATGATTCTTATCCATCATAAAGCCATGACAAGTTTATTTTATATTTTGGGATCAACACCCTAGACCAGGAGTTGGCAAGCTTTTTCTGGAAAGGACCAAATAATGAATAGTTTAGATTTTCAGGCCATTTTTTCTCTGTTGAAATTACTTAACTCCGTCATCATAGTGTGAAAGCAACGATAGCAATAGGTGAATGAATGAGTGTGGCTCTCTTCCAATAAAACTTTATTTATAAATGCAGGTAGTGGGCCAGATATGGCCCTTGGGCTGTAGTTGCTGACCTCTGCCCTAGACTGCCATCTGTGGGTTGTGCTCAAAGCTGCCATTAGCTGGTAGCACTGGTATGGCTATAGTGATTTTAAAAAGTTGAAGTATTTCCGTATCAGTAAGTAAGAGTCACTGCCTTAAGCTTCTCAAGCCCTCTGCATGGGTGCCTGGGACCGCCCCACGGTCTAGCAGATGTGCAGGAACAGGTATAGTTTGAAAGGCTGCAGGTGCTGACCCTGCTTCTGTGCTGTCCCCGGTGTCTGTTCTGATTGGTCAGGATCTGTGCCATTTGGGTGAATATTTTGACTAATACTCCTAATGGTATCTACTTGTTAAAACTGGTTTTAAAATTTAATTTCTACTATGCCAAGAGTTCCTGTTGGGAAAGTCTGTTTTCAATTTTTAGAAAAAAGTTTGCTTGCTTTGCAATTCGATAGAAAATGTGTCATAGCTTTCATTCCGCTCACATGTGTGTGAAGAACGGATGCCTCTCTGTGGCTGGAGGTGGTGCGCCAGCTCATGTTTTCCTGTTTCAGGCGTATATGGATACTCTCCAGACACAGTGGAGCTGGATTCTTCAGATCACCAAGTGCATTGATGTTCATCTCAAAGAAAATGCTGCCTACTTTCAGGTTTTTATACTTAGTAATAATTTAATTGTCTTTTAGGTCTTAATACCTTATCTTTGGAATGTATTTTACAAAGCACGAAAAACAATCTTCAAAATATGGCATAAATACTATTTGTTGGTTTTTTGTTTAGAGGAGCATAGATTGGTAACTTAGTTACTACTCAGATAGTCTCTTGCTGTCACATAAGTTAATATACTTGCTGCTCGAATCTTTTCCTTTAGCTGCCTGTCAAATAGACTCTCAGGGATGATAATCCTGGAGATAGAAATACTAGATGGCACCGCTTATTGAGTTGCTTCTCACTGATGTGGGGTCACTCTCATCCTTCCTAGTTTTTTGAAGAGGCTCAGTCGACGGAAGCCTACCTGAAGGGCCTTCAAGACGCCATCAGGAAGAAGTACCCTTGTGATAAGAACATGCCTCTGCAGCGCCTGCTGGACCAGATCAAGGAGCTGGAGGTATCATCTCAGACCCCGCACTCAGCACCCTCACCCAGGGGTGATAACATGCACCGGCCAATGGGGTTCCCCTGCCCATCTCTATTATTGTACAGGACACACAGGCCCGGAGCTTGAGCAAGCGTTTTCTTCCTCTTTCAGTGGCTTTTCTTGAAATGAATTTCTTTACATGCCCAACTACTGTTGAAAATTACTTTTGCTTTAGTAATTACTATTGCCAAAACAAAAACGGGGAGAAAACTGATTACTTAACATAAAAATTCCCTTGGAAAAACACTTCAAATTTTATCAACATAGTCCTTTCACACAATGATACTCTTTCCTGCCCACTTAATTCATGGTCCTGTAGCTTTATTATGAAGTGGCTTCATTATGAGTGGCTTATTAGAAAAGGTTCCCATAGTCCCTGCAGATAGGAATTTGTGACCTTTTACAGCTAATACAACTATAGCGATGTCTAATTTGTAATGTCATTTGAAGATCTTATCTAAAATTCACAAGGTATCTATGTTAAAGCATGATGCTGTTTGCAATTACAGAAAGAACGGGAGAAAATCCTTGAATACAAGCGTCAGGTACAGAACTTGGTAAACAAGTCCAAGAAGATTGTGCAGCTGAAACCGCGTAACCCGGACTACAGAAGCAATAAGCCCATCATTCTCAGGGCTCTCTGTGACTACAAACAAGACCAGGTGTGGACTCAGTTATTCAGAACGATGCAAAAGTTTTCCCTTTGTCTACACAGAGATTATTGTCAATTGAGAGCAAAATTTAACCTAGCTTTCAGTAAGCGCCAGAGTAAATGTCTTTCTTTTGTATACAAAGCAGCAAGCAGCAGAAGAAATCCCGCAGCTCTATTCTGAATCGTAGGATAGTGGTCAATAATTAGGACACTAGGTATTTTTTAAACTATTCTAATTCCATTTTAAGGCTTAATACTTCTTTTCTTCTAATATGCAAAACATTATCTGTGATCACTCATCTTAAATTTCTGACGTAAAAGAAATGAGACGTGAGACCGTTTTGCTGCCTAGAAAGTGAGTGTCATTGCAGATTTTATGCGGGAATTGAGCATATCAATTCTGCAGGTAAATACAAGCATTTCTATAGATGATGACTTGTTTTCAGTAATTATATAATTCCCACAGCTCTGTTTTCTTATACAAATATGGAGGATTTAAGAAATATAAAATGTCATTAGTTGGTTAGATAAATGTCACAAAACAATGGAGTTTCTTCTACCATGTGGAACTGTTTTAAGAACTTGTGTGGAGAGAAGTAAGAAGTAAGTTGAAGTGGAGATTGAAATACGTAAGTATCCAGCTTGTTATATTTTATAGTTAAGATGGTTGTCATATTTTAAGTACTCATTTTAAGAAGCTATTTAGATGCTAGGTAATTTGCAAAGTTATTTTTACAGGACCTGATACCAGAATTTTTTTGTTTTATTTTTAAATTGTAAGAGCAAATGAATGAGACAAGTGACTCCAACATTCTAAAATCTAATATATAAAACATGAACTCACAAAAATAGAAAAACCACGGAATTCGTTTTTGCTTTACAAAAGCATTTCTCACTTTGTTGGTGGGTTCCCCAGGCTGTCTTTGGAAAGTTACTTCACTTTATACATACCTTTTAGGCTCACGTGTATTATTTAAAGCATCGGTATTGTTGCGTTGTGTAAAGATCAGCTTCATTTGAGGAAAAAAATACAGTCGTGTGCCACATAACGACGTTTCAGTCAACAACAGACTGCATATACGACGGTGGTCCCATAAGATTAGCCTAGGTGTGTAGTAGGCTATACCATCTAGGTTTGTGTAAGTAGACTCCATGATGTTCGCACAACTACGAAATCGCCAGCGATGCATTTCTCAGAACATCGTCCTTGTCCTTCAGCAACGCATGACTATAGTAAAAGAGAAAGCTCAAGCAGTTTGCATGTTGTCATCTCTGTTTCTCTCTTTGAGAAAAAAGATGCAAATGTGTACTTATGAATAAAACCAAAACACGGGGCTGCCTACCTTACAGAAAATCGTGCACAAAGGGGACGAGTGCATCCTGAAGGACAACAATGAGCGCAGCAAGTGGTATGTGACGGGCCCAGGAGGCGTGGACATGCTCGTTCCTTCTGTTGGTCTGATTATTCCTCCTCCGAATCCTCTGGCCGTGGACCTGTCTTGCAAGTAAGTTGGTGAAGTTCTTAATAACCACGACATGAACATGAGCAGAGAGAAACAGGGCAAATGCTTATACAAGAAACTTAGACACGCTGTTCCTTACTATGATCCCCTCCCCCCCAAAAGGAACCTGATGACCATCCACTTGTGTTGTCTTGCAATTTTATGTTGAAGATACCATACTTATTATTGAAGTGTAAAAAAGAATGTCTGACTGTTTAGGAGGGCCAGAGTAAATAATTCTTGTCATGCACTTTAAAGGCATTGTTTCAAAGTTCTTCTTTCCTTCTTAGATAATCAGTAATTTTACTTGTAGCCACAAGTATAAAATGCCCTTGATATCAGTATTTGCTCATCACTAGGTGGAGCGTTCGTTTTACGGATTGTCCGTGGCAGATTCTTTTAAACCTTTTATCGTGGAAATCTTCAACCACACACAGAATAGGGAGAGTGCATAATGAGCCCCATGGGCTCGTTTCTGGGTTCCAGCAGCCTTCTGTGTTTCATGACCAGTTTCTATCTGCTGTCCTGCACAGTGTTGGACCTCTGTTAGTTAAAAAGTTTGCTGACAAACAGCACAACAGCAAAAACCTTTATCTATACTAATGTAGATCATTGAGAATGTACTTTTGGGGATAAGTTCAAATTCCCAAATTAGTCCCAATCCATTGAAATGTTGAGTGTTTTGAAAATTACACATACACCCGTTACTTGGTTAGTTCTTGTTTTAGTTTTCTGTGCAGCTTACACAAGCAAGCCCAGGTTCCCTGTTCGGGATGAAAAGCTGGGCTCTAGAGTGTTATCCCCCCACCCCTCCTAGGATCGAACAGTACTATGAAGCCATCTTGGCCCTGTGGAACCAACTCTACATCAACATGAAGAGCCTGGTGTCCTGGCACTACTGCATGATTGACATCGAGAAAATCAGGGCCATGACTATCGCCAAGGTACGTCCTTAGGTCCACACAGGCTGCCTGGAGGAGGCGCCAGCTGCTCCCCGCAGTGTGCCTTTCTACCAGGCAAACCTTCTGGTGTGCGGCTAATGCTTTTGTAGCTCATCAAGAGAGTGGGCTGAGCCTGTGTTAGAGGTTCTGGTTTGTCCAATATAGAATGGGAGGAATTCTCGTGGGGCTGGTTGTGAGACAAACGGAAATACTAATTAAAAATGCCAGATGAGCCAGAAGTACCAGTGGAAAAGGCATTGGTCCTGTGATATTCTGGATCTCATTCTCCTTAGATGCAGCGGGAAGTTAGGTCATAAATTATTGACTGGATATCACAGAAGTGAAAGGTGGTATAGAATTCTTAGAAGAACACCCAAAGCATCAGTTCCTCTAGATCAGTGGTTTCGGATTGTGGTCTGAAGAATCCCAGGGATGGCAGCGAGGAGAGGGGCCTGGAATGGATAAGTTTTTGGATCCCCTCTATTTCCCCCTTTCTCTCTTCAGTCAGAACAGCTTTGCTGTGATCTGCTTTACATTTGGGGCTTCTGAATAATATTTCCTTTGAGGAATAAAGTTCTGTGGGAAAGAAAATTGACAACCCATTGCTATGGTTCTTAGGAGCAATGTCTAAACCCTCAAAGACCTTTGATATCTTAATGGACCTATGACGAGTGTTGCCTCAAGCCCCATCTAGCACAGGGCATTTTCCAGCAAACTCCTCTTGGTCACACTCTGGGGGCAGTCATGAACACTCCTGCCTTGTTTACTTTCAGCTGAAAACGATGCGGCAGGAAGATTACATGAAGACAATATCTGACCTTGAGTTGCATTACCAAGAGTTCATCAGGAACAGCCAAGGCTCAGAGATGTTTGGAGATGATGACAAGCGGAAGATCCAGTCTCAGTTCACGGATGCCCAGAAGCACTACCAGACGCTGGTCATACAGCTCCCTGGCTACCCCCAGCACCAGACAGGTTGGTTTGGAGCATCTTTCTCTTTGTATCAACCATCCATGTGGTTTTTAAAGGAAAATAGTTTGCATAAAACTTGTTTTAGAGTCACTTCTTTGAAAGATAAGTTGTCAAAAGTCATTTATACACTAAATTTTCAGAATCAAATCAAAATATCCACAATTTTATGCAGTATGGATGTTTTCTGAAGCGTAGTCCTCTTCTGGCTAGGAATTCTCTGATTTTTGTGGTCCTGACATGTTTTTACAGTAACCAAAACTGAAATCACTCATGTTGGTCCCTGCCAAGACGTCAACCATACTAAAGTGATTGAAACCAACAGAGAAAATGACAAGCAGGAAACATGGATGCTGATAGAGCTCCAGAAGATTCGCAAGCAGATGGAGCACTGTGAAGCCAGAATGACTCTGAAAAACATCCTTCTGGCAGACCAAGGATCTTCTCACCATATCACGGTGAAAATAAATGAACTAAAGGTAGGTATCCATTCATATTTTGCCCGATTCCAGGTATGTGTATATTTGTCCGCATGCTAATTAAAAAACCTCCTGGTTTGAATATTTATAGGCAAGAAACATTAATTTGCAAGAAAGCAGGCTTCTGGCAGGATTTCTTTTTTCTTTCCAATGCTTCCAAATGTGTAAATGGTTACCAGGCTGGGCATTCCACCTTTGCTGTTAGCTTGTGGGTCGCTGAATCAGGCTATGTGTTTTTTCTTTTGTGTAATTTAGTACTTTATCTGAAAAGTTTTCACAAATATTAACTTGGCTGCTTGCCTCAAATGACCTCTGATGCGGGCTAGACAGGTGGAATTACCTTTATTTATAGACAGGAAGTCGGCATGGAGAGATTTGGTTGGTGGGGGAAGAGCTCAGAGCCATCGCCAGAGCTGGGGCTACAGCTCACGTGGTTCAGCTCCCAGCTCAGTGATCTCTGCTCAGCCCAGCCTGGGCCCTGGACCGAAGGGTCCCAGATGAACGTTCTGAGTAAGAGGGCCACGTTTCCATAGTGCTAATCAACCTCCCTGAAGAAGGAACCGGAAGGTCCAGCTTCTTTCTTGACCCCTTTACATTTAGTGGACTTTTTAAGGACAAAAATGGTCATAAGAATCACACAGCTAAATCAAAAGAGCTTTCTTTCTTTCTCTTTTTGACAGAGTGTGCAGAATGATTCTCAAGCAATTGCTGAAGTTCTCAACCAGCTTAAAGATATGCTAGCTAACTTCAGAGGTTCGGAAAAATATTGCTATTTACAGAACGAAGTATTTGGACTGTTTCAGAAACTGGAAAATATCAATGGTGTTACAGATGGCTACTTAAATAGGTAAATGCCGCTAACTCAGATATTTTAACCTCAAGATATTTTGCTTTTCTTGAGCTTCGTTTTGTCAGACTTCATTTGCTTTATATTCTTGGCTTACTGGAGTCTTTGCCTTCCAGCTTCCCTTTTCACTACAGGTTTACTTACATTCTTCTGAGCTTTCGAGAGAGGGTCCTCGAGCCTAGGGTGTTAATTCCACTATTCTGAAATCTAATGTATGTTAAGGGCCAGAACTTAAAATTCTTCGGTTAATGCAAAATGGCTGTCTGAATCATGGTAGAGAGAGAAAAAAAATTATTGCTCCCACAGCTTATAAAATAGGCAAAATAAATTTTTATCTGCTTTAATATTGTTCTCTTTCATTACTAGTGGCAAGAGCCAAATGTGCACAGTCTAATTATGTGCCCGGCAATTTTCTTTGCCTTTTTTGCTCCTGACAGCTTGTGTGCAGTGAGAGCACTACTCCAGGCAATCCTTCAAACAGAAGACATGTTAAAGGTTTATGAAGCCAGACTCACCGAAGAGGAAACTGTTTGCCTGGATCTGGATAAAGTGGAAGCGTACCGGTGTGGACTGAAGGTAATGTGAAGGGTTGTCACAGTGGCCCAGTTTTTGGGAAGTAATATAGGACATGGTCCCCAATTGTGAAGCCTCACTAAGTTTTCATGAGTTTTGATGATTACTGGATTTCGTTGGCCACACATGCTTGCTGTCAGTCTTTATCTCTAGCTCTAGCACACTGTTTCCAGAGCGTGTCGCGGAACTATGTGAGAAAGTCATCTGTGCTGAGATCAGTATGGAGAATGCTGAGTTAAACATAGTTACACAGGCTTCTTTACTATAGGACTTCTCAGACCTGTAATATGCTAATATATATTACAAGTATTCAAGAATGGAACGGAGTGTGATATTTAGCATTTCTCAAAGTATTTTATACATTGTATCCTTTTTAGGAAATGCAATCAGTAAATATATTTTGTGAATTGATGTTTATCACTTAAAACTATAAATATTCTGAAGAGTTTTGTAAACTTTTTTTTATTTGGTGACTTGCTGTATAGCATTAAAGTGGGTGACGAGATTAATTTGTACTTTCTTTTTCCTTGTGACAGAAAATTAAAAATGACTTGAACTTGAAGAAGTCACTCTTGGCCACCATGAAGACAGAGCTGCAGAAAGCCCAGCAGATCCACTCCCAGACTTCACAGCAGTATCCACTTTATGACCTGGATCTGGGCAAGTTCAGTGAGAAAGTCACACAGTTGACAGATCGCTGGCAGAGAATAGATAAACAGATAGACTACAGGTATGCCAACCTCTTTTACTTTGTTCCCATTTGGTTGTTCCCAAGATAATGTCGTTTAAAGTAATCACTATAAAAAGAGTGATTTTGTTTTGTGTGTACGTTAAGTGTAATAGGGGCTCTATTCGTGGACTTCCTGTAGGCAGCTTTGTTGGAAATAGAAATAGTCCAGCCGTATAGCCAAGCTTGAACTAACCTGTGCCAGGTGCCATCCAGGGTCTTGGGGAAACAGCAGAAGCCATTGATCAAGCTCTTTTGTGACCCATAAACTCTTGTTATGACTGTTGGAAGGAGTAGGTACTTTGAGTGAGTGTTCTCCAAAAGTTTATGAAAAGCAGATCTTATATAAAAAAAGTGTCTTAATGCAAATGAGGGTTTAAAGAAATTTCCCGAATCTTGCTTGTAGTTCATTTTATTAGAAGTGCTTTTTAAAAACACCTTTATTGATAGATAATTCATGTGCCGTACAATTCACCCATTGAAAGTTAATAGTTCGGTGGTTTGTAGTATATTCAGAATTATGTAGTCATCACCACAGTCTAAGTTTAGAACATTTTCATCACCCTAAAGAATAGAAACTGCATACCCGCTGCCTCACTCCCCATTACCTCCTAACCCTCCAGACCCTAAGCAACCGTCAGTCTACTTTCTGTCTCTGTAGATTTGCCCACACTGGACATTTCATATAAATGGAATCATATAATATGTGATCCTTTGTGACTGTTTTTTTTCACTTAACATAATGTTTTCAAGGTTCGTCCATGTTGTAGCATGTTTCAGGACTTCATTTCTTTTTATGACTGAATAATATTCCATTGTATGGCTATATCGCATTTTGTTTGTTCGTTCGTCAATTGATGGATATTTGGGTTATTCCAATTTTTGGCTATCATGAAAAATACTGCTAGAAACATTCACATGTAACTTTTTGTGTGGGTGTATATTTTTAGTTCTCTTGAGCGTGCACTAGGTGGAATTGCTGGGTCAGATGGTCAGTCTGTATTAAACACTTTGAGGAACAATAGCAGTGCTTTATTATGTTTATTATGTCTGTTTTCCCCAGATTATGGGACCTGGAGAAACAAATCAAGCAACTGAGGAATTATCGTGATAACTATCAGGCTTTCTGCAAGTGGCTCTATGATGCCAAACGCCGCCAGGATTCCTTAGAATCTATGAAGTTTGGAGATTCCAACACGGTCATGCGATTTTTGAATGAGCAGAAGGTATAAGCCAACTTGCCATTCCATTAGATTCCACTGGATATAAGCCATGTTTTCCTTTGGTTTTCATAGCAGTACCTAGTTTTGAAATGATAAATATTTAATATTATTTGTTCATTTTGTGACTGTTTAAACAATGCCCATAGGAATAATTATTGAGATATTTGCAAAGAAATGCAATTATGAACATAGAAATAATGTAATATTGTAGTGAAGTATCTTCGTAAATTGAGGTCATAGGACCAGAAAAGAGTGCCGACTCGAGGATGACCTCTTAGATAATCAGAACTTGAAGATCTTCCTTCTCTTTTCTGAACAGAAAACATGCCCATCTCCTAAGGTTAAATGGTCAGAGTATGAGGTCAGTACGTGTAGTAATAAACTGAGGGGAAAAAAACAAATAACAGTGGTTGAAGAGTGAAATAACATTTACTTAAAAATATTTATGCATGTTAACGTTTGTAAGTATTTTTATTTTTTGTATAGAACTTGCACAATGAAATATGTGGCAAACGAGACAAATCAGAAGAAGTACAAAAGATTGCCGAACTTTGTGCAAATGCCATCAAGGTATGTTGAGTTTCACAAAAAATGTTGATGTTTCATCAGGAATAATATTGATTGCATTATTTTCTGATTCACTTTAAAGATTATAAGCTTCTTGAGGTTAGTGATTATGGCTTTTATATGTTCTCTCCTAAACAAACCATAAAAGTTTGTTATCTGTGAACTTGAATTCATTACACATTGACAGCACCTGTGGGAATGGGCTGGTCTTCATTCTTTAGACTGGGGGTATGTGCAGAAGTCTCTGCTGAGCGTATCGAGATGTACTGCTTAGTTTAATAATGTATTAGCTGCTTGAACACTAGCAGCACATGATTGCCTTTGGTGTTGGTCATTAGAAATACAGCTTGATGATTTAAAATTGTGGAATGGTAGCTATCAATGACTCCTTTTAAGTCCGTTAATTATGTTTTTCTTAAATTTTATTATTCTGCAGGATTATGAACTCCAGCTGGCGTCATACACCTCAGGACTGGAAACTCTACTGAACATACCTATCAAGAGAACCATGGTTCAGTCTCCTTCTGGGGTGATTCTGCAAGAGGTATGGGTGTCATTGCATACCTCCTAGAGCCTGCCCCCCTTCCCCTTCCTGGCTTCCCTCTGTCCCTGAATTTATCCCTTGTTGTAGGATATCCACTCAAAAAGGTTTACTAGCAGGTTCTGCTCCCTCTAGTGTGAGTCATCAATATACGATGCATTTTAGGAAATGATCAGTGGAAGTTGGGATCTGTGGTGTATGTATTGGAATCTTTGCAGAAACTGGGCTTAAATTCTGGGTTTAGTGAGGGAGACTTTTAAAAAGTAGAAAATATCTAGTTGATTTCTAAAAGACAACTTGTTCCCAAAGATGTTGAGAGCATCACCTGTCAGATGGTTTAGCGGAAGCACCCTGTAGTGATGAGCATGGAACACAAGGTGTTTAGCCGTTTGTTTGGTTGTATGTCTAGATTTTGGAATAAGTGTACACGAAAAAAGGGAAGTCACTCTTTAAATTATAAATTCACTATTTCATTGTTTTAGAAAACAAAATTGGTCACCTTGCAAAGGACTATTTTTTGAGTGCAATATCTTTTATTTTTCTTTCACACCTTTTCTCCAAGGCTGCAGACATACATGCTCGGTACATAGAGCTACTTACAAGGTCTGGAGACTATTACAGATTCTTAAGTGAGATGCTGAAGAGTTTGGAAGATCTGAAGGTAATTTACTTACTTTATTTCCTTGCAGCATCAAAAAAAACAGAATAGAATGTTATTATTACCACCTCATATAACATAGATTTAGACATACTCACTGGTAAAACTGTATTTCCTGTAGACAGTTGACATAGTATAGTTTGTTCATAAGTCCAGGGTTAGTCCCATGCTCCAGTATACTGCTCTAGGTGGACTTAGGTAATATTTGCAAAATTATAGTTGTTTTAACCTTGCCCCAAACCAGTAATTTCATTCAATGTTTGGTCCAGGAATTTGCCTTCTTTCTTTGTGTTACATTAAGGATTAGAACATTCTGGACTAGCTGGATTTGAATTTTTCATGTTGAATGATTGTTTAATTTACTCTTCATTTCTAATAACTTGAATTGAGTTTACATGGAAACTTACGTTATACCTTAAAATAAAGGAAACACTTTATGAAATCATAAGCTTTTGACCTTGGAAGAAATTACTTCATTTTTACAGATGAGGGAGCTGACACTTTAGGGTGATATCATTTGCTAAGATCATACAAGCAGTTGATGGAAGAATTATGACGAGAATGCAGAATTCTTGAATTTTTGTCTGGTAGTTTTTGCCTTGTATCACTCTTTATGTGTGTGCCTGTGTGTGTGGGGTGTGTGCATGTGTAGGTATGTTGAGAAGGGAGAATGCACATTGGTCTGGGAGGGAAAAAGTACACTTTCTTTCTTGTGATATGAGATGTTTTTCTTTTAACGTAATTTCTGGTTTCACTTCCACAGCTGAAAAATACCAAGATCGAGGTTTTGGAAGAGGAGCTCAGACTGGCCCGAGATGCCAACTCTGAAAACTGCAATAAGAACAAATTCCTGGATCAGAACCTGCAGAAATACCAGGCGGAGTGTTCCCAGTTCAAAGCAAAGCTTGTGAGCCTGGAGGAGCTGAAGAGACAAGCTGAGCTGGATGGAAAGTCAGCTAAGCAGAACCTAGACAAGTGCTATGGCCAAATAAAAGAGCTCAATGAGAAGATCACCCGACTGACTTATGAGATCGAAGATGAAAAGAGAAGAAGAAAGACTGTGGAAGACAGATTTGACCAACAGAAGAATGACTATGACCAATTGCAGAAAGCAAGGCAAAGTGAGAAGGAGAGCCTTGGTTGGCAAAAGATAGAGTCTGAGAAAGCCATCAAGGAGAAGGAGTACGAGATAGAAAGGTTGAGGGTTCTTCTGCAGGAGGAGGGCGCCCGGAAGAGAGAATATGAGAGTGAGCTGGCAAAGGTAAGAAACCACTATAATGAGGAGATGAGTAATTTAAGGAACAAGTATGAAACAGAGATTAACATTACGAAGACCACCATCAAGGAGATATCCCTGCAAAAAGAGGATGATTCCAAAAATCTTAGAAACCAGCTTGATAGACTCTCAAGGGAAAATCGAGATCTGAAGGATGAAATCGTCAGGCTAAATGACAGCATATTGCAGACCACTGAGCAGCGAAGGCGGGCTGAAGAAGATGCCTTGCAGCAAAAAGCCAGTGGCTCTGAGATGATGCAAAAGAAGCAGCATCTGGAGATAGAGCTTAAGCAAGTCATCCAGCTGCGCTCCGAGGACAATGCAAGACACAAGCAGTCCCTGGAGGAGGCTGCAAAGACCATTCAGGACAAAAATAAGGAGATTGAAAGACTCAAAGCTGAGTTTCAGGAGGAGGCCAAGCGCCGCTGGGAATATGAAAATGAACTGGCTAAGGTAAGAAACAATTACGATGAGGAAATCATTAGCTTAAAAAACCAGTTCGAGACGGAGATCAACATCACCAAGACAACCATCCACCAGCTCACGATGCAGAAGGAAGAGGACACCAGTGGCTACCGAGCCCAGATAGACAACCTCACCAGAGAAAACAGGAGCCTATCTGAAGAAATAAAGAGGCTGAAGAACACTTTAGCCCAGACTACAGAGAATCTCAGGAGGGTCGAAGAAAACATCCAAAAGCAAAAGGCCACTGGCTCGGAGATGTCTCAGAGAAAACAGCAGCTGGAGATTGAGCTGAGACAGGTTACACAGATGCGAACAGAAGAGAGCACGAGATATAAGCAGTCTCTTGATGATGCTGCCAAGACGATCCAGGATAAAAACAAGGAGATAGAAAGGTTAAAACAACTGATAGAAACAGAAACCAAAGAACGGAAATGCCTGGAAGATGAAAATGCTAAATTACAAAGGGCCCAGTATGATTTGCAGAAGGCAAATAATAGTGCAACAGAGACGATAAGTAAATTGAAGGTTCAGGAGCAAGAACTAATGCGCCTGAGAGTCGACTATGAAAGGATTTCCCAGGAGAGGACTGTGAAGGACCAGGATATCACCAGATTCCAGAGTTCTCTGAAAGAGTTGCAGTTGCAGAAGCAGAAAGCAGATGAGGAGCTGAATCGGCTGAAGAAGACGGCCTCAGAAGACTCCTCCAAGAGGAAGAAGCTGGAGGAGGAGCTAGAAGGCTTGAGGAGGTCTTTGAAGGAGCAAGCAATAAAAATCACCAGCCTGACCCAGCAGCTGGAGCAGGCGTCCATTGTTAAGAAAAAGAGCGAGGACGACCTCCGGCAGCAGAGGGACGTGTTGGATGGCCACCTGAGGGAGAAGCAGAGGACCCAGGAGGAGCTGAGGAGGCTCTCCTTGGAGGTCGAGGCCCTGAGGCGGCAGCTGCTGCAGGAACAAGAAAATGTCAAACAGGCTCACTTGAGGAATGAGCATTTCCAGAAGGCGATAGAAGATAAAAGCCGAAGCTTAAATGAAAGCAAAATAGAAATCGAGAGGCTGCAGTCTCTCACAGAGAGCCTGACCAAGGAGCACTTGATGTTGGAGGAAGAGCTCCGGAACCTGAGGCTGGAGTACGATGACCTCCGAAGGGGCCGAAGCGAGGCGGATAACGATAAAATGGCAACTATTTCGGAACTAAGGAGCCAACTGCAGATCAGCAACAACCGGACCCTGGAGCTGCAGGGGCTGATTAATGATTTACAGAGAGAGAGGGAAAATTTGAGACAGGAAATTGAGAAATTCCAAAAGCAGGCTTTAGAGGTATTCACAAATATTTGATCACAGCTTCACTGTCTCTCAAATAATTCTCTCCGTTGTCATCTAACCTGAACTGTGCTCTTGCTACTGGGATGGATGCTAACAGAAAGTCTCACTTTTCTTTTTATTGCTGTACTACCGTCTGTCATAATCCAGATGACTGCTGTCACATAATTTCAGTGCTGTCTGCCCTTCTGTTCTATTGCTGCATCAAACGTCAACCTGTGTGTGACCTGCTTTGAGAACTGTAGCCTGGGTATGACATCTGAGATCACTTCCTCTGAATGTTCCCCTCTGTTTTCTGTGAGATAGCTCTTACTTAGTGAGCTGTTACCTACATTTGTAATTAAAATTTCCCTAAATAAAAGCCATATTAAGGGGGTTTTCTATGCAATTTTTAAGTCACTTTTTCTTGCTTGCTTACACGATTTTTCCACCTGCATTCTTCTATTCCTTTTTGATCTCGGCCCTAATATGTTTCTTTTTGTTTGGCTTTTCTTCTTCTAACCCCTAACTTAAAAATAACTTCTTTAACTTCTAATACATTTGACTTCTATAGACAATATTTGTGTGGGGCTGTGTGTTGGGTGCATATATGTCCATAGATTTACATCGCTTTATTAGATACAGTAGTATAGCTGTCATGGGTAAGATGTAGGTATAGCAGGTGTGATAACCTGGAACAAAACTCCCCATATTTTTCAAACCATAATTACCATTAAGAGTAAGACAGGTCTTCAACTTCTATTTCCTTCTGTGGAAAAAAATAGTAAGTATGAAGCCATTTATCAAAGTGGCAACATTTATCTACAGAATTTTTTTCATGAATGTGTAAAACAGTAAAATAGCAATATATCCAGGGAAAAGAAAGAAAGGGCAAATGAGTAATCAAATTTTTTGTTTTTAATGTAGGAAAAGAGGTTAAATTATGATAGTCATATGATATGATCAAAGCATTATTTTTCCCCATTTCTTTCTTTTTACATTCTAGGCGTCTAATCGGATTCAGGAATCAAAGAATCAGTGCACTCAGGTGGTGCAGGAAAGAGAGACCCTTCTGATGAAAATTAAAGTTCTGGAGCAAGACAAGACCAGGCTGCAGAGGCTGGAGGATGAGCTGAATCGCGCTAAGACGACTCTCGAAGCAGAAAGTAGGGTGAAACAGCGCCTCGAGAGTGAGAAACAGCAAATCCAGAATGACCTGAATCAGTGGAAAACTCAATATTCCCGCAAGGAAGAAGCTATCAGGAAGATAGAGTCAGAAAGAGAAAAGAGCGAGCGAGAAAAGAACAGCCTGAGGAGTGAGATCGAAAGACTCCAAGCAGAGATCAAGAGGATTGAAGAGAGGTACAGGCGGAAGCTGGAGGACTCCACCCGGGAGACACAGTCGCAGCTGGAAACAGAACGTTCTCGACTTCAGAGGGAAATCGACAAACTGAAACAGCGCCCATATGGGTCCCATCGGGAGACCCAGACTGAGTACGAATGGACTGTGGACTCCTCAAAGCTGGTGTTTGATGGACTGAGGAAGAAGGTGACGGCGATGCAGCTCTATGAGTGCCAGCTGATTGACAAAACAACGCTGGACAAACTGTTGAAGGGGAAGAAGTCAGTGGAAGAAGTTGCTTCTGAAATCCAGCCTTTCCTTCGGGGTGCAGGAGCTATCGCAGGAGCTTCTGCTTCCCCTAAGGAAAAGTACTCTTTGGTGGAGGCGAAGAGGAAGAAATTAATCACCCCAGAATCCACAGTCATGCTTCTGGAGGCCCAGGCAGCTACAGGCGGTGTAATTGATCCCCATAGGAATGAGAAGCTGACTGTTGACAGTGCAATAGCTCGGGACCTCATCGACTTCGATGACCGTCAACAGATATATACCGCAGAAAAAGCCATCACTGGTTTTGATGATCCATTTTCAGGCAAGACAGTATCTGTTTCGGAAGCCATCAAGAAAAATTTGATTGATAGGGAAACTGGAATGCGCCTGCTAGAAGCCCAGATTGCTTCAGGGGGTGTAGTGGACCCCGTGAACAGTGTCTTTTTGCCAAAAGATGTAGCCTTGGCACGTGGGCTGATTGACAGAGATTTGTATCGGTCCCTGAACGATCCCCGAGATAGTCAGAAAAACTTTGTGGATCCAGTCACGAAAAAGAAGGTCAGTTACATGCAGCTGAGGGATCGGTGCAGAATTGAACCACACACTGGTCTGCTCTTGCTGTCGGTACAGAAGAGAAGTATGTCCTTCCAAGGAATCAGACAACTTGTGACCATCTCTGAGCTAGTAGCTTCTGGTATATTGAGACCATCCACTGTAAATGAACTGGAATCAGGTCAGATTTCTTATGATGAGGTTGGTGAGAGAATTAAGGACTTCCTTCAGGGTTCAAGCTGCATAGCAGGCATATACAATGAGACCACCAAACAGAAGCTTGGCATTTATGAGGCCATGAAAATTGGCTTGGTCCGACCTGGTACTGCTCTGGAGTTGCTAGAAGCCCAAGCAGCTACTGGCTTTATAGTGGATCCTGTTAGCAACTTGAGGTTACCTGTGGAGGAAGCCTACAAAAGAGGTCTGGTGGGTATTGAGTTCAAAGAGAAGCTCCTGTCTGCAGAACGAGCTGTCACCGGGTATAATGATCCTGAAACAGGAAACATCATTTCTTTGTTCCAAGCCATGAACAAGGAACTCATTGAAAAGGGCCATGGCATTCGCCTGTTGGAAGCACAGATTGCGACCGGTGGAATCATCGACCCGAAGGAGAGCCATCGTTTACCAGTTGACATAGCGTACAAGAGGGGCTACTTTAATGAGGAGCTCAGTGAGATTCTGTCAGATCCAAGTGATGATACAAAAGGATTTTTTGACCCAAACACTGAAGAAAATCTTACTTATCTGCAACTAAAAGAAAGATGCATTAAGGATGAGGAAACGGGGCTCTATCTTCTGCCCCTGAAAGAAAAGAAGAAGCAAGTGCAGACATCGCAAAAAAATACCCTCAGGAAGCGTAGAGTGGTCATTGTTGACCCAGAAACCAACAAGGAGATGTCTGTTCAGGAGGCCTACAAGAAGGGCCTTATAGATTATGAAACCTTCAGAGAACTGTGTGAGCAGGAGTGTGAGTGGGAAGAAATAACCATCACTGGATCCGACGGCTCCACCAGGGTGGTCCTGGTCGATAGGAAGACAGGCAGTCAGTATGATATTCAAGATGCTATTGACAAGGGCCTCGTTGACAGGAAGTTCTTTGACCAGTACCGATCCGGCAGCCTCAGCCTCACTCAGTTTGCTGATATGATCTCCTTGAAAAATGGTGTTGGCAACAGCAGTGGCATAGGTGGTAGTGTTAGCGATGATGTTTTCAGCAGCTCCCGACACGAGTCAGTAAGTAAGATTTCTACCATCTCCAGCATCAGGAATTTGACCATCAGGAGCAGCTCTCTGTCTGACCCCCTGGAAGAATCGAGCCCTATTGCAGCCATCTTTGACACAGAAAACCTGGAGAAAATCTCAATTGCAGAAGGTATAGAGAGGGGCATTGTGGATAGCATCACTGGTCAGAGGCTTCTGGAGGCTCAGGCCTGCACAGGTGGCATCATCCACCCGACCACTGGGCAGAAGCTGTCGCTTCAGGATGCGGTCTCCCAGGGCCTGATTGACCAAGATATGGCCACCAGGCTGAAGCCTGCTCAGAAAGCCTTCATTGGCTTTGAAGGTGTGAAGGGAAAGAAGAAGATGTCAGCAGCAGAAGCAGTGAAAGAAAAATGGCTCCCCTATGAGGCAGGTCAGCGCTTCCTGGAGTTCCAGTACCTCACTGGAGGCCTTGTTGACCCGGAAGTGCATGGGAGGATAAGCACAGAAGAAGCCATCAGAAAGGGGTTCATCGATGGCCGAGCAGCTCAGAGGCTGCAAGACACCAGCAGCTATGCCAAAATCCTGACCTGCCCCAAAACCAAATTGAAAATATCCTACAAGGATGCCATAAATCGCTCCATGGTGGAAGACATCACTGGCCTCCGCCTTCTGGAGGCCGCCTCTGTTTCATCCAAGGGCTTGCCTAGCCCTTATAACGTGTCTTCTGCCCCAGGCTCCCGCTCCGGCTCCCGCTCTGGATCTCGCTCCGGCTCTCGCTCTGGTTCCCGAAGTGGGTCCCGGAGAGGAAGCTTTGATGCAACAGGGAATTCTTCCTACTCTTATTCCTACTCCTTTAGCAGTAGCTCTATTGGGCACTAGTAGTCAGTTGGTAATGGTTGCTATACCTCGGTTTCATTTATATGAATTTTCACTTTATTAAATAATAAAAAGAGAAAACCTAGTGCTTGCAATATAGTGATAGAAGTTTCTCTGCTTAAGAAAGCATAGTCATGGTTGAAATCAAATAGTAGGCGCTGTTCTGGCTTTTTATCTTCTTAGCTCACCATAGTAATACACTGGATGTAGTGTGTATGAAGTGATAATCAGTTGTAAGGATAGCACAAATTGAATTTAGAATTTGTTTCTTCTCTTCTGTGTTTAGGTTTTAGATTCTTGAACATCTTTTGGCATATAATACATATTCATATTCTTTGGAGATAAAAATTAAATTGATCATTGGTGTTTTAATCATCATTTCTGTTTCTCATCTAAATATTTCCATTTTCTGTATTAGGATAAAATTACCCACCCCAAACCCAAGCATTTTGGAATGAGTCTCCTTTAGTTTTAGATTGTGGATTGTATAACCCATATACTCCTAAATGTGCCTATTTGGTTTGGTATTAATTTGACTGTATTTGCATAATAGTAGCAATCTTTGCTTTTCTTTGGTCAAAGTTTTCTGTGTATTTTGCTTGTCATTTTCTGTGTACTTGAAAAAGGTGTCTTTATGAAGTTTGGCAATAAACTTTTAGAGTTTTGAAGTTTTTGTGTTTTTATTTAATACTGTTTATACACAAGGGCATTTAGCAGCATATTTTTGTTTATTGTAAAATATGTCTTAAAACCATCTGTTTGCTAAATACCTATTAAGAAAGACCATTAGGGGCTGGCCTGGTGGTGCCGCGGTTAAGTGCACACGTTCCACTTCGGTGGCCCGGGTTTCACTGGTTCGGATCCCGGGTGCGGACATGGCACCACTTGGCAAGCCATGCTGTGGTAGGCGTCCCACATCTAAAGTAGAGGAAGATGGGCACGGATGTTAGCTCAGGGCCAGTCTTCCTCAGCAAAAAGAGGAGGATTGGCAGCAGTTAGCTCAGGGCTAATCTTCCTAAAAAAAACAAACACCAACTATTTTAGTTCTGAATTCTTGTTAGAAATTTGATCTTTTGGGGTAAGTTTCTCAACATTTCTGGACCAGGTAGAGTCCTTGGAAAGAAGCTTGTGTAAAGAGGCCAGGCCAAAGATCAGTACTGTTCTAGTTTATTCTGGACAGTGAGTACCAAGTAGCATGGGCAAAAGTCACCATCATACCATTTAAAAAACATGAAATGGCTAAGATTCTGTTTTGGGTATCTTCAAAACACGTTTCATTTTGTTCCGTAAGAGGAAAGAATTGTCCTTGAATCTATGAAAATGATTCCTGAAGAGTTCTTGGCTCTATTGAAGGATGATGAGATATAAGCTTATTCTTTGGATCAAAGAGAAACTTTTGAAATTCAGACATTTGTCGTTAAATTAACATGAATTTCCTGAATACTGATTATGTCTAGTATTAGGCTGGGTACTGTGAGGATTCAGTCGAATTTAAAAGCCCCCTTGACTTAAAGGCATTTGCAATCTGGATGGGTGCAGAAGACACACACGAACTAACCAGTGGGACAACTTTCATATATCAGCAGTATATATTGATACAATCAAACAAATAGTACAGATAGAAAGTAGGAAAACAAATGAAATGCTACTTGTGTAGACCAAAAAAGATCACACTTAAATTATTGGGAGCTTTTGGTACTTAGGGTGAAAACAGCACCCATTTCTTTCCTATCTCACCTCTTCCTCTTGCTCCCTTCCTGATCTGGAGGACTTGTAATTAATTTCATTCACTAAATATTGAGTTCTTTCATGCGCCATGCATTGTGCCAGCAGCTGTGGATCCCATGGTAGAAAGAGATGGTACAAAAATAGCCCTTGTAATAGGAAGAAAAAAAATGTGGTAAATAGTGAGTTGGGAAGAATGAAGGAGGATCCTCATGCTAGAGCTGGGAGGTTGTATCAGTCAGCTTGGGCTGCCATAACAAGTACCACAGGCTGGGGGCTTAAACAAGTTGATCTGCTCAGAGTTCTGGAGTTTGGAAGTTCAAGATCAAGGTGCCCTCAGGGTTGGTTTAGGGTGAGAGCTCGTCCTGGCTGGTGGTTAGTGAGGGGTAGGGAGTGGCTCCGGTGTCTCCTCTACTTATGAGAAGACTGCCTTTATCGCATTGGGGCCCTATCTCTATGAACTCATTAGACCTTAATGATCTCCCTAAAGGCCCTGTCTCCAAATACAGTCATATTGGGGGTTAGGGCTTCAACAGAGGAATTTTTTTGGGGGGGGGACACAGTTCAGCCCATAAGAGAGGCCTAAGCTAGAACAGGGGGAGGAGACCCTTAGGGTCTCCTGATGATGATTAAACTGAGATGAACAAGCATCGATGTAAAGGAGTTCCTCAGGTTGAAACTACACCCCATCAGAACTGCTGCTGAAGTTGTCATTGAACTCTGAGATGAGATAGGGCTGAGTCCTAGAGAGAGGACATACTTGACCTGGGACCTACGTGACCTGGGCTAAGTTTTGATTTGGTTCACGTCTATGGTGCATCCACAGAAAAGGAAATACATATATAACTTTTCAATGACAGTCATCACTTCACATCCAAAAGTAGTCTCACTTTTTCCTGGATGCTTGGCTTACTATGTAAATGCAAATAAAAAGTAAGGATGCTGTGGGCAGAGTAAGAACTGCTTCTTACCATACATCCAGTTGCAGCTACTGGCCTATTTTTGTACTTTATGGTACTACCTTATTCTCTTATTATCACCCTCCCCTTTTTTTAAGTGAGAGAACTATGCTATTGGCCTTTGGAAATAGTTGTTTACAAAAATTTCTGCCATTTCTTCATCTGGTGGAAACAAGTGCAAAGGGAAGCAAACATTTGGCAGCAGGCTTGAAAAAAATAAGAGGAGTTAAGGTCTTGGGTAGGAAATGTACAAAGTAAACTTGGGTTAATCAAAGCAAAGAAGTAGTCAATGAGCCAGCCCTGATGGCCTAGAGTTAAAGTTTGGGGTGCTCTGCTTCAGTGGCCCAGGTTCAGTTCCCAGGCACAGAACCACACCACTTATCTGTCAGTAGCCATGCTGTGGCAGAGGATCTCATAGAAAAACTAGAAGGACTTACAACTAGAATATACAACTATGTACTGGAGCTTTGGGAAGGAAAAAAAAAACCAGATTGGCAACAGATGTTAGCTCAATGTGAATCTTTCCCAGAAAAAAAAAAAAGGAAGTACTCAAGGACCAGTGGGGACATGTCAAAGAGACACAAGGTGGTTTAAAGTGGCTACCACTGGTCAAATTTGGGACAATTTGAGCATTAACAAGAACTATGATGGTAATGGAGTATGTAATGAATTTAAAAATCTTAAAACAATAATTTTAAAAAAACACCCTTGATCCCATAGTGAAATAAATAAAATGAAAGTGTGGTAAGAATTCCAGCTAATAAATGTAGAGGCCATGATAGTATTAGAGAATCATCATTTATAACTCCTAATGTAATAACAGATTCACTGAAGGATTGTGTGAGTTTGTTGGGAACAGGACATTCATACGGCCCTAAGGCATCACCCACAGATTATGTACCAGTTACTAGAGGAAAATGTACTATTACAAGGAAGCAGTGCAGCCACCACCTCTACCAATGATCAAATTTAGCATTACTAAAGAGGAATCTAGGAGAATCTAAGACATGTGTCCTCTATGAGATGTAATAAAGAAGTACACACATCTTGCAAAAATGCTTAAACTGAATCTAGTCATAAGGGGGAAAAATTTGACAAATCCAGAAAGAGGGACATTCTACAAGACAACTTACTGAGGCTCCTGACAAAATTCAATGACTTAACTTAAAAAGGAGAGTGGGGCAGACTGTTATAGATTAAAAGAGACAATAGCCAATTATAGCTCATGGGCTGAAAAAATAATAAAATGGCTATAAAAGGAATTTTGGGGACAACTGGGGAAATTTGATTATGAGCTGTATATTAGATGATACTATGAAATGAACATTCTTAGGGTTGATCATGTATTGTGGTTATGCAGGAAAATGTCCTTATTCTTAGGAGATGCATACGGACATATTTGAGGGTGAAGCATCTGCAATTTACTCTCAAATAATTCAGCAAAAATAAGTGTGAGGCTGTGTGTGGGGAGAAAGTGGGAGAAAGCAAACGTGTCAAATGTTAACAATTAATGAGCTGGACGACGGCTATGCGAATGCTCACTGTACTAGTCCTTAAACTTCTCAGTACACATAAACCATTTTTCGTAAACCATTGTAGTAAATTTGGATTTTCTAAAAAGTCCGGTGGGGGAGAGTAATGCTGTTCAGGTAAGGCCAGGGACAACTGCGTCCAAAAGCAGCGGCAAACGCAGAGAGGAGCCGGAAAACACCTCTCAAAACGACAGCCCCCGCCCTTCCCGGGACACCTCCCTATAGGCGGTTCCAGTCACGGGACAACGAGGCCCCGCCCACAGCCCCCAGAGGCCCGCGCGCGCCGCCGGCAGTTTCGCTGCTTCCTGCTGGCGGGAGGGGCGCCGCCATGGAGGTTGAGCCTCCTCCGGTGGAGGAGCGGCGGCGGCTGCAGGAGGAGCTGAGCGAGTTCGTGGAGAGCTGCTGCCGGACGCTGGAGGAGGTGACGGCGTCCCTGGGCTGGAGCCTCGATCGCCTGGACCCCGGGGAGGCGGAGGCGGCAGAGGTGAGGGGCGGGCGCGCGGGGGCCTTTGAGGCGCTGCCTCCGTCTTCTCTGGCCGCGGGGATCGGCGCGGCGGGCGGCGCGTCTGCGGGGCCATGGGGTGCCCGGGCCCCGGCGTGGAGCACCCTGCTGCCTCCGGGCCCCGCGCTGGGGCGCCCCGCGCCTGGCTCCTGGACCGGCAGCGCCCCCTCCGCGGAGCCTCGGGCGTAAGGAAAACGAGACGGTGCGGTGGGCGGGAGAGTGCGGCGGGTGTGGTGCTCCTTTAGGAAGTGGGTGAGCGGGTCTCGGGGCTGCCGGCGGAGGCGGAGGCGGTGGCGGTTTGCTTTGTCATCCGTCATATGGATCCCGCAGCTGCAGCCGACTCGGCGTCAGGGGAGCTTGGAGGTTCAGTTCACCTTCCTCTGCCACAGAATTGCCCACTTCTGCCTGGGACAGCACGCATTCCAGGATTGTTAAAGGACATCAGTAAGTGATGGTGACTGGCAACTCTCCTGGACATTAGAGTTGCTTTTAAAAATGTAGGCAAGTGTAATAGAGTGAACAGTCCTGACTTTCTTTTTTTAATGGGATGGGTGGAAGGGAAGTGCTCCAACGTGGGATAATTCATGGTCTCTAATATTCTTTCTGGGTTTGTCATGCTGTAATAATTTAACTCAGGTTTAAATTACGTGACTGATTCCCCAGAGGCATTGGAAGTATATTTATATACCATATATATTATATATTTATATACAAACGGTTTGGATTTATTATATTAAAAGCGTAGTGGAAATTTTAAAAATATATTTATTATTCGTTTGGAGGGAATTCATTGAGTGAGGCCCGCCAGACCTTTCCATATCATTGTTTGCTCAGCATTGTAGTAAATTTGGATTTCTTATATTAACACTTAAATAGCACGTTGCCTGTGTATGTCACTTACTGTATGTTAGTTACCTCATTTAATACTCATAATTACCCTATGAGCTGGGTACTCTTAGCCACATTTTATGGATGTGAGGAAACACACCTAGAGAGATGTAGTTTGTCCACTGACACACTGTTGGTAAATAGCAGTTAGAGTTTTGAACTCAGGCCTTCTGGCTCTTGAGAGTCTGTGTGCTTAATTGCTATGCTGCCTTTGTAGAACTCGTTTGTAAAATTCCAAAATTCTGACAGTCACCTGTGAGTGTACGTCTAACTTTTGCAAAACCAGCATCTGATATTCAAGAGGGTGGCTGGTTTAAAAATCCTGGTAATTGACATCCGTAATTCCCAGAATAGATGCAGTCCAGATGGTTAAGGAATCTTCGCTTTTCTGCTGGAGTGTTTTAATGCTGAAGTTTAGTGAACAAAATCACGGTTCTTGTCCTTATAGAGCTTACTGTCTGGTGAGGGGGAATTCAGAGAAATCAGCCATTACATTACAATGTGATAAAGTCTATGAAGGGTGGGTTGGAATTGGTGTGGTACAGGTTATTGTAGGCTGTGGTGGGACGGCAAAGACTTGCAGGATAAAGTGAATTCTAAGCTGATAAATAAAAGTGAGCTAAATTAGCTAGGTGAAGCCAGAGGAAGCAGCAACAGCATGTGTAGAAGTCCAGAGACCAGGCTGTGTCCCGAAAACCTCAGGTAGTTAAGGATGGCTAGAGCATAGGATGTGGAGGAGGAGGGGAAAGATGGTAGGTATGCACTGGATGTTAAAGGTCCTGTGTCAGCCATATTAAAGAATCTGGATTTTTTTTTTAATGAGGGCAGTGGGGGAGGCATGGAAGTGTTTTGAGCCAGGGTATATCATAATCATATTTGCCTTTTAATAAAATAATAATTGCTTACATTTTTTGAACACTTGCTATATCTCAGGCCCTGTTTGAATTGCTTTATGTATATGAACTCATGTATAACTTGTATAATCTTCACAGTAGTTCTGTAAGAGAGGTCCTGCTATGATACCATTTTATAGATGAGGAAACTGAGGCAGAGAAAGGTTAAGTCCCTAGGCTAAGTTCATACAGTCAGTGAGTGGCACACCTGGGATTCAAACTGTCTGCAGTTTGGAGAATGGAATGGATAGCGAGACTGGAAGTGGCGAGAGCAGTTAAGCAATGGCTGTTGTGATCCAGGAGAGAGATGATGATATCCTGAAGTGGGGAAGTGGCAGTGGGGATGGATTGTGTGGAGGGATTTTAGAGTGATTTAGGAGTGAAGAGCCCTACGTGATTGATCACATGTGGATGACGAGAGAGAAGAGGCTGTTTCCTGCTTAACAAGTGGGACCTTCCTTTCACTGAAGTAGGAAAACATGAGAGGAACAGGTTGGGGGGGTCAGGAGACCATGAATATAATAAATTTATTTTTGTCATGTTGAAATTTTAGTGTCTTTAGTATAGGGTACTCAAGAGAGAACCAAGGAGTAAAGATCCACATTTTGGGAGTCATCAGTATCTAGTGAAAATTGAAGACGTGGGATCTTCCAGGAAGCCTATATCAAATGGCACAAGATCACTGGTTGGACCTACATGAACACCAACCTTTAAATGGGGCCAGATAGAACAAGGAAGACAGACCTTTAGAGGAGACCAAGTAGGAGGAGCCAGAGAGGTGGAAGGAACGTGAAGAGTGTATCAGGATGACAGAAGTGAACAATTCACTTGTGACCTTCTGTGAGTTCAAATATTATAAGGACTGTGACGTGCCTTGGCTGTGGTAGCAAGAAGGTTGTTAGTGACCTACTGACGGGGAGGGGAGGTTGTCGAGGCAGTGAATGTGAACCTTTCAAAGAATGGGGCTTTGAAGGGGTGGAGACTGGGCAGAGGCTATCGGGGAGGGAGATTGGGGGAGGTTTTTTTTTTAACATGCACGTACACTCGCACACACAGTTGGGAGAGGCCTGCAAAAGAGGAGAGAACTGGATAATGCCACTTAATTAAGTAGTAAACATTTAATGGTATAATCATTTCTTTAAATGTCATGAACCTTTTTTCTTCTGTTTGATTTTTGTAGGATGAAGTTGTGATATGCCCTTACGACTCCAATCATCACATGCCTAAATCATCTTTAGCAAAGCACATGGTGTCTTGTCAGCTGAGGAAACTGGGCTACACCAAAGAGGAAGAGGTACCACATAGATTCTCTGTACACGTCATATGTGCATTAATAAAGTTCAGAATATTTGGAAGGAATAGTGTTAGGTTTTCGGACATAAAGTAATAGTCATTTATGGGGTAGAATGGTACTTGCCTAATTTCACAAATTATTGCAAGAAATATTTAAATGATACTAATTTATTGTTGGTTTATGTCAAATCTCAAAATAGTCAATTATCTGTTACTCAAGAACACTAAGGTTTTTTTTTTTTTGACTTTAGGATAAAATGTATAATTCTGATTTTTTCTATGAGAATGTGAAGATACCTTCAATTACTTTGAGTAAGTATTAATTTAAGATATTATAATTTAAAAATATCTTAGGATAGGTGTTGATATTTCATTTTTGAATTATCAAAAGAGTGGACTTTATAAGTATGCTTATGATTAAGAAGGACATTTTGTACCTTAAAAGAATGTAGGATTAATTAATGTACAGTGAAATTGGTTTTTATTCTAAACTTCGAGACCAGGCCTGTATCAATAGGCAGTGAAAACTGCGGAGTTCTGCACAGTAAGACAGATGCCTTCCTTCTTGGTTGTGACAAAAATCTGGCCACACAACACAGTTTGAAGAGATGGCTGAGGATGGAAATGTGTTCCAAGTGTTCACAGCTTACGTAGAGGTTAAAATCTTGGGCTCTGAAATCAGAATGCTCTGATTCAACTCCTGGTTTTGTCACTAATAGATGTGTGACTTTCAACAAGGTCATTAACCTGTTTGTTGCCTAAATTTCTCCATAAAATGGGGATGATGGTAATAGTACCTTTGTGAGGATTAAATGGTATATATGTAATATGTTTAGCATAGTGCCTGACACCTAGCTGGCATTCAAGAATTGTTAGCTATTATTGGTCGCTAAAATTTGTGGAGGCTACTGCTGCATGCCTGATTATAGTGAAGTCTGGTTACTTACTGGGCTCTAGCTAGATCTGAAAGAATTCTGCATTCAGATTACCTAGGCAATGATGTGGGTGTTTTCTCTCTTAAGATTCTGGAAGGTTTGTCAATGTGCCCAAAGAGCTTGGAGTGGAAACCAGTTAATAAATTAATTGTGGACACTGATGATTCATATTGTGGTTATGGGTTTTTTTTTTTTTGGACAGATAAGGACTCACAATTCCAGATAATTAAACAAGCTAGAACTGCAGTTGGAAAAGATGGTGATTGTTATAATCAAAGTAAGTGGCATCATAGTTTGAGCTAATTAATGAATCAAACTATTTTTCTCCCACAAGCACATTGTTACAAATTTTCAGGAAAAATCTCGTGGAAACAGTGGTAAGGTTAAATTTTACATTTAACATTAGACTAATGTTCTTGGTGTCAGCTTCGTTTGTGCGATATTTTCTGCTCAAATGCACCAGAGTCTCACTGGGACACTGTTTTAGGTAGGGGTTCGTGCTTTGGAATTACCTAATGGGTGAGATTGCCATATAGATAGTTATTTTTATTATGATTATTTAATAAATAAATCTCATTGACTGAGACTGTCTTACCCTGAGATTTCCTGCTTTGAGAATTAGCCCAGTGTTAAAGGTAAGAATGTTGAAATGCAGTGTGAAAGGAAAGGCTTAGGTGAAAAGAGATGAGTCTGCACAGCTGCCCTGCAGAATAAAGCACAGACAGAGTTGTACATACAATTTCAGAGGCTTTGTGGATCCCTACATGCCCAGCTTCGGAGCTGGATTTAGAGTTTCTGCCTGGGACTGACCAGCAAAGACTAGGATAGAATTTTTAAGTATGAGTTTTTAGAAAATTGAAACATAATCCATCAAACTCATAGAGGTAAACAAGTAACTAGAGTTAATGGACTTCTGAACCTAAGTATACCATCTAATCAAGGCATGACTGCCTCCTTTTATAAGGATTTCTGAGCTGTCCTTGAACCTTCTGGAGATAGTTTTCTCTGGACATCTTACTTTTCCTCCCTCACTCTTCTTTCTAGCTGAATTATATTCTCCACCACCCCGTTATGATTTGTTGTCTCCCTTGTTGAAGTTCAGGGTCTCACCCGTTGTTCTAAGCCAGTGTCTGGGCTTGATTCCTCCCCCAGTGGCTCTGTGGCTTCAGGAGGAGGACGTCTCTTACCCTGAGTCTATATTACAGTGGCTCCTTACAGCAGCAACAAGCACATTTCTTGTATGTCCTGTTTTGAAGCTCCCATTTTTGTGTACTTTTGTGTTAAATTCCAGGTTTTTTCTTTGAGGGACACATTTGACTCCTGTCTCATTTGAAGAAATGACTGAGCTGTGATCAAGCAAGCCTGTTTTTGGCTCTGTTATTGGTTCTAACCATTGCCGTGTTTAATGAACCAGTTAAAAAGTAGAGAACTTTGTTTTTGTTTTTTTGGAGAGATTAAAAGTTAAAGGACTTTATTTGACCAAAACCAGTTAGATAGATTTACTGAATTTATTTTAGAGTTGAAAGAGGACTTAGAGATCATCTAATCCAGCGTCTGCTTTTTACAGATAGGGAAACAAACCCTGTCTGATAGAGATGATAAGGTTCTGGGGTGTTTGTTCTAAAGGTTCTCAATCCTTTTATATTTTAAATGAGATTATTTTTTCAGAGTTGTTTTGTATATTTCATTTCGCTTTCACAACAGACTTTCGATAGTTTGGGCAAGTATTTCCCCCTCCATATTAGGTGAAAAAATAGAGGTGTATAGAAGTGAATTAACACTTTTTTTGTTAGATAATAGGAAAGCTGGATTGAGAACTAGGTTCTGAATTTTGGCACCAACTCTGAGCTGAGTTATTCTGCTTTCTCTTAGAAACTCTACATTTAGTGAAATTTGTGGACTGAGATTCTAGATATTGCTGAAATGTATTCGTTCTTTATGTTTATCTGTCGTGATTAAGTAGAATATCAGAAACTTCAAATCTGTGCATACTCACTGCTGCTATTGGTACTGTTCATTGTTTGTTCTACTTTGTGTAAACCTATTTTAAAGAAAGAAACTATCTGCTCGGCCTTGAACAAATGACTTTTCTGAAATTTTGTTTCCTTATCTGTAATAAAAACTATCTTGTGGTGGTGGTTAGAACAATAGAGATAATGAATGCTACACTAGCCCTGACTCTAATAATTGGTAGCTGCTATTGTCTAAGCAGTTTAATTTCTAAGCAAATTAATTTATAGAAAGCAATATTAAGATAAAATGGGTGAGAATTTTATATATGTAAGTAATTTAGAAAACATTCTAAGTTTTTCATTTATATAACTGAGTTAAGGCAAATTTGGACTTTGAATTTAATTCTTCACAAAAGCAAAGAATTGCTTTGAATAATTCTTTCAATAGATAGTTAAGACAAACTTTTAGTTGATTTTGAATTTTTGCACTATCTTAAGATTTAATTGTAACTTTTTATATGATCTGTAACCCTCTTTTAAAAATTCTTTTCATCCTTTGTAGAGTTCTGCAGTTTCTCAACAGAGGTTATTTTTTTATGGTCAATTTATATCTTAGACATTTTAAAATCTTTTACACCAGGAGAAAAATCTCTTAGTGTCGTCTTATTGATGTATTTACTTTAAAGGAAGAATGACTAACATGAACAATTTTGCATTTTCCTATTTAATTAATATTTTGTTTGTTACGCACTAAATTGTAAGTTTTTTGTTGAGGTAGTATTTATGTTTTCATTTCATTGGTCGTATCAGGTCTAAACTCAACGTACATAATTCTCAATTCATTAATCTTTGTGAAAGCTTGAACAAACATTAGATTTACTTATTTTCAGATATAGTTACTTTGGTTAATTTTATAACTAAGATATTAATTTCAATCATAGACAATCATTTTATATTTAGTGGTTTATCTTTTTCCGTCAATATTAAAGATTCATGTTGCTGTACTTCAATTTCATGGCATATGTTTGAGTTATGGCTATGATTTGAAGTTCAGTGGACTATGCTAAAGAAAGCTAAAGAGATAGGATGTAATGGTTTGGACCTAATCTGTTCCTACCACTGGTGAAACTTTGGCCAGTCATTGTATTACTATGGGCCTTAATTTCTTTATCTCTAATGTTAGGAAATTGACTATGAATTTTCCCTAAAATTCTGAATTTGTATCTTTGACATACTACCTCTTATCAATACTTGATATTGTATCTCATATGTTTAAGATGCCCCATGATGGCAAAAGTCACTAACAAGGAAGCATGAGAATTAGAGTTATTAAAAAAGTAGGTTAGAGTTTGGCTTTGGGGTGATGGAGAGTTGTGGGGCTGGATAGAAGTAATGGGTGCACAGCAGTGTGAATGTACTAATGCCACTGAACTGTGCGCCTGAAAATGGCTAGAATGCTAAATTTTGTATTAGGTGTATCATACCACAGTTAAACTGTAAAACAAGCTAGACAGAGGGTTACAGAATTAGTATGATGACAGCACATTCAGATGTATCTCTAAATCGTATAGAAACTTTCGTTTGAAAATTTAAATTTTATGGAAATGTAAGCATATGTAAGTGTGTATATTCATTTTTTTTGTCAGAAATATCTGTGTTCTGAATGATTTAAATGCAGTTTGTTGTTTAACTTTTCCTGTACTTTTTCTTTTTCAGTAATTGGGGTGAGTATAAAGAGGAATTAGGAACCTGAATGTACTCCTTATTTAAAGATATGCAGTATCCTTTTTGCAAATGATATCCTTTTAAAAGTATCACTCAAATTTTTAAACTTTATCTTAATCACTGTCACAATATTACAGTCTTGATTTGGAATTTTAGTTGAATTTCAAGGAATTTAAGTATAGATCTTCACCATGCAGAAATTTAGGCTGAATAAGGAAATCTCTAAAATATTTTATGGAGGAAATTATATTTCTTTATTAAAAATAACAGGCAAAGGTTTATGTGAAGCTTGTTTGTAATACATCAGTGTTTTCTAATCTTTGTATTCTTCTCCCAGATTTTTATAGCTAGATTTAAATGAATTAGGTTAATCAAAGCTAACTCATTTTTATAGTATGAAATGTTTTGACAAAAAAGACTTTCCCTAGTGTCTACCAGAATTAGAGTAAAATCAAATGACTTGAAAGGGAACCCTTCTTCCTCACTAATTCAGAACCCTTTGACTAGTACAAATGGCCGTGTATTGTTATCCGTAACTGCTAAACCATGGACTGAGATTCAGTGTAGCTCTCCTCTTAATTTGTAGACAAGTGCAAAGTCATCTCTTTTTTTTGTGTTGTAATGCTTGGTTCATAGTATGCTCTTGTTTGAATTTTTCTTTTGCCTCTTTACCTAGGAAGTCAACAAGGTTAGACTGTAGCAAATTTAAGTATCTAGGAAGAGCTACTGATGTTACATTGTTCTGTGAACCGGAGTGATTCCTCTAGGGTAACCTAGCAAACATTACAAGAAGTCCGTTAGGAGCTCATGTTCTTTGTTTGCATTAGTGAATAATGAAATATGGAAAGAGTTGTTTTAAATTGTTTTATTTACAGTTACAGTAATTTTTTTATTTCTTTGAGAAAATTTGAATCTTAAAACAAAAATTTTCTTCAGTGTTTAATACATCATATCAAGGTATTGTATTTACTTTTTTTTTTTCCCATTAAAGAGCAGATTTTAGAAAGTTCTGTAACTGTTGGGGGGCACTGCTTTTAACTTTTTTCAATTAATTTGGTTAAACCAATATGCTTCCTCTTCAGAAAATTTTTAAAAAGTTTAGTCTCAGTTCAGTGTGTCTTTCTCTGGTCTGAGGAAGTGTGGGATTTCTGCTGCTTAATTGTTTTTTGGTCCCTAGCTCTAAGTCAACGCACAAGTGGGATATATTTTGAATATGGAACATTTAGCTTGATGTCTCATATAAAAAAGACATTTTTTGCACATTTTTCGTACTTCCATAATTTATTTTCAAAGGGACTATATAATGCGTGTTACTTATTAAAAGCATTTTTTCCCTAACTTTTATGGAGAAAAGCATATAAACAGAAAGAAAGTTAATATCTATTTTTATAATATGGGTAGCCTTTTCAAAATTGTTACCCAAAAGGTTTTCTTATGAGCAAATTGTTGTATGGCTATTTACTGCCTGCCTTCATGAGATCTGTCTTAACAGATCTTAACGTTGTTGGAGAGAATAGCGAACATGCACGGTACATCCTTTCTGTGGATAGAGCGTTCAGCGTAGAGCCATTATTTTGCCATTTATTGCGTAGATTGATACTTTGTATATTTAGGGATTACTGTGAAAAAAATTGTGTGAATGTTGGATTCTTACAGTGCATGTTTAAAGATAAGTAGTAGAGTTTAAGTCCACAATGCTTCATGTATTGTTTATTCTTGTGGTTTTATTTTTACTTTAGGGACTTACTCTTCACTGCCTGTTGAAGTTCCTCTGAATCACAAACGATGTGTTTGTGATCTAACCCAAGCCGATCGTCTTGCCCTCTATGATTTTGTAATCGAGGAGACGAAGAAAAAGCGCTCTGATTCTCAAATTATCGAAAATGACAGTGATCTCTTTGTAGACTTGGCTGCCAAAGTCAATCAAGGTTTGAGATGAATACCGTAGCTTTATATTTCTTGTCATTCTGTCTTTTGAGTGTTGTTAAGATCATTTGTTAGGCCACTTTGAGTTGGAATGGGATGATTTCTATCATCTGATAGTCACATATATATTAAGATGTTTACTCAGTACATGAAATTTTGCTCTCTGACTTTTACATTACACATACCTTCCTTCTATAGGAATGTTACTTACAGCTGTGCTATTACTTTAATCTGTGTACCTGAACACACTTATGTTCAGCTAATGGCTAGAGAAAAGGAATGATATAAAACTTAGCCCATTTATATGATGTAGAATTTTTAGAATATTTTTGTGTGCTACATTGAAACATGTTGACATATAGGATGGTTCTGTTGTTCGTTTCTACTAAGTCATAAGAATTTAAAAGCTTCTAAGGATATAATAATTTTATTCTTTTATTAGATAATAGTCGAAAAAGTCCAAAATCGTACCTTGAAATCCTTGCAGAAGTGAGAGATTATAAAAGAAGACGCCAGTCCTATAGAGCTAAGAATGTTCACATAACCAAGAAATCGTATACTGAGGTAAGTTTTACATAATCTTGTAGAGCTTTGTTGAGAACAGAAATTTCCCTTAGGTAGTTTTCCAAGTCTGTTTGTGGATTTCTACAGTTCCTTAGAGGTGCTTAGAAAGAAAGTGTGTTCGAGATGGCTACCTGATTCGTGTTTGCTCTGTCATTTTCACAACCGTCCTGTACTAGACAGAGACTTTTCAGGGTACACAAACCTTGTATAAAGAGGTTGTATAATCTTAAAAAAAAAATACGTACTTTTGAGAAAGTGATATTACATGTGGTAACTGCATGGACAGACAGCTTTAGACAGACCTGGGCTTGAGTTTTGATTCTGGTGTTTATCACTGACCCTTTGACTTAGACAAGTTTTCTGAGCTTTTTAAGATTCGGTTTTTTCATTTTATGATACTTTTGCATTTTATAAGGCTTTACAGGGTTGTTATGAGAATTGATTGGGATAATGCATGTGGACACAGAAACTGCTAAATAAATAGCTATCTTTTTGTTTTTATTTTTGTTTTGCTGAGGAAGGTTAGCCCTGAGCTAACATCTGAGTCAGCATGGCTGACAAGTGCTGTAGGCCTGCACCCTGGAGCTGAACCCTTGAACCCAGGCCGCCGAAGCAGAGTGCACTGAACTTAACCCTACACCATGGGGCCGGCCCTAATAGCTTTCTTATTTTTTTGCAGAAATTTTAGTGTCCTTTCATGCATTCTACTAAATATGTGGGCTTAAGAAATATCTTGGTATAAATTATTTATAATTTATATTATAAATTATAATTATAAATTATGTATATTATAAAATTATATAATTAATTACATTAATCTCTTGATGTATATCTGGATTTATTTTCAGATGTCATTTAGTGGATAGAGTTGGTGAATTTTTTGGTACATGAATTACCTTGCCCAGACTGTAAATAATTTCTTCATTGAATCTCTAATTGTTCCCACATTATTTCTTACTTTTCTCTATGATTTCAAAGACCGTCCGTAATCTGGCCTCATTTTATCAAGCATTTTCTTTCACTTTAGTCAAGCGTGTCTCTCAAACTATATCTGATTACACAGATTTATTCTTACCTCCAAGTCCTAATATATGTTATTTTCTCATCTGAAATGCTCTTTGTTTTGCTGTTTTAAATCTTGATGCCACTGTTTCCATGAGCTGCTCATTGACTCTGAGCCATCTGCTGAATTATTGCTCTTACGCTCTGTCTCACACAGTTTAGCCCTTAATTTTATGCCGTTCCTTTTACAGTTAAAATATGTGTTTCAGATTTCTTCCAGCCTCTCCCAGTAGCGGGCCGGGGCCGTGCAGGCTTTAGTGATGCGTGGCCCTCAGATACTTGATGGGGCGTCATTTGTTTCTTCTCCGATCTCATAACCTTGTAATCAAGATTAAGTGTTGCTGCTAGTGTTCTTTACAATTTTGTGGTTAGCTTTTTGTTATGGAAATATTCGAACATATGCTGAAGTGAATGGAATAGTCTGATGACCCCTTAGGTACCTATTACCCAGCTTCAACAATTACCATCATATGACCTTGTTTTATTTATACCCCTGCTTACTACCCCTACCCCGCCACCTGGTAATCTCGGAAACAGATCCCAAATATCTTTCATCTGTAAATACTTCAGTCTTTACAAGTCTTTTAGTGCTTTAGCATATCTCTGGTCATGGCTTTTTCAGCATTTTATGCATTCCTCTCTTCATTTATATCCTGTATCATTTTTGTTTGCTCTGGATTAGAACCTGACAAACTTCAGCAGAAATGTATTACGTACTGTAGTTGCTTTGCCTGACACACTGCTGTGGGATATGAAGATAAATGCACATAGACCCTCCCCTCAAGGAGCTACTTCTAGCTTAAGAAATGAAACAGACTTTCAAAATACAGATTTTGTTAAGTACTAACATAAGGTGAGATCAAAGTATGTGGGAGGAGGGAGCAGTTCTTTTTAAAAGGTTGCACTGGTATAGGCTTCACAGACAAGATAGTGTTTGAGAGAAAAGGAGAAGCAGGGAGGGGTAAGGGAGTGGCTGTTTATTGGCTCTTTTCTATGTGGTGAACCTGTGCTAGGTCGGCTCTGGACGTGTCCAGGTGTCCAGTCACGTTCGGGCTTCACGGAGCTCATGTAGAGCTTCTGGTCAGGGAGTCATGTAGGGCTGCTCCAGCACTGCTGGAGCTGGAGTTGGAATTCAGGTGGGTGTAACTCATGTCACTCCCCCGGGTTAGACCTTGATGTGTCGTAGATTTTCCACAGGAGAATACAGTGGAGGAGGGGAAATGGTGGATGAGGATTTTTCACGTGGAAGGGGTGGTATTCCTAAAAATAAGTAAAAGTATGGGAGTTTTCCAGAGACTCGTTAGTAATCCAGGGTGGCCAGAACTTAGGGCTTCTGAAGAACTATCCAGTGAGAGATGCGATGTAATAAAATTGTGGGTGGCTTCGAAGACTCTCCTAAGGAATTTGAACATAGTTCCATTTTGCTTTGGGGGCCATTGAGAGTTTCTTGGACATGGGGGAGACACAGGCCTGAACTCAGTGTGCGTCTCTGAGGTTGCCCCATTCCCCCGTGCCTTCGTAAAGCATCTCCTGGTTAGGCCTGAGGGAAGGGTGAACTTCTTTAGTGTCAGCTGTCCCTCGCCAGTCACTAGCCCTGTGCCTGATGATGTGGATAAAGAAAAACACTTCTAAGTGGTTCTTGGGTGAGGAACTTATAGTCTCATTGGGAAAGTATCTGTGGAGTGACTCAAGTTTCATATTTTGTCTATCATCTTGATTTAATTATAAGCTTTGGAAAAAAAGGTTTTATTTGTAAATAATCTCAAACATACCAGTAAGTTGCAAAACTAAAAATAATACAAACAATTGCTGAATATCCTTTGCCCAGACCACCTCTTAACATTTTGCCCCATTTGCTTGCCATTTGCACTCTCTCTCTCTACAGTTTTTGCTCTCTGCTTACTACCTGCACATAATTTTTTTTCCTGAACTATTTAAGGGTAAGTTACATCATGATCCTTTATCCCTGAATACTTAGTATATCTTTCCTAAGAATAGGGATATTTTCTTACTTAATCATGGTATAGTTATCAACTTGAGCAAATGTAACATTGATAACAGTATAAACATTCATATTCCAACTTGATCATTGCCTTTTTATGGTCTGTAAACTACACACATCCCACAGTCCATCATATCATAGCTCTTAGTAAATATTTGATTGGTTGTTAGCAGTGATTTTTTTTCTAGCTTTATAGTTGTAAGTTTTTGAGCTGCTTTCTTATCTGAAATTTGGTGCTTACTTCTAAGGTGATTCGGGATGTGATAAATGTGCACATGGAAGAACTCAGTAGTCAATGGCAAGAAGAGCAGGAAAAAGCAGAGGATGCTGCTGAAAAGTATGTTATTGTGTTTATTGGGGAAAATATTCTGTTTTTAATCTGTTACCCATAATGGTTTAAATTTTAGCATTTCTGAGACGATTAGTAGCACAGTATAATTCATGAGAATGTTTATTATTTCCTGTTGTTATTGCTCAGGATTGTTATACCAGAGTTGCAAAACATATTCCAAGAGCTGTGTTTCTTATATGGAATGTAAGGTTGTACACATTTATTTAGACTCTATCAATCATTGGTCTGATACAGAATATTGGGCTTTAGGCTGGTCTAAACTGGAGACCAGTGGTTAAAACTAAGTGGCTAATGCTCTCTTCTGTGTTTCAGGAACGAAGAGAGGCGGTCAGCGTCAGTAGACTCACGGCAGTCTGGTGGAAGCTATTTGGATGCTGAGAGTTCACGACATAGAAGGGATCGAAGCAGGAGCCCACATAAACGGAAAAGAAATAAAGATAAGGACAAAAACTGGGACTCAAGAAGAAGGAAAGAGAGGTAAGTCTAACTCTGCAACATCCAGTGGTGAATTGTTTGCTTTTGAAAAGTAAACAGTGCCTTGAACAGATTCTGCTATTTCACTTCAAATAACCACAGCTCTGGTGACGTAGTTCTCTATATGCCTGGTTGGATATGGGTTTCCCTTTTTTAATTGTTTTCTAACCAGGACATATGAAAGTAATGTCTAGGTGGTAAGTTAACTATGTTAAACAAGATGTTTGCCTAGATCTCTTTCTTCTGCTCCTTCCTCCCTCCCTCTTTCTTGTTCTTTCTCATTCTTTCTTTCTCTTGCTAATTCCTCAGTTAAAGGGAGTATAGGGCCAGAGAGAAGATCCAAATTTTAATGTCAGTCAGTTTTGCCCTTGTTAAATATCCCTGATAAAATTTTGATAGCTGGAGACATATGAACTAACACTAAAATAATGAATTTGAATCAATTGAGATCTCTTCCTGTATTTCACCTGCTTAACTGGGCATCTACCTGGATCTCAAGTTTATCAGGTCCATAGTGGGACTTAGCTTTTTCTCAGTCTGCTCCTCTCTCCCCAGCATTTCCCATCCTAGTTAATGGATGACCATCATTTGTTCACAGAGCCGGAAATCAAAGAGTCATGTTAGATATGCCTTTTTGATTCCTTACCATCTAGTCTTAATTGCTGTCGGTTGTGCCTGAAGATACCACATGTGCACCTCCTCCTCGCTCTCTTTAGTGCTGTCCCTCTGGAAGAAGATGGTATTTTTCCTAATTGTTCTACCTGTCTCTAAGCTGGTCCCATAGGGATCCTTCCTACGCTACAGCCAGAGTGAATTTTCACCTCTTAAATCTCTTCAGTGGCAAAATTCACATTCTTTAGACCTTAAGACCTCCAGGATCAGGGCATCTGCCTACCTGGCCTTGTGTTTTGCCACTGCCCCATGAAATGCATAATTTATGTTCCAGCCAGCCTGGATTACTTACAGTTCCTCATCCACACTGTGCCACGTCTCTGTCTTCCATGTCACGTTCTGCTGCCTAATTTCTTTTTAAAGCCTGCTTGGTAAACTCGTCGTTCATTAAGACCCAGCTTAGTCGTTTCCGTGAAGCCTTTTCTCACTCATTCAAACAGAGCTGATTCTTTCCATTTTTGTTACCACTCTACCTAGTGCATACTTTTTATTGAACTTAAGTTACTGCTTTCCCTCCTGGACTGTGAGCTCCGTGAAGGCAGGTATCATGTGCACACTGTTTGTCTAATAATAGGCTCTCAGGTGACATCTGTCCAGGGCCACTGGTGATCAGGAATTAGTAATACTTACTGGTTTAGTAATTTGGCTCATCTTACTATCATTCATTTACAGGTTTAAAGCTAGCTATGAGTTAGTCCTTCTCGTATAAAAATGAAATATTTGCTTAATAATCCCTTTTGATTCATATAATGAATGATATTTTGTAACAATTATACACAAATTGATTATCAGAAATTGTGCTCTTTTGCTTCTTTCTGGTTTGTTAGTGCTTCTTCCATTTAGTAACTTTGGGGATCTCTCATTAGTCCCTGTTGATTTGAATACATTAGACAGCCTCAAAATCTAAACATGAAATAATTTTCCTTTAGAGAAGATAAACTGAGTATTAGGAGGAAATACTTCTGAATAGGGCAAGGCTAACCTTTGATATCACCCCTGAGTTGGAATGAATTGTAGGGAGTTGAGATAGGAGCCAGGATAAGGGAATTAGACAATTTCTGAATCCTTCTATGACTTTAATATTTTATTTGAAATGAATTCTCTGGTCATCAGTCATGTACATATATTCAGAGTTAATTTTAAAGCAGAACTTCCAAGTGCAATTTTTAAAAATTCCATTTTGCTTATCCCCATTTCAATTTTGCCCCTTAGTTTTAATATGTTTTTCATATTTACTGTTAAAGAAATCACTGTTCATTTCTAAATGCCTGTTTTAACTTGTCCTGGTTTGTATCTGATGTAAGTCTGTTACTGGTAAATTATTATTTTAAAGTCTGATCTTAAAATGTCCACCAGTTATAATAGTTTTTTTTCACTCCTTTCATTTCAGGGATGGGGAAAGACATCATAGTCATAAAAGAAGAAAGCAAAAAATATGAATCAAGTGTTTGTGCATGTATTAAGTGTGCTTATGCCATGATAACCAACATGCTGATATTACAGTTAAAATTGCTTTGAGTAGGAGGATGTGTTTGTGTGATCTGCTTAGTGCTCAGATCATTATTTTTCAGTAAATACTTATGTCTCAAACCGTGAATACACTATGATGCCCTATAACTTTGTTTTCCTTATATTTTAATAGATGATTGATTCCTATTTCTGATTTTGTTTCATTCTTTGTGATAATTTGTGTATCAGAAAATTCTTTAATTAAAACCAATACTTAAACTATATAAATAATACATGAATATGTTCTCATTGTAAAAAATGAAACCTTGCAGATAAGGCTAAAGTCCCCTTGGAACACCAGCTGCCATCCCTGTGCTACCTCAGTAGTAACTCCTATTTACTGCTGCACTGGGGAATTGTAACAGGGGAGAACGACCTAAACGTCTGTCAGAAAGGGAATGGCTTGGGGCCGGCCCTGTGGCGTAGTGGTTGAATTCGGCACACTCTGCCTTGGTGGCCCGGGTTCACAGGTTCAAATTCCAGGCACAGACCTCTGCCACTTGTCAACCATGCTGTGGCGGTGACCCACATATAAGTGGAGGAAGATTGGCACAGATGTTAGCTCAGGGCTAGTCTTTCTCAGCAAGGGAGGCGGGGAAGAAAGGGAATGGCCTGGCTAAATAAATAAAATATGGTATAGTCATATGATAGATTACTATATTGGATTTAAAAGAAACTTTATATTAACATGGATAGGTCTCAGAAACATCATGCTAAGTGAAAATAGTAAGTTATGGGAAGATATGTCCCAGTTATATTTATGTACAAAACCATACATTTTCTCTGGCTGTGTATGTATTTGGATATATTTGTAAAGGTTCGGAAGAACCCATACCAAATTTGTAACAGTGGTTATTTGGGGGAGGAGATATAGATGGGAGAGAGAAGGGGTGAAAACCAGGATTGGGAGAGGAAAAGGAAACTTTAGCTTTATCCATAATACATTAATTTTTTAAAATAAGGTATTCATGTTTCACTTGTCAATTAAAATATACTGTTTTTTGTAAATCAACTTTGTTGAGGAACTGTTTACATGAAATAAAGTACACCCATTTTAAGTGTGAATTTCATTGACTTTTGGCAAACTTTTACCTTCTCCCGTGTAACCATCACCTCAATCAAGATAGAGAATATTTCCGTTGCCCCCACAAGTTCCTGTATATCCCCTACCCAGTCAATTTCTCTGCCCCAGCCCTAGGCGATCACAGATCTGCTTTTTGTTACGGTTGATTAGATGAATCTTTTCTAGTTATAAATGAAATACTACAATATATACCTTCTTCCACTCCGCATATTTTTGAGATTGAGCCATGTTGTGTGTGTCAGTGGTCTGTTCGTTTTTGTTCCTAGTAGTATATTCTGTTGTATGATGGATCATTAAGGTGAAACTTTGGCATTAAATGTTAAGCATCTCATTGCTGAATAGCAATATCTTGAATCTTGGAAACCCAGGTTTAAGATTCCAAGGTGGGTTCCAAATAGAACTGAAACCTTAATAGGTAACTGACAATGACAGAAATGACAAAGGTTAACTGGATTTAGATCAGCATAGCTGTTAGGCCTCAGGTCTGGAAAACAGCTTTCAGAGTTATAAGTTGGAAATCAGCAGGTCACTTGCCGGTGTGAAGTCCCATTACTCCCATTGTGCTTAATTTCTACATATGTAAAATTCGGATTTAAAAATCTTAAAGCAAGGACTTTCGTGTTACCATAATATTGAACCATCAAAACCATTTGAATTATCAGCAATTTTATATAGTATAACTCAATTTATAATTTTGTTTTTTTATTATGATTTCAGTGATTTTACTAACTAGAAGAAACAAAAGATTAAAATTCAAAGGCATACTTGGGTCTTTAGTAGAAGAGAGAAATAAGTGGAAAGGAGAAGTGAGTTGGTGGGATTGGGGGAAAATAGCATAGTATGGAGAAAGGAGGTGATGGAAGGTGCAACCAGAGTTCTTTTAAGTCCAGCTTTTTAAACTATCTGATAAAATGTAGAATTAGATAAGAGGCATTTGTTTGATCCTCGAATGTGTTCATTTTCCGTGCTTCTGTTTGTGTTTTGGACTCCTTCACTGGATTATGAGCTCCTTGAGAGCCGGGTTTGTATCTTCAACAATGTAACTCCCATGCCAGCACAGAATATTTGTTGTTTTAAATTTTGACAAAAACGTTTGCACGCCCCTTGCACCCAACATCTGATTTTTGCTTTTGTAAAGTGCTGATGTTAATAATTGCGATGACGGCTACCCATCTTACCCATCCATTAAGTCCTGGCTTCTTGTCACCTATGTTTCTGATCTACTGGCTGTAAATAATTTTCTCTCCTGAAGAGAGAACTCTCTTAAAAACACTAAGGATGCTTAACGTTTATTGAGCACTTAGCTATGTGCAGGCTCTGTTCTGAGCCTTTTGTTTTCCATTGTAAACATATATAACATAAAATTTAACCATTTTAGCCATTTTTTAGTTCAGTGGCATTAAGTACATTCACATTGTTGTACGGCCATCACCACTGTTCATCTCAATGTTTTCATCTTCCCAAACTAAACTCTGTACCCAGTAGACAGCAACTCCCCACTTACCCATTTTCCCAGCCCCTGGTAACCACTGTTCTCTCTGTCTCTGAATTTGACTGTTCTAGGGACCTCATATAAGTGGAATCATAGAATATTTGTGCCTGGCTTATTTCACTTAGCATAGAGTTTTCAAGGTTCATCTATGTTGTGGCGTGTGTCAGAATTTCACTCTTTTTAAGGCTGATGATCCCATTGTGTGTATATTCCATATTTTGCTCATCCATTCATCTATTTTTGGATATTTGAGATGTTTCCACCTTTTGGTTATTCTGAATAGTGCTGCTGTGAACATGAGTGTGCAAATATCTGAGCCCCTGGTTTCGATTCTTGTGAGAGATACCTGCAAGTGGAATTGCTGGGTCATGAGATAACTCTAATTTTTTGAGAACCCGCCATACTGTCTTTTATAGCGTTTATCCATTTTCATTCCCACCAGCAAGGCAGCAGGGATCCAGCTCCAGTTTCTCCACATCTTTGGCAACGCTTGCTGTTTGCTGGTGATCTTTTGTTTTTTGGTAATAGCCATCCTAATGAGGGTAAAGTAGCGTCTCAGTGGTTTTGATGAGCTCTTTATATTCAACTTATTTAATTCTCATAAGACACTGAAGTGTAAACACTCTTATTATCTCCATTTTAAAAATGAGGAAACTGAGACTCAGTGAGTTAAACAGCTTGCTCCAGTTCTCAAAGAGAGTGGTGGAGCAGGAAGTCCCACCCAGGCAGTTTTGCTCCAGAGTCCAGGGTCCACATTCTTGCCTTCCCCCCACCCCCACTTTATTATAATTACTTACTGCTTCTGTCCTCAACTAGGTTTTTAAATTTTTATGATGATTATCTTTGAACCCTCAGAGTCCTTAGTACAGCTCTTGAATGATGGAGGTGATAAATGTTTGTGGATGAGGGAATTTAGGCATAGAGATGCGTGGTTATTTCCCCAATGTCATGCAAACAGTACAACAGAGACTGAAAGTAGAGGCCCTGCTCTTACCCACTGTATAAACATTGATTAACTGTGGGCCCTTTTTAACGGGTTCACCTCATGGTAGTGTCTGTCATTTTGTAGCAGCCTCTTCATATCCGCCAGAGTGCTCTGAACTCCTTTATAAAATCCAAAAAAGGGAACATTTTACCACCTGCCATTTTGTTCAACTGATCCACAAATGAACTTGCATTGTGTCTTGATACAATTTAGTTATGCACCAAAGTTCATTGCATTGATCAACTTTACATAGCAAGATTCCACAGGAAGATATAAAAATCCATTGCAGAGCATCTGCTAAAATAAAGACTGCTTGAAAATTAAATACCAGGTTCTTGGAGGAATCTGAACAGAAGGAAGTTGGAATCAGCTGAGGAGAAACTCAGACCTGCTTTATTCTCCAGTCCACTGCATCCCGTTCTCCGCTCATCTGGAGGAAGAGGATGTGGCTGTGGTTTCCGTCTGCCATAGGAAACAGTGCTCCCTGAAGTTTACAAAAGGAGGCATTTGTGAGCAAAAAGAAATCAAGGAAGCTTCTCAAATATTTAGCCTGACCTTAGTCACTTTAATTTACATGTTGTCAAGGTGGCTGCTGTGCAGAGCCCAAGGCACTGATTACATTCAGTAAGAAACTGAACTTATCCCTCAGAATTTTGACTTAGATCAATGATCTCCAAGTATTTGCCACTTTTAAGTAAGGCTGATTGGATAATCTGAAACCTTTTGGTGAAAATTAGTTGTCAAATGGCAAATTTGAGGTAAAATATTTTAAATTGGCATTGAAAACTATTTTATAATCATCTATGTATTCTATCATACAGAAATATTATTTTAATACTATAACAATGTACCCCCGTCTTCTGAGGATGCTTTCTTTTTTTTTTTTTAAAGATTTTTTATTTTTTTCCTTTTTCTCCTCAAAGCCCCCCAATACATAGTTGTATATTCTTCGTTGTGGGTCCTTCTAGTTGTGGCATGTGGGACGTTGCCTTAGCGTGGTTTGATGAGCAGTGCCATGTCCGCGCCCAGGATTCGAACCAACGAAACACTGGGCCGCCTGCAGCGGAGCACGCAAACTTAACCACTTGGCCACGGGGCCAGCCCCTGAGGATGCTTTCCTTTTATGTTTAGTGAATTCATAAAGGTCCCGGGGTTCTGGTGTAAAGCTTTGTTGCATTCCGAGTATGAAAAAATAAATCCATTTATAGTTGTTTGAGTATGTTTGTGAGGCTAATTTCCTTTCATGTAGCTTGCTTTTGAGTTGATGGAATTGAGCTGATAGGTGTTGTAATTATTAAACTAAAGCTCTTAAGCCACACTTGTTTTTTCCATTAGTTATTGTACTTCCTACTCTGGTCACAAATTTGAAAGTTTGGTGTTATGGAAAGTCCTCACGGCTTTTGGATGTTTGGATTGGGACCAGTAATTTCTAGCGCTCCTTTTCAGGAAAGAAAAAATAAGATTTGTCAGACTGGAGTTGTTGCAAGCCAGATGCATCCTTACTGAGCAAGCTGAGCCACTTTCCCATTCTAAAAACAAGGCTTCCTAAGAGAAAGGATGCTGCCTTGAAATAGAATATAAACTAAGCTTATTTTTGGTCCTTTGGTTTAGTAATACAAGGCAGGAGGCACTTCCAGTTTGAAGAGTTGCTACACACACCATCTGAACAGTGTTAGATTAAGAAAGGCTGTGGGTGCTGGCAAGTCCTGCCTTAGGAGCATCACACCTTTTGGCATCAGTTCGAGGATATGGGGTTGGGTTGCTTGAGTACTATGTTTATGAGGCTAACTTCCCATAATCGTGGAGCTCTCTAACCCATGTTGCTCCAGCTCCAAGCCATGATTCCTCTTCTAGAATGAGAAAGGCAATTAAAGGAGCTTCAAGAACACGGAGAGATGAAGCATGAGCTTGGGCTTTATTTGGTATTACACAATTTAATACAAATGAAATACTTTTAAATAATAAATTCTTCACCTACTGAAAGGAGTGGCCTTGATCAAAGGAGGCAGGATGAGTCAGATAATACAGGTCTGCCTCTTCTTCACAATGTGACCCTGGGCAAATTCTTAATCTTTCCATGCCTCCTATTCCTCATCTGTGGATTGAAAATAACAATACACCCTCAAAGGGTAGCGGTGAGGTTTAGAGAGAATGAATGTGACTTGCCTCACATAGTGTCTGATGAATGGAAAGTCCGAAATACTTGCCATTATTATGAGGTGTAACACACTTGTAAGCTTTTCCTTTCTGTTCTGCTTCCTATATCTGGCTTTGCTTATGGACCAACCTAGATAGCTCTCTCATGCCCTCAGAGAATTCTCTCATACTATAGTATTAGCAAACATGCCATGCATTATTGAAGACTCCATAAGGAAGAGTATAGGGGGTGCATCACATTACCAGTGTAGAAATACTGAAATACTCCTGAACTCATTGGTAAATAAGTGCTGTCCCAAGCCCTACCTCCCTTCTTCCCATCTGCCCTGGAAATCACCCCCTCCTAGGCACCACCATGATCCAGCAAATAAAGGGCCAACGACTGGTGCAGCTGGGGTCCTGGGAGCACCCTGCTCCAGGCTAAGGCTGGTTGATGGCTGTTCTGATTAATTGGTGACTATGCAGTCACCCTCTCTCCCAAGTAATGATGTCATTGTTAACATGGGACATATTATTCCACTTCTTGCTTTGTTGTATAGAGGGGCCCTGTGTGCAGGTTGCTGTATTGTGGGAATACTGGTCATGGACATGGTTACAGCATTTTGTAACAGCCTCTTCGTATCCGCCAGAGTGCTCTGAACTCCTTTATAAAATCCAAAAAAGTGAACATTTTACCACCTGCCATTTTGTTCAACTGATCCACAGATGAACTTGCATTGTATCTTGATACCATTTAGTTATGCACCAAAGTTCATTGCATTGATCAACTTTATGTAGCAAGATTCCAGAGGAAGATATAAAAATCCGTGGTTATACACACTTGAATCCACCAGAGCTCTCTGTAGACAACAGTAGCACAAGTGTGGAAGGGGGAATTGGAAGTATGTTGTGGTAAGGGTCTCACACCATACATGCAATGGTATAATATTTGAGTATAGACTATAGTAAATTAGGAGTGTATATGATAAACCCTAGAGAAGCCATTAAGTAAGTAAAAGAGAAGTACAGCTAGTGAGCCATAGTAGAGAGGAAATGGAATCATTAAAAATAATCCAAAAGGAGACAAGAAAGCAGGAAAAACAGAAGAAAAGGACAGGACAAATAGAAAACAAATTGCAAGAAGGTAGATTTAAACCCACCTGTATTGACCTTACTAAACATTAAATGTAAATGTTCTAAACACTCAAAGGGCAGAGATTGTCAAATTGGATAAAAAGGCGAGACCAAGTTATATGTTGTCTACAAGAAACCCACTTTAAATATAGGATACAAATAGGTTAAAATCAAGATGGGGGAAAATTTTTCATGCTAACATTAATCAAAAGAAAACTCTATTACTATCAAAGTAGATTTCAGAACAATGAATATTACCTGAGATAAAGAAGGACATTTCAAAATGTCAAAGAATTCAATTGATCAAGAGGGCAGAGCAATCCTAAACATGTATGCATATCTGATAAGAGGTTCAAAATACAGGAAACAAAGATTGGCAGGACCGAAGGGAGAAATATGCAAATTCAGTTATAGGTGGAGGTTTCAACACTCCTCCATCAATATTTCATAGCACAAGTAGACAGCAAATCAGTGAAGAGACAGAAGACTTGAACAGCACTATCAACCAGTTTGACCTAACTGACACTATAGAATACTCCACCCAGCCAACCAGCAGAATACTTTCTTTTCAAATGCACCTGTGATGTTCGCTAAGATGGATCATATTCTGGGCCATTAAACAACTCTCACTACATTTGAGATTGAAATCATACAATGTATGTACTCCGACCACAACACAATTAAACTAGAAATCAATAACATATCTGGAAAATCCTCAAATATTTAGAAATTAAACAGCCTACAGAACTCATGGGGTCAAAAATAAATCATAAGGTGGGGCTGGCCCAGTGGTGTAGCAGTTAAGTTTGCACACCCTGCTTTGGCGGCCCGGGTGCCAGTTCGGATCCCGGGTGTGGACCTACATGCTGCTCATTAAGCCATGTTGTGGCAGGCATCCCACATATAAAATAGAGGAAGATGGGCACAGACGTTAGCTCAGTGACAATCTTTCTCAGCAAAAAGAGGAGGATTGGTGGCAGATGTTAGCTCAGGGCTAATCTTCCTCAAAATAATAAGCAAATCATAAGGCAAATCAGGAAATATTTTAAACTGAAGTAAAATGAAGACACAATATATCAGAAGTTGTGGGACGCAGCCAAAGCAGTGGTTAGAAGGAAATTTGTAGCATTAAATGCTGGTACTAGAAAAGAGAAAAGTCTCACATTAAGGATCTGAGCTTCCACCCTAAAACACTAGAAAAAGAAGATAAAATTAAGCCCAAATTAAGCAGAAAGAAGGAAACAGTAAAGAACAGAAATCAATGAAATAGAAAACTGAAAAACGATAGAGAAAATAAATGAAACCAAAAGCTGATTCCTTAAAAGTGATGAATAAAATTGACAAGCTTCTAGGCAGATGGATGTAACCAGACTCTAGCCAAGAGGGAAAAAAAAAGAACATAGAAATTACTGATATCAAGAATGAATATGGGACCAGACCCATGGCAGAGTGGTTAAGTTTGCGTACTCCACTTCAGCAGCCCAGGGTTTCACTGGTTCAGATCCTGGGCACGGACATGGCACTGCTTGTCCGGCCACACTGGGGCGGTGTCCCACATGCTACAACTGGAAGGACCCACAACTGAAATATGCAGCTTTGTCCTGGGCGATTTTGGGAGAAAAGCAGAAAAAAATTAAATTAAAAAAAAGAAGATTGGCAACAGTTAGCTCAGGTGCCAATCTTTTGGGGAAAAAATGAATATGGAGATGTTGCTAAAGATTCTACAGACTTTAAAATGATAAAAAGGGAATATTATGAGTAATATTATGCCAATAAATTCAACTACTTAGATGAAATGGATAAATTCCTTGAAAAACAAAAACTAAGATTTCGTCAAGATGGCGGTGTGAGCAGACGTTGAACTCGTCTCTTCCTGCAAACACAACCAGGTTACCACAATTTTTGGAAAAATTACCCCGGATTGAAAACCGAAAACTGGATAAAAAGAACCCGACAACAAGGGACAGTCCTGACGAAGGCAGAAATTCCTGCTGGAGAGGCAAAAAGCCACGTTCGGGAGCAGCAGAGCTTCTCAGCTGGCCAGGCGGGAGCCACCCTAAGGTACGCAGCCCTCCCTGGAGGAGTGAGGTCCGGAGTGGGGGCGATACTGGTATAAGCATCCTTCAGACTCAGCTAAACTGAGACGGGGGTCTTACTGTCTGGCTTTGCTGGCTATTGACTGCAGCGAGGACACCCCCAGAAAAGCTATCGGCTGAAAGTCAAAAAGACCCAGGTCTTAAAGGGCCCGTGCACAAACTCACTCGTTGCAGCAACCTAAAATCACCGGAGAGAAGGCTGACAGTCCTTTGGTGAAACAAGACTTACCTGGTGGGCTCTGGGGGCATCTTGGTGAGAGGAGGGACCTCTCAGGAGGCTGAGACATTGGTGGGGGCCATTGTTCTGAGCTGGCTCAGGTGTGCTGACACAGACCCTAGTGGGGGCCATTGAGGTTCATCCCTTGGCCTGTTAGCCCAGGGGTCTGCCACACCCACTAGAGCACAGATTTAATCCAGTTCAGCCAGGGCAGGCAACCTGCCCTAGGGACTGGCCCCACCTAGCAGCAAGCTCTCAGGCTACTTTTCAGCCTGCATTAACTGGGTGTCTTGATCCTCTACAGGCAGGCAAGGGTGTCTGCCTCTGTGGGGCAGGGCCTGTGTGAGGAGCAGGTGAACTGTGGGGGGACATTGGTAGAGAGGTGGGGGTCTCTGCAGTGTGGCGTCAGGGTATGCTCCAGGGGGTTGAGAAGTATGCACAGATGAGGACTGTGTTGACGGTGCATGTGGTCCTGCGGGGGTTGAGGCTTATCAGTAGCAGAAGACCTGTGCTTCACAAATAGCCATAAAAAGGATCAGCCTCACCTTCTAAAACCTGAAAGAATTGAGTGCCCCTGTGCCAAGGGCCAGCCCCACTCAGCTGCACTCCTAAGAGAACTGACAACAGCCTTGTAGGCCTGAGGCCTATAGCAACTGTAAGCCCCTGAGCCTAGCAACCAGCTACAATGGGTACCAACCCAATTAAGAGGAAAACTGCAATAAGAGAGTGCTGATAGACTTTGTAGCCAACAGTGCTGAGGCTCCCCAAACCAGATTTACAAACAGCTGGCCAGGGAAGGAAAGATTAGACTCCCTATGTACCTGCAGTGGGAGCAACCCTACCACAGCAGAAGAACACAAGTAGCCCACAAAGGGGTCACTCCTGGTTCCTATGGTCTGGTGACGAGAGGGAAGCACACTGCTGGGCCTCATAAGGCATCTCATACGTAAGGCCACTTCTCCAAGATCAGGAGACACAGCCGACTCACCTAACACATAGAAATAAGCACAGAGAAAGAGGCATAATGAGGAGACAAAGGAATACTTTCCAAGCAAGGGAACAGTACAAAACCCCAGAAAAAGGACTAAATGAAACAGAAACTAGTGACCTACTCGACAAAGAGTTCAAACAAAATATCATGAGGATGCTCACAGATATGGTGAGAAGAATGGATGAACACAGTGAGCACATCAGCAAAGAACTGGAAGATATATATAAAAAAAAAACAATCAGAAAGGAAGAACACAATACTCGAAATGAGAAATTCACTAGAGGGACTCAATACCAGAGTAGACGAAGCAGAAGAACAGATCAGCGAGCTAGATGAAAGACTAGAGGAAATCACCCAAGCAGAACAGAAAAGAGAAAAAAGAATTAGACAGAATGAGAACAGTGTAAGGGAACTCTGGGACAATATCAAGTATGCTAACATTCGGATGATAGGTGTCCCAGAAGGAGAAGAGAAAGACAAAGGGGCAGAAAATTTATTTGTAGAAATAATAGATGAACATTTTCCTAACCTGAGGAAGGAAACAGACATCCAAGTTCAGGAAGAACAGAGAGCTCCAAACAAGATAAGCCCAAAGAGGCCCACACCAAGACGTATTATAATCAAAATGTCCAAAATTAAATACGGAGAATCCTAAAAGCAGCAAGAGAAAGGCCACAAGTGACATATAAAGGGAAGTCCATCAGGCTATCAGTGGACTTCTCAGCTGAGACCCTACAGGCGAGAAGAGAATGGTGCAACATATTTAAAGTGCTAAAAGGAAAAAACCTAGAGCCAAGAATACTCTATTCATCAAGGTTGTCATTCAGAACGGAGGGAGAGGTAAAGAGCTTCCAAGACAAGCAAAAACTAAAGGAGTTTATCACCAAGAAACCAGTTCTGCAAGAAATGCTGAAGGGACTTATTTAAGTGGGAAAGCAATGACCACAGAGATTTAAAAAAATTATCAAAAAAACAAAACAACAACAACAACAACAAAACAGGCAATAAGATCACCTGTAAAGGTAAAAATATAGTAAAGGCAGCAGATCAACTACCTGTGAAGATAATATGAAGGTTAAAAGACAAATGTACTAAAATCACCTATTTCAATGATAAGAGGGTAATGGATAGACACACACTAAACAAAAGACTATATATGATGTGAAAAACATATAATGTGGGAGGAGGGGAGTGAAAAAGTAGAGCTTTTAGAAAGAGGTCAAGCTAAAGAGTCTATCAACTCAATATAGACTGTTATATGCATAGTATATTAAATAGGATCCTCATGGTAACCACAAATCAGAAACTTATAACAAGCAGGAAAAAAAGTAAGACAAACGAAATCAAACATATTACTAAAGATAACCATCAAACCACAAGGGGAGAGAGCAAGCAAAAAAGAAAGGAACTGAGAAGAACTACCAAAACACCCACAAAAAGAGAAGAAGTGACAAAATGGCAATAAATACATACCTATCAATAGCTACTTTAAATGTCAATGGACTAAATGCTCCAATCAAATGCCATAGGGTGGCCAATTGGATAAAAAAAACAACACCCATGTATATGCTGCATATGAGAGACACACTTCAGACCTAAAGACACTCACAAATGGAAAGTGAAAGGATGGAAAAAGATACTCCATGCAAATGGCAAAGAAAAGAAAGCAGGGGTAGCAATACTTATATTAGACAAAGTAGACTTTAAAACAAAAACTGTAACAAGAGACAAAGAGGGGCACTACATAATGATAAAGGGAACAATCCAACAAGAAAATATAACACTTGTAAATATCTACGCACCCAACATAGGAGCACCTAAATATATAAAGCAATTATTAACAGACATAAAAGGAGAAATAGATAGTAACACCATAATGGTAGGGGACTTTAACACTCCACTTAAACCAATGGATAGATCATCCAAACAGAAGATCAATAAGGAAACACTGGCCTTAAAGGACACATTAGACCAGATGGACTTAGTAGATACATACAGAACATTCCATCCAACAACCACAGACTACACATTCTTTTCAAATGCCCATGGAACATTCTCCAGGATTGATCACATATTAGGCCAGAAAACAAGTCTTAACAAATTTAAGAAGATCGAAATAATACCATGCATCTTTTCTGACCACAAAGGTATGAAACTGGAAATCAACTACAGGAAGAAAACTGGAAAAGCCACAAAAATGTGGAGATTAAACAAAATGCTACTGAACAACGATTGGGTCAATGAAGAAATCAAAGAAGAAATCAAAAAATTCCTGGAGACAAATGAAAATGAAAACACGACATGCCAAAATCTTTGGGATACAGCAAAAGTGGTTCTAAGAGGGAAGTTTACAGCAATTCAGAGCTACCGCAACAAAAAAGAAAAATCCCAAATAGACGATCTAAAAGTGCATCTAAAGGTACTGGAAAAAGAACAAATAAAGCCCCAAATCAGCAGAAGGAAGGAAATAATAAAAATCAGAGCAGAAATAAACGAAATAGAGACTAAAAAAACATTAGAAAAAGTTAATGAAAGAGCTGGTTCTTTGAAAAGATAAGCAATATTGACAAACCCTTAGCTAGACTCATCAAGAAAAAGAGAAGGCTCAATTAATAAAATCAGAAATGAAAGAGGAGAGATTACAACGGACGCCTCAGAAATACAAAAGATAATAAGAGAATACTACGAAAAGCTATACACCAACAAATTGGATAATCTAGAAGAACTGGATAAATTCTTAGAAACATACAAGCTTCCAAAACTGGACCAAGAAGAAGTAGAAAATTTGAATAGACCGATCACCAGTAAGGAGATTGAAACAGCAATCAAAAACCTCCCAAAAAATAAAAGTCCAGGACCAGATGGCTTCTCTGGTGAATTCTACCAAACATTCAAAGAAGACTTAATACCTATCCTTGTCAAACTCTTCCAAAAAATTGAAGAGGAGGGGAGGCTTCCTAACTCCTTCTACAAAGCAAACATTATCCTGATACCAAAACCAGACAAGGACAACACAAAAAAAAGAAAATTACAGGCCAATATCACTGATGAACATCGATGCAAAAATCCTCAACAAAATACTAGCAAATCCAATACAACACATTAAAAAGATCATACATCATGATCAAGTGGGTTTCATTTCAGGGATGCAGGGATGGTTCAACATCTGCAAATCTATCAACATGATACACCCCAGTCACAAAGTGAAGAATAAAAATCACATGATCATCTCAATAGATACAGAGAAAGCATTTGACAAGATACAGCATCCATTTATGATAAAAACTCTAAAAAAAATGGATATAGAAGGAAAATACCTCAACATAATAAAGGCCATATATGACAAACCCACAGCAAATATCATTCTCAATGGAGAAAAACTGAAAGCTATCCCTCTAAGAATAGGAACCAGACAAGGATGCCCACTGTCACCACTCTTATTTAACATAGTATTGGAAGTCCTAGCCAGAGCAATCAGGCAAGAAAAAGAAATAAAAGGGATCCACATTGGATAAGAAGAAGTGAAACTATCACTCTTTGCAGATGACATGATTTCATATCTAGAAAACCCTAAAGATTCCACTAAAAAACTTTTAGAAACAACAAAGGAATACAGTCAAGTTGCGGGGTACAAAATCAACATACAAAAATCAGTTGGGTTTCTATACACTAACAACGAAGTCGCAGAAAGAGAAATTAAGAATACAATCCCATTTACAATTGCAACAAAAAGAATAAAATACCTAGGAATAAACTTAACCAAAGAGGTGAAAGATCTGTACACCGAAAACAATGAAACATTGTTGAAAGAAATCAAAGACACAAAGAAATGGAAAGATATTCTGTGCTCTTGCATTGGAAGAATTAACATTGTTAAAACGTCCATACTTCCTAAAGCGATCTATAGATTCAATGCAATCCCTATCAAAGTTCCAACAACATTTTTCACAGAAATAGAACAAAGAATCCTAAAATTTATATGGAACAACAAAAGACCCCAAATAACCAAAGGATTCCTGAGAAAAAAGAACAAAGCTGGAGGTATCACACTCCCTGATTTCAAAATATACTACAAAGCCATAATAACCAAAACAGCATGGTATTGGCACAAAAACAGACACACAGATCAATGGAACAGAATTGAGAGCCCAGAAGTAAACCCACACATTTATGGACAGCTAATATTCGACAAGGCAACCAAGAGCATATGATGGAGAAAGGAGAGTCTCTTCAGTAAATGGTGTTGGGAAAACTGGACAGCCACATGCAAAAGAATGAAAGTAGACCATTCCCTTACACCATGCACAAAAATCAACTCAAAATGGATTAAAGACTTGAATGTAAGACCCGAAACCATGAAACTTCTAGAAGAAAACATAGGCGGTATGCTCTTTGACATTTGTCTGAGCAGCATATTTTCAAGTTTCATGTCTGACCAGGGAAGGGAAACAAAAGAAAAAATGAACAAATGGGACTACATCAAACTAAAAAGATTCTGCACAGCAAAGGAAACCATCAACAAAATGAAACGACAACCTAACAATTGGGAGAAGATATTTGCAAACCATGTATCAGATAACGGGTTAATATCCAAAATATACAAAGAACTCATACAGCTCAACAACAAAAAACCAACAATCCAATTAGAAAATGGGCAAAAGATCTGAATAGAGATTTCTCTAAAGAAGATATACGATTGCCAACAGGCATATGCAAAGATGCTCAACATCATTAGCTATCAGGGAAATGCAAATCAAAACTACAATGAGGTATCACCTCACTCTGGTCAGAATGGCTATAATTAACAAGACAGGAAACAACAAATGTTGGAGAGGATGTGGAGAGAAGGGAACCCTTGTTCACTGCTGGTGGGAGTGCAAACTGGTGCAGCCCCTATGGAAAGCAGTATGGAGTATCCTCAGAAAATTAAGAATAGATCTACCACATGATCCAGCTATCCCACTGCTGGGTATTTATCCAAAGAGCTTGAAAACACAAAGGCATAGGGGCTGGCCCCGTGGCCGAGTGGTTGGGTTCACGCGCTCCGCTGCAGGCGGCCCAGTGTTTCGTTGGTTCGAATCCTGGGCACGGACATGGCACTGCTCATCAAACCACGCTGAGGCAGCGTCCCACATGCCACAACTAGAAGGACCCACAACGAAGAATATACAACTATGTATTGGGGGGCTTTGGGGAGAAAAAGGAAAAATAAAATCTTTAAAAAAAAAAAAACAAAAAAAAAACCCCACAAAGGCATAAAGATGCTTGCACCCCTATGTTCATTGCAGCATTATTCACAATAGCCAAGAGGTGGAAGCAACCTAGGTGCCCATGAAGGGACGAATGGATAAAGAAGATGTGGTATTTATACACGATGGACTACTACTCAGCCATAAGAAATGATGAAATCTGGCCATTTGTGACAACATGGATGGACCTTGAGGGTATTATGCTGAGTGAAATAAGTCAGAGGGAGAAAGTCAAATACCATATGATCTCACTCTTAAGTAGAAGATAAAAACAATGACAAAAAAACACATAGCACAGGGGCTGGCCCGGTGGCCGAGTGGTTAAGTCTGTGCACTCCACTGCAGGTGGCCCAGTGTTTCGTTGGTTCGAATCCTGGGCACGGACATGGCACTGCTCATCAAACCACGCTGAGGCAGCGTCCCACATGCTACAACTAGAAGGACCCATAACGAAGAATATACAACTATGTATTGGGGGGCTTTGGGGAGAAAAAGGAAAAAATAAAATCTTTAAAAAAACAAAAAAACAAAAAAAACACATAGCACTGGAGAGTGGAGTGGTGGTTACCATGGGGGAATGGAGGAGGGGTGAGGGCAAAAGGGGTGATGAGGCTCACATGTGAGGTGACGGACTATAATTAGTTTTCGGGTGGTGAACACGATGTAATCTACACAGAATTTGAAATATAATGTACATCTGAAAATAAATAAATTAATTTTAAAAATGCTTAAATAAGCAGAAGGAAATATACTAAAATATAAAGAATGTCTGTTGTGAGTGGTGGAATTATGGGTGATTTTTATTTTCTTTTACACACTTTCAATAGTTTCCAGTTTGTCTATAATAAGTATAACTTACCATTTGACCTAAAAAATAAATTTACTTAAAATTAAAAAAAAAAGAAAGAAAAACAAAAATTACCTAAGCTTACTCAAGAAGAAACAGATAACTTGAAACAACCCTACATCTATTCAACATGTTGAATTCATAGTTAAAAACTTTCCCACAAAGAAAACTCCTGTCCCGGATACCTTCACTGGTAAATTGTACCAAACAGCTGAGAAAGAACAATATCCGTTCTTCATAAAAAGAGGAAGGAGACTTTCCCAGCCATTTTTATCCTGATACCAAAACCAGCCCAAGACATTACAAGTAAACTACAGACCAATATATCTCACGAACGCAGACACCTTAACAAAAATATGGCCAATTTTTGCAAACAAATGAATCCAGGCAATACATTTTTAAAATGTATTTTATGACCGTGCGAGACTTTTCCCAGGAATTTAAGGTTAGTATAACATTGAAACTCAATCAATATAATTTGCCCAACTGACAGATTAAAAAAGAAATATCATATGATCCTCCATAGATGCAGAAAATGCATATGATAAGATTCAATACCTATTCATAGTTAAGAAAAAAACCCCACTCTCAGAAAACTAGAACTGGAAGGAAACCTCCTCAACCCAATAAGGGACGTCTACAAAAACCCTAGAGCTAACACTGTCCTCAATGGTGAAAGATTAGTTTCCTCCTGTGATTGGGAGCAAGGCAAAGATGTCCGCTCTTGCCACTTTTGTTCAACATTGTGTTGAGGTCCTAGTTGGTGCAGTAATGTGATAAAAAGAACTGTATACAGATAGGAAAGGATGAAATAATACTGTCTTTATTTGCAGATGACATAATCATCTATGTAGAAAATCCTAAGGAATTTACAAAAAAGTTATTAGGACTAATAAGTAATTTGAGCAAGGCCACAGGATACATAGTCAATATACAAAAATCTATTGTAATTTTTATATGCTAGTAAGGAAAATTAGAAATGGCATCAAAAATCATAAAATACATAGGGATAAATTTAACAAAATATGTGCAAGACCTGTACACTGGAAACTACAAATCTTGCTGAGAGAAACTAAAGAAAATTTAAAGAAATGAAGAGGTATACCATGCTCACAAATCAGAAGACTCAATATTTTTCAGGTACAGTTCTCTCTAGATTGAACAACAGATTCAAAGCAATTGCAATAAATTCTCAGCAGGCTTTTTAATTTTTTATTTATTTAAATTTTTTTGAGGAAGATTACTCCTGAGCTAACATCTGCTGCCAGTCCTCCTCTTTTTGCTGAGGAAGACTGGCCCTGAGCTAACATCCGTGCCCATCTTCCTCTACTTCGTATGTGGGACGCCTGCCACAGCATGGCTTGATAAGCAGTGTGCAGCTCTGCATCTGGGATCTGAACCAGCGAACCCTCGGCTGCTGAAGCGGAACATGCGAACTTAAGTGCTGTGCCACTGGGCTGGCCCCTCAGCAGGGTTTTTAAAAAATAAGCATAATACATTTTTATTGTGATAAGATATACGTAACATAAAATTTACCATTTTAACCATTTTTAAGTGTACAATTCAGTGGCACTAAGAACATTCTCATTGTTGTGCAACCATCACCACTGTGCATCTCCAGAAATTTTTCATCTTCCCAGACTGAAACTCTGCCCATTAAACAACTCCCCATTCCCACTCCCTCAGCCCCTGACAATGAACATTCCACTTTCTGTTTCTTGGCATTTGACTGCTCTAGGCACCTCATGTAAGTGGAATCATACGGTATTTGTCCTTTTGTGTTGGCTTATTTCACCTAGCATAATGTCCTCAAGGTTCATCCATCTTGTGGCATGCCAGCAGGCTTTTTTTTTCTGGTAGAAATTGACAGACTGATTTTTTTTTTTGAAGATTGGCCCTGAGTCAATCTGTTGCCAATCTTCCTCTTTTTGTCTTTTCCCCAAAGCCCCCCAGTACAAGGTTATATATTCTAGTTGTAGGTCATTCTAGTTCTGCTATGTGGACGCTGCCTCAGCATGGCCTGATGAGCACAGCATGGCGGTGTGAGGTCTGCGCCCAGGATCCAAAGTGGTGAAACCCTGGGCCACTGAAGGGGAGTGCGTGAACTCAACCACTTGATTATGGGGCCAGCCCCCTGACAGACTGATTTAAAGATTTATATGGAAATGCAGCGGACCTAAAAGAGTCAGAACACTTTAGGGCGGACAAAAGAACAAAGTTGGGAGACTTATACTACCCGATTTCAAGATTTATTATGTAGTAAGTACAGTAAGCAAGACACTGTGGTATTGGCATAAGGATAGACATGTAGATGAGTAAAACAGAAGAACAAATCCAGAAATAGATACACAGATATGTGATCAGTTGAGTTTTGACAAGTTACCAAGGTAAACGAGGAAAAGACAGTACTTTGAACAAATGGTACTGGAACGACAGGATATCTATATGGAATGCAATGAAACTTGCATTTTACCTCATACCATATACCAGACCTCAACCTGGAGTGAATTGTCAACTTGCATGTAAGAGCTAAAACATAACATTTCTGAAAGAAAACATAGTGGAAATTCTCTGTGATCTTGGGTTAGGCAAAGATTTCCTAAATAGGACACAAGTATAAACCATAAAAGAGAAAGTCACTAAGTTGGATTTCATCAAATTAAACTTCGACTCTTCAAAGACACTTAAGAAAATTAAAACGCAAGCCATGGAATGGGAGTAAGTTTTCACAAAGCCTATAGCAGACAAAGGACTTGTATATAGAATACGTAAAGAACTCTTAAAACAAATAACCTCCCAAAAATGGACAAAAGATTTGGGTAGACACTTCACAAAAGAAGATACACGAATGATAAATAAACCCATGAGAAAGATGCTCAACATCATTAGTAAGGGAAATGCAAATTAAAACCACAATGAAATAACACTAGACAACTTATAATGGCTGGAAGAAAAAGACCGATAAGGGGCTGGCCCCATAGCCGAGTGGTTAAGTTCGCACGCTCCGCTTTGGTGGCCTGGGGTTTGCTGGTTGGGATCCTGGGTGCGGATCTACGTACTGCTCATCAAGCCATGGTGTGGCGGCATCCCACACAGAGGAACTAGAATGACCTACATCTAGGATACATACCTATGTACTGGGGCTATGGGAAGAAAAAAAAGAACGATAATACCAAGTGTTGACGAGAATGTGGAACAACTGGAACTCTCATTTATTGCTGTTGGCACTGTATAATTGTACAATTATTTTAGAAAACTGGTTTTTAAACATAAAAACTTACCATACAATCCAGCACTCTTTCTCCTAGACTACTCTTAGATTGCTCCTCTATTACCAAAAACAAAACATGCCCACCCTCAGACTTGTCCACAAATATTCATAGCAGCTTTATTCATAGTAGCCCCAAATGGGAAACAACTCAGATGTCCATCAACTGGGGAACCATAGATGAATCTGTCCATTCAGCCGAATGCCACCCAGCCATGGAGAGGAGGGGACTACTGATACGCGCAGCGATGTGGACGACGCGCAAAAGCACGCCGAGTGGAAGAAGCCACACATAAGAGATGACCTACTATATGACTCTGATGAGGATTTTAGGCTGGTTAATTTTAAAAAACTGCAGATGAAGGTTCCAGGCCAGGAGGGCATAAGAGCTGCACAAGAGGAGGGGTGGTGAGGACAGGCAGGACGGCACGGTGTGGGGCTCAGGCGTCTCTACTCCCCTGGGTTGCGGAAGTGACACCTCCTGAGGCTGTGACCAGGGACTAAAGGGAAGAACTCAAAGCCTTCCTGTTTTTCTGGATGGGGAGAGAGAGGCGGCAGCAGACCAAGCCCCAGACTCCCTGCCCTGGGTCCCAGCTTCTTCGACACATTGTGTCAAGTGCTAGGAACACCGAGATGGACAAGATGGCAAAATCACCACCTTGGAGAACTACAATATGCTGGGGAGACAGATGCCCAATCAATTACACAAATATGTATTCAATGAAAAAAAAACAAAACTGCAGATGAGAAGCAGGCTCTGAGGACTGGAATTTGCTTGCTCTTTGAGAGATATTTGCATTTGTGAAGGAAGAGGGGATGACCTTGTAGGGACCTGAAATTGGCCACCCCAGGATGTGCCTCTTTGGCATCGGGATTGTTTTGGGCTGATTGCTTTCGATAAACTGGGACAGGGAAGGAAGCTCTGGGGAATGGAACTTGCCCTTGTTGGGACACATTTACATTTGTAAGGTAAATCTCTATCTGTAAAAGGTGCCTCCCTCTCTGTACCAGGAAGAAGAAGAGAGATGACCTTATCCCTAGGAACTCTTAATGGGGAAGGCAAGAACTTAAGTTGGTTACTGTCTGGCAATCTCACGTAACTGATTTAGGGTGGTGGCTTCTGACCTTTACTTAATCCGATTTGATTCTTATCTAAAATTCATGGGATCACCCAATGTCCAGACCCCACCTGCACTGATACCATTTTAACTTTTTTTCATGTTCTTTCCTTTGTCTTGTAAAGAAATGACTCACATACCCATGCCTTATAAAATTAGTCCTAACCCTCAACTCGAGGCAGCAGCAGGAGCTCTGACTGCCCGTGGGTCCTGTCCCCACGCACCAGCTCTGCCTGCCCATGGGTCCTGTCCCCATGCCACACTATTCTCTAAATAAAAGAGCACTACTGCCAGATCTTGAGAGTCCAAGAAATCTTTCTTTTGACTCCTCGGCTCACCGACCCCGCATCATTTCCACTTGTATGAGATTCTAGAAAAGGTGAAACTACAATGAGAAAAAGCAGGTCAGCGGTTGCCAGGGGCTGTGGGGGTGGGGAGATGGGACTGCAAAGTAGCATTTTCGGATGATGGCAGTACTCTGTGTCAGTACTGTGGTGTTGGTTACATGACTGGATACATTTGTTAAAACTTATTGAGTCATACACTTAAAACTGGTGAATTATATTATATTCAAATTATGCTTAGCAATGAAAAAAGAAAAAGAGTATGATGGCTTCTCCGTTCCAGGAGCTCCCTGTCTCCACAGGGAGTCAAGATAAACTTTAAAAATAAATTAAGGCCACGTGTGACTAGGAGTCAGGTGTGGTTCACTTCAACATGTTGTATGGCATCCACGGCAGGCAGCTGTAAGCCATGCCGAGGCTGGCGACCAGGCATGCTCGGCCACACCCTGGGAATGGGGAAGCAAGCCCAGCCTCCTTTGGGGAAAGAGTGTAAAACTGAGACCTTCCTTTTAACAAAGCAGCATGGGCTTTCCTGCCTCACTGGTTTTCAATCTGGAAGGACTCTGGATTCTTCTCCGACTGTGTGAGGCAGTTTAGAGCAGCTGTGTCTTAGCTGGAAATCACACGGTGTGCCCAGAGTGTGCTGGGGACTTGAAAGAAACACACTTTAGGCAAATCATCGGGAGAATAAAAACCCACACTTGAGAAGTACTGGAAAGTTGGTAAGGGTGAATAAATAGAAAATTTGGTTATTCCACCCAAAGAATATTTGTGGGCTTATCCCTGAGGGTCGTGGTTTTTTTCTTTTTGGATTGGCACCTGAGCTAACAACTATTGCCAATTTTTTTTCTGCTTTATTTTCTCCTCAAATCCCCCCAGTACATAGTTGCATATTTTAGTTGTGGGTCCCTCTGGTTGTGGCATGTGGGACGCTGCCTCAGCATGGCCTGTTTAGCGGTGCCATGTCCACGCCCAGGATCCGAACTGGCGAAACCCTGGGCCGCCAAAGCGGAGCGTGTGAACTTAACCACTTGGCCACGGGGCCGGCCCCTGGGTCATGGTTTTGAGTAGCAGTCTGTTGCAGTTGAAGTACCAAAGCTAGTAGTGCTGATGATAACCCAGAGAAGCAGAAGGAAAAGGACTCTGAGGCAGCAAAGGCAGAGGCACCTATCTGAGATAGATGCTAAGTCCTGGGAGGCGGGAGGAAAGCAGAGTTTTCTCTGTTACAGGAGATACATGTGGACAACCCATCTGAACAACAAACCACAACAACTCCCCCCGCCCAAAAACAAACCATTGTCATAGGTATAAAGAGTTGATTTGATTTCTTTGGGGAAAAAGAATTTGGAGTCAAGAAGGCAAAACTATAGCTTTGTTGAATTATGGTTTTATCAAGAAAAGATACATTCCCCATAATTTTGTGCCATGTTAGAATGTGACTTTATTTATACACAAGGCAAATTGTTCCATGAGGTTTATAAAAAAAAGATTCTGCCCCTTTGGATAGTTCATTTTATTCAAGGTGATCATTACACAGGATGTTAATGGGGGAGGCTGTGCGTGTGGGGGGAGGCTGTGCGTGTGGGGGGAGGGTGTGTATGGGAACTCTAGGTACCTTTGCTCAATTTTGCTGTGAACCTAAAACTCTTCTAAAAGTAAAGTCTATTAAAAGACCGTGGCTTTGTTTGACAGGGGAAGAATCGAAATTTGGAATTTTCAAATGATTCTAGGAGGTCAGAGGTTTGTGGGTAATATGTAAACATGAATGGAACAATTTGCCACGATTTTCTGGCTCCAAACTGACTTCTTTGGATGAAATCATATTAAAAGTCAAAATGGAGAAGCAAGTCTCAATTTCAGAGAATCAGGCCTTCTGAAAGGGGAAGAGCTGGTGGGTTGGATTCTCTGATGACGAGAATCCCTGCCCCCAGGGTGCGCTCACCTTGCCGGACTCACCTGTGCTTACCTTTCCTTACCTGTCGCCCTCGGGTTAACCCGGGGCCTAGGGCCCAGCCTCTTCCTGGGCAGTGGAAGGAACTGGGTGTCATCTGGGCGCCTGAGGGACTGATGGAGGGAGGGAGGGTGAGCAGAGAAGGGCCGACCCCCTCAGGGGGAGCAGGCGGGACAGGCAAGCCTTGGAATCTGGCGTTTCCCAGGGGCTGTGGAAGTGTTAACCATGGGGCTTCTGCCAGGAAGGTGCCATGAAAAAGGCCAGAACTTCTGGCACCTTCAGTTTGGCAAAAATTCTCCAGCTGTGGGAACATTCCAAACACTGTGTCAGGAGCCTCACATCTAGACTGGTGGGGTGGTGGTAACAACAGCATAGCAACAACAGCAACCATAAGAGCTCTCACTCACTGGGCACTTGTTCTGTCGGAGTACAGGGCACTTAACGTGCGTTATTTCACTGAATCTCCACAACCTATGAGCTGGAGTTGTTCTCATTCTCATTCTACAGGTGAGAAACAGACTTAGAGAGTTCCAGTGGCTTGCCCAGGACTGCACAGCTGCTGAGGCTCAGGGAAGGGGTCCCAACCCAGAAGGGTCTGCCTTTGGAAGCTGCACCTACTGCTTCCTGTTGCAATTATCTGAAAGTCATCCCTTGCTTAGCTCAGTCCAGAGTCAAAGGGATTGTGAGCTGAGGGGACGGGACGGGGGAGAGGGGCTCAGGGGTGGGGAGTGTGTCTCATACCGATGCCTCTGATGGGGGCAGCCGGACACGGCCAATTAGAGAAGTTCCCTGCTCAGAGTAGTATACCGGGATGCTTCCACCCCTCCCAAATTCTCAGAACTCAGGTGTACAGCTGGTCTACAGGTTTTTAAATAGTATGTGTGGAAGTCAGCGATTACCATACTCCGTGCTTTATATCCCTGTTGTTCAAAGCTGTGCCTGTTGGAACTGAACTTTCTCTGGGCATCATAACCATAAGGAATGTGGCAAATCCTACTACAGAAGGAAGAACCAATTTACAATAATGGCACCAGAATCCACTGGAATGTAAGCTCCATGAGGGTAGGGATGTTGTTTTATTTGTAAATATTGCATCTCCAGGATCTAAAGCATGTAGGAAGTGTTCAGTAAATATATACTTAATAATAACATTATTTATTTCTTTTCAAAGTTCTAGTTCATCCAGTATAATCCTTGAACAGGATGAGTAGCATTTTTTTTTCTCTTATTGGTGGGAAGGTGTGAGAAAAATGAGCCTCAGAGAAGTTAAGTGGGTTACCTTAGTTCGAATAGCTAATTAATTAGGAGTAGGAATGGACCGGAGCCCAGCTCTCCCAATTTCTAGTCTGAGCTCTTCGCTGCCATTATCAGTCTTACTGGGATAAGTTATTTCTGCCCATAGTGGGTTATGCTTTTATCTCAGTTATTTCTACCCGGATCCACCAGCTTCCTGGTCCACAGGAAGCCTGGTCATTTCCCGTGGTCAGTTTTGACTATGGTCAACTCCACGGGCGACGATGGGAGTCACCACCACGGCAGAGTGACAGCTGGGAGTGCTCATGTCTTAGCGAACAGAATGATGCTGTCCTTCATTGATTCTAACATACACACCTTTCTTCTCATCTTAACATCTTCGAAATCTGAGCAGGTTTTATGATCACTGTTGGTGAAAGCAGAAGTTGAGTTTTTCCAGAAAGGATTTGCGCTTGCATCTGCCAGTGTCCTGGGGGTGTTACTGACCTGAGATCCTTCAAATTCAACTCTTTGCTTGAAGTGAGCTCAGTGCAGATTATCAAGGCCATTTTCTCCCTTCTTTCACCCAGAACTGTGGTTGAGCCCCACACATTTTCTTGTTGTCCTATTCTCAGGGAGGGCTCCCTTTGGTTGGTGTCCCAGCTCTATTTGGATGTCTCCTATTAGACTTCCCATCTTGAGTACTTTTTCTTTCTCAGTGGTAGGTAAAATAATGGGCATCTTGTGATTGATGACTCTTAGACTCCATGACACATGGTAGCTTCCCTTTATTGAGTGCTTCCTATTCATGAGGCACCTTGCATATGCCTCTTAGGTCAGGTTCCCGGGGAGGAGTCTCTGAGCCCAAGCTGTGGCACAGGAAGTTTGCTGGGGAGTGCTCTCGGGATCTGCACCTGTGGGATGGGGACGGCAGTGGCATTGGCCAGAGGGAGAAATTTAACTACAATGCAGTCAGGACAAAGGCCTTAGCTGATCCTATAGGGAGGAAGGATTCCGGGACTGGGATGATCCTTCAAAGTTGTCCCCAGTTGGAGCAATTGGGCAGCAGGTCTTTATACTCCCACATCAACCATTCATTAGAGGCAAGCTCCACCCTCCAGCTAACACCCAGATGGGCTGTAGCCCTGGGTGGGGTCTCCCTTTGACCAAGGGCAATTCTCAGATGGAAGCTGTCATCAGCCATCACACTTGGCAGCTGGGGAAAAGCACCTCCATGCTGAACGGGAGATGTGGGTGGCACAGCACAGCAAGCACTGTAATCTATTTTCTCATTCACTCTTCACTCTGTGGGAGGTACCATCATGGTCACCCCCAATTGGAAGATGAGGAGGTTGAGGCTTGAGAGATTATGCAGCTCATAGGAGATCTCATAGCCCATTGCAGAGGATTCAGATCCAATCTTGACACCAAGACCCAGCTTTTAAGCACAGAGCCTCCCTGCCAGTGCCGGGGGCATGGTGCTGGACTCCGAGCATCTCATATTATGTTGTTAGGTAAGAAAGGAAGAAAGAAGGCAATGTGTGGTTTCCAGCTGTAGTCAGAATTTTTCTATTGGAATGGGAAAAGGCAGTAAGAATAGCATTTTAGCAAAACAATGCTGAGGAGGTAGCAAGGATTTAGACTACTGTGGTGTAGTGGGAGGCAAGGCAAACTAGCTACTGCTCTAAACTGTGTCCAGTCTATACCCGGTGTGTGATTTGCCCTAACATCCAGGGAAGGTGGTAGAGAAAGTCTGCCAAGTCCCCACTGCAGAGGTGGGGACACTGAGGCCTGGGAAGACAGTAGTTTCCCGGGATCATGCAGAGGGGTGACTTGAGGCCCAGAGCACAGAGATGCCACCTCATCCCTGTGCTCCGCACACGTATCCCAGGGAAGGCCTCGTAACAGACGGCGGGCTGCAGCCGGCCTTTGACTCCAGGTGAGCAGGGCAGGTGTTGGTTGGATGAATCCCTGTCCCTTCGCTCTTGAAGAGACAAGCATCACGAGTCTTGAAATTGTTCACGGGAAGCAAGAAGTAAAACATCTCAGAAAATTTCTGAAGTTTCTAGGGCTTTATTGGTTTAATTATTCATTAAGAAAGAGCAATGTGTTTACAGGAAAAGAAATGGTTTTGCACTGAGTCTGCTGTGGGAGCCGTAAAGGGCAGCAGTCCCAGTTGAAGAGAGCATCCTTTTCTTGCTTTCTCTAGGAATTTCACTTTCTCAGCTACTTGGCAAACCAGCCGCTTCAAAAAGCCGTCTGTGTTATTGCTGGGAAGATAACAGTGGGAGACATTCCCATTTGGGGACAAAAGTCACAGGAGAAAAGAGACAGGTTATCCTTCCCCTTTTATCTGATGTGTGCACCACTTTTCAGGCTGTTTGCTCTCGGTGGGAATGCATGGAACACTTACTAGGTAACAGACACGGTGCTGGGTTTTTTGTTTTTTTTTTTTCTGCTTTATCTCCCCAAACCCCTCCATACACAGTTGTATATCTTAGTTGCAGGTCCTTCTAGTTGTGGGATGTGGGACGCCGCCTCAACGTGGCCTGACGAGTGGTGCCATTTCCACACCCAGGATCCAAACCCTGGGCCACCGCAGTGGAGCGCGTGAACTTAACCACTCGGCCACAGAGCCAGCCCCTGGTGCTGGGTTCTTTACGGAAGCTCCCTGGGTGGGTGTGCTGGGTTGGCACTCAACCTACCCTCCTCCTCTTTTGCTTTCCTGGACTATAGAGGTTGGAGGCCAAAAGCCACACTTCTGGGTTCCACTGCAGCAAGAGTCTGTGATGAGATGGTGGGTCAGCCAGATGAACCTGTGGGCCATGTGGCAGGCAGAAGTGACATGGAGGCCTTGCTGCTGCTGCCTCTGCTGCTGCTGGTAGTGACCAGGTTGGAGGAGCTGTTTTTTCTGCCGCAGCAGGAACAGACATCCCAGGCAGGAAGCAGGGCGTGTACTTTGTGGGTGTGGTTCTTGGGGAGATTTCCTGGTGTTCTTTGAGCCGAGGGCATTTGTCCCTGGAGCCACAGTGGCAGGGCCTTCCTTATCATGATGTTTGCTAAGCTGTGTGACTCAGATCTTTGTCACTCAGCAGGTTCCTGAGTCCCAGGCTCCTGGTTGTGGCAGAGGTGGCAGTTCTCTTGGCAGGCCAGTTCTAGGCTCTCGCTCTGGGAGTTATTTCTGCAAGCCCAGCCCAGGGCCCACTCCTGCAGCCCTTTCAGTGATTTTGTGAGCACCTAATCCCTCAATTAGGAACATGCATTGTTTTAGTCCATTCGGGCTGCTCTAAAGAATACCATAGATCGGATGGCTTAAACAACAAACGTTTATTTCCGACAGTTCTGAAGGCTGGCGAGTTCAAGATCAAGGCACTGGCAGATTCAGTGTCTGGTGAGGATCCGCTTCCTGGTTCACAGATGACAGCTGTCTTCGCGCTGTGCCCTCACACGGCAAAACGGGCTCAGGAGCTCTCTGTGTTCTCTTTCTATAATCCCATTCATGAGGCTCCACCCTCATGACCTAATCACCTTCCAAAGGCGCCACCTCCAGATACCTTCACGCTGGGCATTAGGGAGGACACAGACATCCAGTCTATAGCATGCATCTTATGACTGATGCTTCTGAGACTCGAAATATGGCAGCTTCCCTGTATCGAGTGCTTTCTATCAATGAAGCACTTTGTACCGACTTCTTAGGTTAGATTCCAGAGGAACTTTACTATCTAAAGGAGCGAGAGTGGTTTCTTCTGTGGGCAGCTGAGCAGTAACTGATGGATGCTGCCTTTGACCCCTGCAATGCCACAGGAGGCAGGCACTGCTGGTCCCCGTTTCACCACTGAAGAAAAGGAACTCAGATGACTTGATCGACTTGCCCAAGGTCACCAGCTTGTCAAAGGGGAGGCGAGTTGCAAATCCAGTACGTACCCTCTCCACTTTGTCCCCCTATCTGGAAACCTTGAATGGGCTACATGGTCACCTGGCTATTTGCCCATCTTGTGTGTTTCTGGTACAACGTATTTGAGAGGGAAAAATAATATGGTAAATCCATCTTCCAAATTAACTTCATTTTGTGTTGTCATCTGAAAAGCATCTTTTAAATATCATTTCTTCTTAGTTTTCTGCTGTGAGCAGTCTGGCCTCTTGACTTCTCCACAATACATTATGTTCATTTCCTCCTGACAAATTAAATTTCCTGTCTCTCCTTTTAACTAAATCCCGTTCATTCTTTAAGTCCCACCCAGAGGGCTTCCCTGCTAACTCCAGCTCTTTCTTTCCACTGAACCCTTAAAACACCACCTCTGTCATCTCATTGAACACTTAGTGGATATTTTATTATTTTTTTTTGAGGAAGATTAGCTCTGAGCTAACATCTGCTGCCAATCCTCCTCTTTTTGCTGAGGAAGACTGGCCCTGAGCTAACATCCGTGCCCATCTTCCTCTACTTTATATGTGGGATGCCTGCCACAGCATGGCTTGCCAAGTGGTGCCATGTCCACACCCGGGATCTGAAACGGCGGACCCCGGGCCGCCAGAGCGGAACGTGCGCACTTAACCACCGTGCCACTGGGCTGGCCCAGTTGATATTTTTATGTGTGTGTTTTTTCCTAGATTGTAACCCCTTTGAGGAAAGGAATCATTATATTAATAATGACAACAGTAATGATATTAGCCTCATGACAGGGCACCTATGTCCCTCTGTTTAGGTGCACTATTTCTACTCCTCAGTAGCACTGCACAATGTGTATATTATCTTGTCACCTGGAATTTCTGATCTTATTGGAAGCGTTCTTTCAACCTGAACAAGTTTTTGTCATGTATCAACTCTGTCGGAGCCTCGAGGATCACATCTCCCTCCTGCCCACCATGCGGACACCCTCGCTCCTGACTGCTGCGTGTTCATGTCCTTGTTTCTCTACTGTTATTCCAGACCTCTGCCCTCCACATACATTTTTGGTCTTGTCTTTAAAGTATTCTTCTGCGACTTGCTTTTCTTCTCAGTGGTATGTGAGGTGCAGCCCTGACCCCTGCCCGTCTTCACTCTGGAACTGTCCCCCCTGTGCACATCCACACCCGCTCCGTCCCCTGCCCGTCTTCCCTCTGGGACTGTGCCCGCTGTGCGTGTCCACACCCGCTCCGTCCCCTGCCCGTCTTCACTCCGGGACTGTCCCCGCTGTGCACGTCCACACCTGCTCCGTCCCCTGCCCGTCTTCACTCTGGGACTGTACCTGCTGTGTGACACCTGCTCTGTCCCCTGTTCAGGGACGTTTCGAGCTCGTGGTGTTTGCTGCTATAATCTACTTTCCTCTGAATACTCCCCACTTTTCTCCTGGAGCAGGTGTGAGCATTTCTCCAGAGCTCTGACCTCTGGAATCACTAAGTTGACGTGATAGACTTTCCATTTCTGTTTGCCGATAAGAGGGATGCGTCCCTCCTCCCTCCCTGACATCCGAGGGGGCAGCACTCCTGTCCTTGCTGAGTCTGTGGCCTGCACTGACTGTCTGCATTTGGGCCCTGGGGGAGAGGAGGGAGACGAGGAGGACAGAGGGAGGGGACGGGGGTCCTTCCCCGCCGGCAGCCTGGGGACACGAAGACAGGAGTGCAGGGGAGGGGCGCCCTCACACTGGCTCTTGAACGAGGTTGTGAGGGGCCCTCTGGGGACTGGAGACTTGGGCTGCAGCGCGGTGACACCACGGAATCCATTGTGCGGCCTCTGTAGCAGCAGGGACCTCAGGCCCCCACCACCCTCTGCTGTCTCCACAATGGCCCGATGCTCCCCTGAGGCCTCAGACAGATGCCCACCCTCAAGCTCACGGGGGCCCATGGCAGTGTTGCAGAGGGCGGGCCGGCCCTGCTGCTGTCACTGGCAGAGCCTGGGCTGGCTGTGTCGGCTCCCCATGACTGCGGAATGTCCGGGCTCTCTCGGGGCTGGCAGTTTTGTCATCTCATGGGTACAGCTGGAGGATGGTTGTGGTGGACACGTCAGCCCCTGCTCTATGGTGATGGGAACTTCTCCCTTCTCCGCCTTCTTCCCTCCTGGGCATCGGCACCGGCCAGGAGGCCCTGTGGCTGCCATTGTGATGGCTCCTGTCACCTTCCCTCTGCAAGGATGAGAGGAGGCTTCCGCTTCTGGGCCTTTAACTGTTTCCTCCATGGACCTGCTGGTGTCTCTGCACCTGCAATCACCACATCCACAGCCCTCTGTGGAGGGCCTGGTGTCCAGCCCACGGCCACACGCGAGCACCCACCAGGACCTCGTTAGGACACAGTGAGGACCTGGAGCAGCTCCCGCCCCGCCCCACCTCTTCTTGGGCCTGGGGGCGGGTCCGTCCTTGCTGCGTTTGCCCATCCTGGGCTGTACACTTGGGGCTGCTGCCCTCAGGGCCCTGGCTGTGGGGCCTGTTGTCACCCCTGCTGCTGCTGCTCATGTTGTGGCCCGTTTGGACCCAACTGCAAACTGGGGGACTGCGGAAGGAATGAGCCTGGGAGAACAGACAGGGCATTCCATGGGCAGAGTCTGTGTGGGGGGCATGTGGATTCCCCTCCCCTGCCCCTACCCTCCTGCCCCAGCACAGCCAGAAGAGGTGGCCTGAGACACCTCGGAGAGCATGTGAAATGACCTAACCTTCATCCCCTCTCCATGGAGCTGTTGGTTTGTCCCAAGGGGAGGAGAAAAGAATGAGGTAGAGAAGACAGAAAGTGAGGCCAGGAAGACCTTTTGGGGTTGTCGAGTTCGTTGTCCTGTTTAATGCAGGGATGTCCTCTACAGCACCCATCTCAGCGGCCTTCGTTTTGCTGAACAGCAGGGGGGCACGATCACAACTGTCTGTGAAAACCCTTGGATGCTTCTGTTTTGCACACTGTGCTCATCTTTCCGTGGGACAGAGTCCTGGATGTGAGGCTGCTGGTCAGGGCATACACACATGCACGCTTTACATTTTGGTGGCCACACATTTTGATGGTGCGTACATGCACACACTGTACACAGCTCAGTGCATGGCCGTCATGGGGAGACAGATCATGGCTCAAACAAAGGAAGGACTTCCTCGTAGTTGAAAATGTCCCCCAACAGCTGTGACTGTCTGAGTTCGGGCAGTAAGTGTTCAAGAAGAGCAGGGGCCACCAGGGTGCTGCAGAGGGGGCTACAACGTTGGATTGAGATTAGGGCAGCTGGGAATTCAGCTTTGTGGTACATGCAGCGGAAGCCCTAGGACCTTCCCCAATGTGACAAGTCCCCCAATGTTGACTCCAGGCCCTGAGCCCTTACAAATGCAATACTTTTTACTGCTGAGCTTCAGAGGGCGTCAGTAGCTTTGCAGGACCAGCGCTGAGCTGTATTCCACAGCACGCCAGTCCCACCCTCCCGGGTCTGCAGAGCTGTCCTGCTGGGCTTGGCTGGCTCTCTGCCTCAACACAGGCACACCTGTGTGTCCCCCAGCTGGGCGGGCCTGGGCACTGCTGCACCTCCTGGGGGTCTTAGGTGATACATGACTTTTTCCAATAGGCAGCGAGGTCTCCCCTGGTGTCTGAAGGGGGACACTATTGCAGGAAAAAGGTAAAGGCAGTGACAAACTGCAGGTGTAGCTGCTGTTTCCTATGACTGTGGATGGGGATCTTGAGGAATGTCAAAGAAAGGAGCCTGTTTAGTGCGAAGTTCTTTGCAGGACCCCCTCCCCTGGTGGTCCAGCTCACAGCCTGTGACTGGCCAGGCCAGCAGCGTGACATCGCTAGTGGAAGAGGGGGCTGGTCATGCAAGGGCCGTGGCCACCGTTCAGTCACTGTGCACATCGGTCACTTCTCCTCTTTTGTTGATCTGGAGAAAGTCAAACACCGGTGCCTATGTGAATATATCAATTTCTCCTGCACAGCTTTCCCTGCGGGACCCCAGGGAGGCACTGAGCATGCCCACTGCATGGTCACAGGGGCTGTGTGATGCAGCAACATCCATCCACTGCTCAGGGCTATCTCTTTTCAAGACAATTCTGCCCCTGGCCTTGATCGCCCCAAAGTGGGTGAAACACCACAGCCCCAGCAGAGGGGCTGTGGGAGCTACTCGTCTCCCTCTTGGACCTCCACCGCACTGCCTGGCTGAGCCCATCCTCCACTGCCCTCTGTGACCTATCCTACCACATACCCATGGTTCTCGACCCTCAGCAGCTGCCTCCTCAGGAAGGGGCCTCCATCCTTCCCCCCAAAAATGCATTGTCACCTGCACAGGGGCGGGCCCACCCGGGGGGACTGCATGCAGGAGTGTGGTGATCATCTATATGTTTGTATCTCTGCTTAATTGATGAGAAAATGGAGGTGCAGAGCCACAATCTTCCTGCCTATGTCTCATTGTGTTCTAGATCTCTGGGTAGAACCAGAATTCCCTACAAGATCCTGGAGGTGGGCTGGCTGGCATAGCTCTGATCCTACAGTGGGTTGTTAGTAAATACTGAATGAATGACCTTTGGTCATTACTGTCACCCAGGGTGTCAATGTACAGAAAGGCTAGTATAGTCTTAGGGTCCTTGTCCCTGAAGACTGGACCTGTGCGATTTGGTGCCGCTTCCCAAGTTTTGGCCCAGGAAACTATCCTGGGCTGGCTGCGTCAAGATGACATGGGAGACTCATCAAAAGTACAGATTTGGGGGCTCCATCGCTGAAGACACCAGGTCTGGGACAGGAACCAGAAATCTGTACTTCAAACAAATTTCCCAGATAATTCTCATGTCAGTTAAGCTTACATACTAACTGGATTTAGAAATTACAGATAGAGAACAAGAGCGGTTAATTAAAGAGGATAGTAGGGTGTGAGAAGGTTATGATTATTTTACTGGACCATTCACACACCCCTCCCGCCTGCACACACAATGTGTCCTAATCATAGAAGTGAATGACGTGTAAGGAGGGAAGACTGCAAAAAACAGGAAGAGCTGGCTGCTTCATGTGTTGCAGGCGAGAACACATGCCGTGCCCCGTGCTTAACCCTCAGGGATTTTCCTCGGAAAGGATGAGTGAAAGGAGGGCTTTAAAAAAAAAAAAAAAAAAATATATATATATATATATATATATATATATATACTTAAAGACTTTCTTACATCCTAGAATGTTTAGAGCCAGAAAAGCCTTTGGAATTTATGTGATTATTTTTCTCCCCTCATTTTACAGGTGAGGGAACCGAGGCTGCCCAGTGTAATAGTGTGTCCAGATGCTGACACACAGACTGGGTAACTCGACCAACAGATAAGTATTTTCTCACAGTTCTAGAAGCTAAGAGGTCCAAGATCAAGGTGCTAGTCAATCTGGTTTCTGGTGAGAGTCCACTTCCTGACTTGCAGACGCTTCCTTCTCACTGAATCCTCACTCACATGGCAGAGAGAGCTCCCAAGTCTCTTCTCATAAGGGTGCTAATCCTGTTGGATCAGGGCCCCACCCTTGTGCCCTCATTTCACTTTAATTACCTCCTTATAGACTCTGTCTCCAAATGCAGTCACACTGGGGGCTACGGCTTCAGCATTTGAATTGTAGGGTGGGGACCACAATTCAGTCTATAGCACCCAATTGGTGTGTAACAGAACCGGGTCCAGAATCTAAGCTTCCTGACCCTTATTCCCACTCCCTTTTCTGAATTCTCATAAACATTGCTTCTCTTGATCACACTATCAAAATGACACAGTTGTAGATTTGAGGGAGTATCATAGGCTTCTTCAATTTTCCATACTGAGTCTGCTGTGTGCTAAGGCAGGGGGTGGCCGCTACTGCCCACAGGCCAAATCCAGCTGGCCACCTGTTTTTGCTCAGCTGGTGAGCTAAGATTGGTTTTTGCATTTTTAAATGGTTGGGGGAAAAAATCAAAAGAAGAATATTTCATGACACATGAAAATCATATAAAATTCAAACTTTAACATCTGTGAAAAATATTTCTTGGAACACAATCTTGCCCAATCGTTCGCATATTATCTAAGGCTGTCTTGGAGCTCCAGCAGCACAGTCGAGTAGTTGTGACTGAGACAGTCTGGCCTAGAACGTTTACTATCTGCCCCTTTATGGAAAAGGTTTGCCCACCCCTGTTCAAAAGGACTAGGTTCTACCATCTTTTCTAAAAGAATGATAAATTGTATGTGTATTTTTAAATACGTAACAGCATCCTCCGGCTTTTATTCTGACAACTTTCTGGATGTCCTGGTACCATTAGCACATTCCTCTAACCCGAGCGCTGGCCGGCTTCATGGACGTCACACTGAGCCCTCGGCTCCGAAGGGGAACCTGTGGCTGGGATTCAAGGTTCTGCCTTTGCCGTCTTGAAATTCTTAATGATTTTACCTTTGAATCTGTGTCTCATAAGTGTAGTCTGATGGGACAGTGGACACGTACTGGGGTTCAGGCGTGGTCCTGCCTCCCTCCACCTCCCGCCTCCTGGGATGGCTGTCAGCTCCCCACTCCCCACGACGGCCTGGTGGGACCTCGGGCGAATTCACTGGTGGAGTTTCTGTGCAGGTCAGCATTTAACCTGTGACCATCCTCATGCCTGAGAAAGCGTGACACTAAAAACAAATGAAAACCACCATGATGGGTCAAGAGAGAGATCACGGAAGAAAGGAAAAATCTTTTTTGTTTTCCTTCATTTTCAACAAGGGGCCCTGCATTTTCATTTTGCTCAGGGCCCTGCAAATTACGTGCCTGCTCTGCTCTTATGACTCACAGCCTAGTGGTCTTATCGAATAACTATAAGGAGCTATTTGTTCACATTAGAGAACATTAGCACATAAAAAGGGAGATAAATTGCACTTGTCTTTGCTCTTTTATTTCCACTCCCAGTATTAGCATTTTAAAATAATCACTCTCTGGATGTACTGACATTCTTTAATATTTATTTGGCAATGAAACAAGGCATTCGTTTGGGAATTACAGATCAACGTGGTCAAAAGTTATGAATTTTCCTTTTGGCGCAGCGTTTAGGCATATTACAGATACTCAGTAAATGTTTCTTTTTATGGTCTTTCCATTTAATAACGGCCAAGTGTTACATGAGTTTACTATTTTGAGAAAAAATGCAGAGAGGTAAAGAAATAAAAGTCAGTTTTGATTAAATGAACTATGTGTCACTTGAAGCGATGCCGACCCTGGGCTCTTCGACTCTCTGTGCAACAGAAACTGACGACAGGTCCAGCCAACGTCTCCGACAAGGATTCCTGGGGGCTCAGGCCGCAGCACCGGGAGACGGCGCGGAGGAGGAGGCTCTCTGGCTGGTTCCCCGAGGGCAGCCCTCCTGAGTCTTACGGGGTGAGAGGAGCGGACTGGTGCCATGCCTCTCCGCCTCCAGAGGCGTTCCGCTTCCCTCTTCCTGGTGGTGTCGTCTTCGCGTGCCCCGTCGGGGTCGTGGTCCCCGCGCCCGCCCAGTAGGTCCCACAGGGCGGGGCTGCTCGCTCCCGCCGCCCAGGAAGGCCGCGCCGTGGTCCTCTCGAGGCTTTGTGCGCATGCGGGAGTCGGGTCCATTGCCTGCGGACGTTTTGCGGTCGGAAGATTGCTTATCTTACTTCCAAAATAGTTGGGCTGGGAGGAGGGGGCCCTGGCGGTGAAGGATGAAGGGCAGAATCCCGTCCCTCTTCTGTCTCAGCAGGGCAGTTATCTTTTAATAACAATTAAAATATATTTAATATTTATATGTATTTAATATATATATTACAGATGGAACTGAGCGCCCCAAACAGGAGCGCAGCACATTTACACGTTCGTATAATGAACCCCCAGAAACTCATTGTCACAAAGGCCTGCAGGTGATTCTGACGAAGCAGCCTGATCCTAGTTCACAGACCAGGGTTGGAGAACTACTGCCTGGATCCATCAGCTTCAGGCAATCAGGTTTAAAACGTTTCATCCTTCCTCAGGGGTCTTAAAAAACTGTGGTCTTTGAGGCAATAGTTTGATTAGGGATTGGGGGAAGATGAGGAAAGAATTGTCTAGGAAAAAAATTATTTCATTTATTCCTTAGAGGGGAAGGGATGTATACTGAATAGAAAAGATTTCTCTTGATGAAAGACCTAGATGAATAAACATGGTATGTTTATGTTTTTAAAAAATATGTTTAGATGAGTTAATTTTTAAGTTATTTCAATATTGGGTTTTACTTTCACGTCAGAAGCTCGTATCTTTCTTTATTCATTGGTTTTCCAGGGAAGAAGGCAATGATTCAAGAGGATTCTTGGTTGTCCTTGATTATTAGGAAATAGGGCAATGATTCTTGATTATTAGGCAATTCAAGACCTTATTAGTCAATTTACGGTTGATATGCACTTCCTGCTTCTTTTCCCATAGCCTACTTCGTTCTCATTAACATTTCCATCACAAGCAGGGGCAAGGGATTAGAAATGAAATAGAAGCAGGTTCAGCGTTGCTGAGGTGAGCTCAGGGTACGATTATGGGATGCACTTAATGTACTTAGTGCCCTTGTGTTTGTTAATGCTCCCTTACTTTAAAATAAAATGCAAAACAAAACCCATCATCAGATAGCAGTCAATCACACTCTAGGGAGAGTTTGCATAAATGTATTCCCTCTGCTGGGTTTTGAAATTTTGAAATGTCTCTCTCATCAGCAAATGAAAGGATTTGTTTACCTTAAAGGAACTGAAAGTCTCAGAATGCAGATGATGGTAGAGGGCGGTTTTTTTTTCTCAGGGTGGTGGTTTTGATATCATAGTAATAATCACACTGCCCTTGCTTAGGCTGGCTCCAAGCCTGCTTTAGACATTCTGGGTATTGAGGGGTGGAGGGGGGACTGTGGTTTCTTCTCTCGGTCATCTCTCTGCTTCTGTAAAAGGACCAGGATAGAAGTTGGCGGCTGACTTGGCCAGGAAGTAGAGAGCTCTTCTGAGAGGTAGTCGGGACCTGGAGCCTACCTGCCTTGACAGGAAGTAGAGAGCTCTTCTGAGAGGTAGTCGGGACCTGGAGCCTGCCTGCCTGAGCCCAAAGGGTCCCCTCCCTCCCTCATGATTCCTCGGCTCTAAGAACCCACTGTGAATCCAGCCTTCTGTCGTCCCTGAAGCTAAGCCTGGATCTCATCCTCACCCTGTGCGTAACGGTGGGGACTGTGCCGTTAATTGGTTTGCAGGCCAGTTAGGGCTGGAGGACAGAGGGCTGGTACCAAATGGGATCAAGAGGAGCTTAGCTTTGGGCTCTGGGAGTGGGTTTGTAGGGAACTCAGGATTGGAGGACTCGAGCCCCTCCAAAAATGTGTGTTAGCTACATGGCACTAAGAGATGTTATGGTTTACTATAAAGTACTCAGGTCGAACAGAAGACTCAGGATTTAATCCCAATTCTGTCACCAACCAGCTGTGGCTTTAGGCAAGTAATGTCACTTCTGTGAGTTTTAGTTTCCTTAGCTGTACAAAAGGGGAATCTCTAAGATCCTTACCAATAATATAAGTTTGGGTCTATGATCCCAGTAGGAAAACAGTCATTATCATCACTGATTAGAAACACTATAGGATTAACAGAGCATAATGAGAAAAACTGAAAATGTGGTTTGTTTGTGTGGTATAATAAAGAATATATCTGGTTTTTGTCCCAGTTTCTGGCGTGGAGGTTCAGAAACCCTTGGAATTTCCTAAGGGGCAGGGGTGTCTTTGTTATACCAGTGAGGTGACTCATACAGGGTCCCTAGACAGCTTCAGGTTGGGAGCTGGTCCCTGGGAAAACCAACCACATGGTTAGAGGGTTGGAACTTTGGGCCAACCTGGCCTCCAGGGAGAAGAAGGGGGCTGGGGAGCGAGTTCAGTCTCGTGGTCAATGATTTAACCAATCACAGCTGTGTAATGAAACCCCAGGAAAACTCTGGACACTGAGATTCAGTGGAGCTTCCTGGTTGGTGAAGACATTGGTGTGCTGGGAGGGTGGTGTGCCCAGACACCATGAGGAGGGGACGTGGAAGCTCTCTGTGCCCCTGCCGTCCTAGACCTTGCCCTGTGCATCTCTTCAGTTGGCTGTTTCTGAGTTGTATCCTTTATAATAAACTGTAGTCACAGGGAAAGTCTAAGTGAGCTCTCTGAGTCCTTCTAGAAAATTACTGAATCTGAGGGGGTTGTGGGAGCCCTCAAATGTATAGCCAGTTGATCAGAAGTGCAGGTGGCCTGGGGACCCCCTTGTGGCTGGCGTCTGAAGTGGGGATAGTCTTGTGGTGGAGGGCTGAGTCTTTAGGCGATGCCAGCTCCAAGTAGTTAGAGTCAGAATTGCATTGCAGGACACCCAGTTGGTATCAGAACACTGTTTGCCTAGAGTGAGTATGAATTATCATGTTTTATATGGACTTCTCACCCATTATGCCTTATTACCATGCAGCAAAATAATGATTGTGTTTGTAGTTGAAGATGTCAACCTGTATTTAATATACGATGATTTGATTATAGTCCTAGACTCTGTTCATGGATACCTAACCTTCACTGTTTGTTGCCCACTTATTTTGGTCATCTGCTCTATTCACATGGTACATTCATGCCTTAAAAAAGAACAAGCAAATAAAACTGAGGGAGCACTTTTTGGATTTGTTTTGCTTTTTAAAAAAATTTCATTAAATCATCAGGTATAAATGCAAAATTGATAACTCACATGGCAGACGGCAACGTAGAACCAGAACCTAGAAATGCTCAGGTAAAGGCCCATATTCTGATGATTTGAGAAGGAAAGTGTCTATAATGGAGACTAGATGTGCTCATCATATTCGATTTTTCTCTACTTCCTGAGCATGTGGGAAGCCTTCCTGGAACTCTAGCAATTCTGTTGGGACCATATGACTAGTTTCGGCCAATGGGCTGTGAGCAGAAGGGACAAGTGTCATTTCCAATCAGAGGCACTATGAGCAAATGTTAATACTCCAAGTCACATCAAACCCTGAAGCTGTGTTGATGTGGTGGCATCACAGGATGGTGGGGCCCCTGTCAGCCTGGACTCCTGAGGGGTGCAGAGCCTTCTGCCCAGCCACGCTGGATGTGTAATGTGAGGAAGAAATACATTTTTGTTATGTTACACTATTAATAGTTCAGGACTGATTGGTTACCACAGCACATCGTAGGTTACCCTAACTATATAGTGACCCTGGGTACATTTAATATGGCACTAAATACCTGTCTTGGGCTGGGCTCTTGAATTAATCCAGATGACTTTTGAGATTCTTGGTGGAAGATCTGAGCTGGTGTAAAAGGGACAAAGAGGCAAATCCTATGACATATGTTAGAAGTAAGGAGCACTGCTTAGCCACGGTTTCATGTTGGCTTTTCACATAGTGACCGAGTATTCGAGCTGCAGGACCCTTAGAGATCATTCAGCTCACTAGCAGACACCACTGGTTGCAAATCCAAATCCATCCCTCACTCTTCCTTTCTTGCTTACAGAGCCCATGTACTCAGGCAAAGGCCTGTCTGGGCTCAGAGCTCAATCTCATTGGTCTAAGCTAATCACGTGATCTCACCTCCCTTCCCAGCAATTGGTTTGGGGATGGCCATGTGACACAGTTCTGGCCAATGTTACGAGATGTAGTCTCCTGGTTGGACTCCTGGGAAAGGCTTTCCTTGCTCTTAAAAACAGGTTCTTTAGAAAAGAACCATCCATGTTTGTACCTTGCCGTGGCTGTGTGAAGTGTGATGCTTGGAACCCTGGTGGCCGTTTGTGATCATGAGTGGAATCAGCATGAGAAGATGAGGCAGCGCCCTGAAGATGGCAGTATGGGAGGCGGCAGGGGAGGACGTTGCTGCCTGGTGGCGGTGTTGAAGAGCCCCACTTCCGGAGGTAACGTGTGAGGTGAAGTGTCCTTAGTGTGAGTCCCTGTTACTGACAGCCCCAGACCTCCTAACTGCTGTGCCTCCCCCCTCGTTTGACATTTTACAGGGAGAATCCACCCTGTATTGACTTCAACTTCGTTTCACTATTTGTAAATTCTAGTGGAGATCTGTGTATAAAACATTATCACTGCTTTTTTAAAAAGCAGCTTTATTGATATAATTCACATAGTATACATTTCACTCATTTAAAGTGTACAGTTTGATGGTTTTAGCATATTTTCAGACTTGTGCATCCATTACACCAATCAATTTTATAATATTTTCATTACTCCCCAAAGAAACCCTGTACCCATCGGCAGTCACCCCCTGGCTTAGTGTGCTCGGGCTGCCACAACAAAATACCATAGACTGGGTGGCTGAAACACAGACATTTTTTGTGTGTGTGTGAGGAAGATTGGCCCTGAGCTAACATCTATTGCCAATCTTCGTCTTTTCACCCAAGGAATATTGTTGATGAGCTAACGTCTGTGCTAATCTTCCTCTATTTTGTATGTGGGATGCCACCACAGCGTGGCTTGATGAGTGGTATGTAGGTCTGTGCCCAGGATCCAAACCCATGAACCCCAGGCTGCTGAAGAGGAGGATGTGAACTTAACCACTATGCCACCAGGCTGGCCCCTGAAACACAGAAATTTACTTCTTACAGTTCTAGAAGCTGGGAAGTCCAAGATCAAGGTGCTGGCAAGGTCGGTTTCATTCTGAGGCCTCTTCTCTGGGCTTGTAGGCGGCCGCTTTCTTGCTGTGTGCTCACATGACCTCTTCTTTGTGCATGCTCAGGGAGGAGAGAGCAAGCTCCCTGCTGTTTCTTCTTATATAAGGGCACTAGTCCTATTGGATCAGGGCCCCACTCTTATGACCTCATTTCACCTTAATTACCTCCATACGGGCCCCATCTCCAAATAGAGTCACGTTGGGGGCTAGTGCTTTGACCTGTGAATTTTAGGGGGACACAATTCAGTCAATAGTACTCCCCATTCCTCCCTTCCCCCAACCCTTGACAAGCACTGACTTGCTTTTCTGTCTCTATAGATTTCCACTGTTTCATAATTGGTTTGATTTTTGATATCCCTATTCCCCACCCAGATTCAGAATGGGATAGACAGATGGGCCAGATGGAGACCTGTCAGCATTACTAGTGCTAAAGCTCTAAGAAGTATGAGGGACCCCAGTGTTCATCCCAGAACCGGCCAGCCTTCCCCCAAGGCGTTGGCACAGCTGGGCGGTGTCCCTGTGCCTGTCCCTCAGGCCCCCTCCTGCACGGCAGAGGAAAGCACAGAACACAGTTCTCTGCAGGCTGAGAATCTGCCGGTCCTCCTCCCAAATTACCTGTCAGTCAGTTCTGCGCCCAGGAGGTGGGAGGGGACAGGAGTCTGTGGTGCCTTCACAGGAGGAAACACCGGGAGTGGGGCCTGTGCCCCCTTTGTGCTGTGATTGTGAAATGAAAATCGCATTTTTAGAACTTGCTGTTTGTCTTAAGTTGCAGTCATTTTTAAACTCTCCGGCCACATCATAGTGACATTTCTTCCTCTGAAGTGTTTGAAATCTCCGTCCCTAAAGTGAAGGCTCCGTGTCAGTCTGTGCCCAGGACCCCCTTCTTTGTTGCCGTGGGCTCCAGGATACGGGCTCCCTTCCTCCTCACGAGATCCTCAGCCGATGATTTGAATTCTGTTCAGAGACAGGCTCTAGTCCGAGGTCTCTCCATCCTGAGAGATGACATTGCCACAGGAGGCAGGAGCTGGCTGCGTTCTCTGCCTTTGGCAGGCTGGCTCCCAGCAGGCTTCTGAGTGGTGGAGGCCCTCACCCCTGCCTTGTCTTGTTCCCGGGTTAGCATTTGGGCCTGTGTTAGGGAAAAACAGTCCTGTGCTGGTCTCAGATGACTGAACGAAAATCCAGACCTGAAAGCTGGCGCCGTGATCTCTAACGCAGCCTGTCAGGGTCGACTTTCTGTACCTATATTTTCCTGTTTGCACCAAGTCTGCCCCCCGAGTCAATCCTATCCTGGTGGTGGGACCATTTAGGTTTGTTCTGGATAGATTGTTAAGATAAATAAGATTGAGGGAGGTTAATGAAAATGGAATGATTTTCTCTCCAGAGGCGATGATCCCAGAGATTCTTTGTCTCTTGGGGTCAGAGTCATGGTGGTGGCAACAGAGACAAGACATGAGAGGAAATGTGGCTTGTCTCTTACACTCGCCCTTACTATCTCTCCTCTCACCTCCCCCATTATGTCCTCACTGCGTGAGTTCTAGAATCGCTAAGTTCTACAGCAGGAGCTGTAGCCGGAGTCTGACTCTTTGCACATATTAAAAAATGCAAAAGATTGTGATACCATTGACTTTTTCTATTTATGAGCCATCTCTTTCCTGGCTTCCTGGCATATCAAACAGTTCTTGAGGCAGCTTCAATTACAAGGCAAGTTGCTTCCTGGCAGAGGGCTGTCGCGATTTGTTCCTCCGCCCTTAGGTGTCTGCAGTTACTGACACTATTCCGTATATCAGAGTGGGCTCGACCTCTGTAATTGTTTGGTTTCATTTTAATATTTAAAACATACATTACTCAGGATTACAAAATGTTTCCTGCTTTGCTTTCAGAGTTCATCTTCCCATCCTAGTGCAAGGGCACCATTTCAATGTGTGTATGTGTAAATGTATACTGACACACATAGACACACTCACATATACTACTTTGGCAGATTTATTGAAATCTTACAGCTAGGGGTTTAGATTGGATTCCTGATAAGGCTCCAGGCACATCATGATAAGGGAACACACGTGTCTATTCTCCCTCTGACTACTAAGAGTGACAGTCGTCTCTCCCTGCCTCTAGTCCTTCCGCTAGGACATTTGTGCCACCATTCTCCATATTCAGATTGTGTTGAGTGTGACCAGGGGAAAATGATTCTTCAACCTCCCTCTAAATCTGACTAAATAAAAATTACAATCAGGAAACCTCTCCAATATTCAAATATAACCTATCCTGGAAGGGCCTTCTCAAATGATTCCTGATCATTTCAGCCGGAATCATTTCCTGGCTGGGTCACTATATTTGTGTTGTAATTATCACAAATGAAGATGATCTCTGACATGTCCTCATCCCGCTGGCGTGCTCGGGGCTGCCTCCCCAGCTCCAGTGCCGGGCGCATGACAGGTCTTCAATGTCTATTTGTTGAGAGACAGCAGAGATGTTGTGACCACTGCACAGACCCAGTGCTCTTGTCTTGCTCTTTGATGATTCTCACTTCACATTTCTGTATGAATGAGTGACTGTCGACATGCGCGGTGTCCCCGCTGATGTCCAGAACCCTGGGATGAGGCAGAAGCCCCTGTTTGTGCCCCAAGGATGTTGACAATGGGAGAGGTTACAGACACTAAGGAAGGGAACCAAGGAGGTGGGTGAGGCCTAGCTGCACGATTTCTCAAGATTTTCTTCTTATTCCGGTTGTATTATGCCACAGGAGCAGTTAATTGGTGCAAACTACTTCCTTTTCTTTTCTTTCTTCTTCTTTTGGGGGAAGATTAGCCCTGAGTTAACATCTGCCGCCAATCCTCTTCTTTTTTCCTGAGGAAGACTGGCCCAGAGCTAACATCCATGCCCATCTTCCTCTACTTTATATGTGGGACGCCTGCCACAGCATGGCTTGACAAGTGGTGTGTAGGTCAGCACCGGGATTCCAACCAGTGAACCCCAGGCTGCTGAAGTGGAACGTGTGAACTTAACTGCTGCGCCACTGGGCTGGCCCCGCAAACTACTTCTTTTTGATTGCCTAATACAAAAAATGTTTTAAATTACAAAAACATACTTTCTACATATTATAGGAAATTTGAGAGATAGAGGCAAGCAAAAAAAAAAAAAAAAGAAAATCACCTGTAGACTAATTCTGCCACTCAGAGATTCTACAGTGACTTATGTTTGGTTTCTGTCATTCATTCAGCACACGTGCATCGAGCACCTCCTGTGCCCGTGCGCTGTTCTGGGAGACAGCAGGAGCCAGACAAGGTCCCTGTTCCCATGGGACTCACATGCGGAGGGGAGCGAGAAACAGATGAGCCCAGAAGAAAACTTTCAGATGGCGCTACATTCTGTGCACACAGTTAAAGTAGTGTTCTGTGATGGTGACTGACTGGGCATGGCTTGTGGTCAGGAGGTCGGGAAGACCTCCCTGAGGAGGGGACATTTAAGCTGTGACCTGACTGACAAGGGGCTGCTGGCTCTGTGCAGACGAGGAGCGAGGAGACGGTTCCGGGCAGAAACTCCCCAAGGCAGGAACAAAGCTGACCTGACGTGTCAGGAGCTCTCTAGGAGCCAGGGAGAGGGCTAGAGGTGAGGGCTGAGCTCTCGGGAGGGTCCAGGCCTTGGTAGGCTGTCCGTGACCTTGTAGGCTAGGGCCATGAGCTGGAATTTGATTGGATATTTGAAACCTTTGGTTTCTGAGTGAGGAGCAAATTCTGGGAAGGCCAGAGAGGAATCAGAGGAAATCAGGAGGGTGTTGCATCAGCCCACGGGAGAAACCAAGGACCATTGTTCTTCTAATGTTTTAAAGAAATAATATGCATACTTTTGTGATATATATTTATATAGATTTAATATATTTTTGAATGAGATTATGCTGTACATATAACTTTTAATCCACTACTAAGCTTACTATTCATAGCCTGAACAAATTTGTTTATCATTTGATATTCTTTAAGACATCATTAAAAATGGCTAGTCACGATATTGATATTTAACCAGGAAGCACACCAGCCTCATAAGCTGATTTGTGATGACAAACAGAAGCTGTGAGGCCCCATGAGACTGTTAGAGCAGGAAAAGAATGAGTAGATTGAAAGCAGATTCTCAAAAATGACCGTCATAGTAATATTAACAATAATCGTTAACGTTCATTGAGTGAGTGCTACGTGTTGGGCTCTGTTCCCTGTACTTCACGTGTATTAACTCAGCCCGTCCTCATCTATCCCAGCCTCTGGGAGGAAGGCACTATTATTTTCATCCTTACTTTATGGATTAGGAAACAGAGGCCCAGAGCATTAAGTAAATCAGTGTGAGGCATTTGTCTAATCAGTCTATAGATCCAAAACGAAATTTTCTTTTTCTTTTCGCGTAGCTTAAAAAAGTATGTATATTTTTTGGAGAGGTGGTGGTGAGGAAGATTGGCCCTGAGCCAACATCTGTTGCCAATCTTCCTCTTTTTTTTCTCTCCAAATCCCCAGCACATAATTGTGTATCCTAGCTGTAGGTCCTTCTAGTTCTGCTATGTGGGATGCTGCCTCAGCCTGGCTTGATGAGCGGTGTGTAGGTCTGTGCCCAGGATCCAGCCTGGTGAACCCTGGGCCACTGAAGCGGAGCACGTGAACTTAATCAATTAGCCATGGAGCTGGCCCCCCAAAAGTATATGTTTTAAATAGGAAAACTCAGGGACGGAAAGTATAATGGTGGCTCCCAGGGGCTGAAGGGAGAGGGGAGGGGAGTTACAGTCTAATGGGGACAGAGTCTCTGTTCGGGCTGATGGAAAAGTTCTAGAAATGGACAGTGCTGATGGTGGCACGATATTATGAACGTACTTAATACCCCTGAATTGTGTATTTAAAAATGGTTATAATGGTAAATTTTGTTACAAATATTTTACCGCAATAAAAAAATATTTATCAAAAAAAGAGCATCTTCCCTCTAAGATGAGCTGCAGTCAACAGCTAAGCTCAGCAGTGGTGAGTCTAATGTGGACACTCAGCATACTAACAAATTAAAATGGAATAGCGCCTTAAAAGACTGGACGATACGGGATTGCTTGGTTAATGTCCTAACAACCATAAAGCAAGCCCGTGAGCAAGAGAGGCAGAGAAAGGCCAAAAACTCCAAGTCCCTCTGAATGGCTAAGAAATACTACTTTGGTTAAGTCCCTGGCCCCACAGAGTAAGCCCCTGATTCTTAAACCTAACCTAGTCCAACTGCTCCGTAAAAGAAAAAAAGGACATTATATTCTATAGACTATGTTTCTTCCAATTGACTGGGTCCCGGGGTGCTGAATGGCCGACAGACCACAGAAGGACATTGCTCTCGGCTCCTGCTTGAAACCAACAGCCACAGCAAACTGCTGGTCTTGATTCAGGGCCTACGAAATTTTCTTTCTAGAAAAGCACAATGGCCAAAAGGTGGAAGCATCCCAAGTATCCACTGATGGATGAATGGATAAACAAAATGTGGTGCGTACACGCAATGAAATAATATTCAGCCCTAAAAAGGAGGGAAATTCTCACCGTGCTACAACATAGATGAACTTGAGGACGTTATGCTAAGTGAAACAAGCCAGTCACCAAAGGACAAATACCAGATAATTCCACTGATATGAGCTTCCTAGAGTAGCCAAATTCATAGAGACGGGAAGTAGAATAGCGCTGTCAGGGGCCGGGGGAGGGAGGGCTGGGGAGTTAGTGTTTAATGGGGACAGAGTTCTAATTTTGCAGGATGGAAAAAGTTTGGAGAAGGATGGTGATGGTGGTTGCAGAACAATGTGAATGTACTTAATGCCATTGGATGTTACACTTAAAAATGGTTAAAATGTTTGATTTTATGTTATGTGCATTTTATTACAATTTTTTTTAAAAGCATCATTGTTGGGGCTGGCCTGGTGGCCCAGCGGTTAAGTTCACCTGTTCTGCTTCAGCAGCCCAGGGGTCACTGGTTCAGATCCCGGGGGTGGACATGGCACTGCTTGTCAAGCCATGCTGTGGTAGGTGTCCCACGTATAAAGTAGAGGAAGACGGGCACGGATGTTAGCTCAGGGCCAGTCTTCCTCAGCAAAAAGAGGAGGATTGGTAGCAGATATTAGCTCAGGGCTAATCTTCCTCAAAGAAAAGAAAGAAAGAAAGAAAATAAATAAAAAGCACAGTTGTGTCTCCAAAGGAGTTCCTGGCATTTTTCAGGCTGAAGTCTTCAAATTTAAACATTGTGAAACTTAATAAGAGTGAAACAACTTTTACTTGACTTGAGGGAGTGTTCTTCAAGCCTTTCCAAAACATTTACCCTCAGACTGAATGCTGTACACATGGAAATTTTTATCTTTCAGAGGAAATGCTTGCAGAGGGTGAAATTTGAAATTAGGGAGGTAAAAATGAAACATTTCCCAAACATAACTATATTATTTGCTATTGTGAATGTAGTGACAAATAAAGGCACTTTTAAGAAACCCACACAATAAGCATACAAAACTTTAATGACTAGGAAAATCAGGTGGGGCCGGAGATTCTTTTCTTCCAACCAGAATATTACGCTGCCTTGCTTGTGTGATGGAGAAGCAACAGACCCGCTTTCAGAGGGTTGTGAGTTTTGAGCCCTTGGGACCCGCTGTGCCTGCAGCAGACACTGTTGGTGCCTGAGCCCCATCTCCCTGCCTACCCCTGTGGGCACGTGCAGACAGTCCTTGCTCACACCTATGGCCCCTGCACCTCTCTGTGCCAGAGCGTTTGCTGGCCTCTGGGGAGTGCTTTGCCTGTGTGCAGGCAGGCTAGAAGGGCCAAAGGGTTAATGCTCCTGGAGCAGCCAACAAGGGCTGCAGGTGATGGATAAATACCCCGGCTCCCTCACTCTCAGGGGACCATTCCGAGGTGAGCTCTGCCCAGAGAAACTGAGCCCCAGTTGCGTACATTGGGAACTCATTAGCATACTCAATATTGCATTATTTTTTCCCTCACAGTGCTACCTGGGGTTTTCTCCTAAGAAATTGGAGAGAAATTGGATCCATTCATCTTTTTATTTATTTATTTATTTAGTTTTGCTGAGAAAGATTCGCCCTGAGCTAACATTTGTTGCTAATCTTCCTCTTTTTTGCTTGAGGAAGATTCTCCCTGAGCCAGTATTCCTCTGTTTTGCATGTGGGACACCGCCACAGCATGGCTGACAAGTGGGGTAGGTCTACACCTGGGATTCAACCCCTTGAACCTGGGCTGCCGAAGCAGAGCATGCAAGCTTAACCACTAGGCCACAAGGCTGGCTCCCATCTTTTTATTTTTAATAAATGTTTTTATTGTGGTAAAATATACATTACATAAAATTAAACATTTTAACCATTTTCAAAGGTACCGTTCAGTGGCGTTAAGTACATTCACATTGTTGTGACACCGTCACCAGTGTCTCTCTCCAGAGGTTTTTCATGTTCCCAAATTGAAATTCTGTACCTAGTCATCGCTAACTCCCCATCCCCTCCCCACAGCCCCTGGTCACCACCATTCTACTTTCTGTCTCTATGAGCTTGACTGCTCTGGGTTCTCATGTGAGTGGAAACATACAGTCTTTGTCTTTTTATGTGTAGCTTATTTTACTCAGCATAGTGTCCTCAAGGTTCATCCATGTTGTGGTATGTGACAGGATTTCCCTCTTTTTCAAGCCGGAACAGTATTCCATTGTACGTGTACACCACATTTTGTTCATCCATTCATCATCAAAGGACACTTGGGTTGCTTTGGATCCACATCTTATCCCGAGCTCTGCTCTGGGGGGACTAAGACAATGCTGCTCTCAGATGTTTTGAATACTGTCCAGAAGGGAATGTGATGGTTATTGGAAGCTGGAATCAACTAGTTAAATGGAGGGATCCCAGAACTCCTTGTCATGTAGACCCCTCATCTCGGGCTGCAAAGGCATATAGACCCTCAATCTGGCGAAACTGGCTGGTTGTGGGAACAGCTGGCCTCAGACTGTGGGTGACGTGCAGAGAAATGCGAGTTCAGTCTTAAATATTTGGCCCATTGCAGATGACTTTTCCCAAGCAAACAAGCTTATGTTTTAAGCTCTGTTAATCGTCAGATAGCTATTAAATATTTGACCTAAGTCCTGAGCTACAAAGAAGCGTATGTTCAAATGTCACAGACTAAAAGAATGTATCAAGCAAATTTATCCAGTCAGTGGTATTTTCTTTCACAATATTCATGATACATGGCTACAAGGGGTTCTAATGGATTTGTAAATATTTGGGACCCAACTACCAGTTCGTTGGAATGCCCTTCACTGTGGTGTCACTTGCTTTCAGCAATGAGGGGACCACACAAAATAGATATATATGATATGCATGAGACAGATGACATGGGACATCCTGAAGATGGTGTCTGCGTGCTGTAAGGATCAGGTGCAGGAGCAGAACCCACGTCCACCCAATTATCTGGTGGAAGTAGAAATCCCCTCTGGGGAAAGCTTTATTTGCTTCTTTCAAACATGTGCATATCCCAGAAGGGATCATTTACAGTGAGTGTAAACACGTTATTGTGCAGTTGGATTCTCTCTCTTTTGTAGCTCATGAGGAACTTGTATTACCACAGGATGTCTATTTTGTTTAGAGTCAGGAGTACTTGTGTGCTTGTGCTGGAAACTGAAAGAAAATTTCTTTTGGAAATTGCTTTTCCAGAAAGTATATTTATTATATATGAGCAGTTTGAGCTCATGTACCTTGGTTTTCATCCTTTCCCCCCATACTCCTTATTTTAAACTATTATATATATTGGCTTACAAATCCGAGATTCACAACTTAAAAAAAGGTGTTTTACAATGATTGGCTCTGCTCTGGGAACGGCGCCAGTCCCTGTCCTCAAGCCGGTGGGGAGGAGGTTATCCGCTGCGTCAAAAACTGGGGATGGGAAAAAGAGCTGCAGTATTAGGAGAAGGATTCCCTCTGCGGGTGCTCACACTGAGGGGATCCTACATGGTGTCAGCCAGGACCTGAAATAAAGCAAACTCTGGTACGGCAGGAACCTTCAACCTTCAAAGCTGGACTATTTTTAATTAAAAATTTTTTAAAATTTGTTTCTTTTCCAGCTTTATTGAGCTGGACATGTTATAACGGACAATGTTTGACATTGACAATTGGCAATGTTATAATCGATGTGTAACATTGCGTAAGTTTAAGGTGTACAATGTGGTGATTTGATACATTTATGTATTGCAAAATGCTTACCACTGGAACGTTAGCTGACACCTCCAGGCCGTCACATAATTACCATTTCTTTTTTGTGGTGAGAGCATTTAAGATCTACTCTCTTAGCAACTTTCAAGTATATAATACAGTATCATCAGCTATAATCACCATGCTGTACATTAGACCCCAGAACGTGTTAATCTTGTAACTGGAAGTTTGTTCCTTTTGACCAATGTCTCCCCATTTACCCCCCCACCCAGCCTCTAGGAGCCACCATTCTGCTCTCTGTTCCTCTGTGTAAAGCTGATCCATTTCTCTTCTAATTGTACTCTCCATTTGTCTGACCCTATGGTATGACAAGTTTTTAAAAATCCCTTCCCAGCCTGCCTCAGCTATGCTAAGAACGAGCGAGGATCTGGGTGGTGGGAGCAGCAGGCCCAGGGTGATGGAGGCAGTGACACTTGCAGATCTCTAAGGGGCAGCTGAAACTCACCAGAGATGCTGGGTCACCTGGTCCCAGGTATTCTCCTTTCCGAAATTCCTGGGTTACCAGAACAGTGGGATTCCCATGTGTACTGATAAAAGGACTTGTTGAAAACAATGAGCTTTGGCTACATTAATTACAGTCGTTTCTTCTAATCCCTCGAAATCCTGCCTGGTTGGAGAGCCACAGAACGCAACAGGCTTCAGGGAACCTTGGATCCTGGGGACTTTCTGGGGCACCCATTGGCTGTGAGGTAACTGACGGTGGTACTTCAATTCCTCATTCGCTGGTCCACTATGAAACAGGGATCACCTAGTTTAAAAACATATTTTCAATAAATCTCCATCAAGGTCTGCCCTCCCACCCAGAGTGCAATACCATATTTGGCTGATAAAAGAGTCATTAATCAACAAAGAACAGTAATGGTTGACCTTTTTTTGTTGGTGAGGAAGATTCACCCTGAACTAACATCTCCATTTTGTGCACGGGTCGCTGCCACAGCATGGCCGCCAACGAGTCACGTAGGTCTGCGCCTGGGAACTGAACCCGGGCCGCTGAACAGGAGCATGCTAATCTTAACCGCTAGGCCATGGGGCTGGCCTCATGGTTGGCTGTTTTGGGCAATAGTGAGGTGAATTGGTGGGAAGAGTCTTGGGGTCCCAGTTACCTCAGAGCAGGCAAATGAGCAGCAGTCCTGGGAGGCACGGCCCTCCTCTGCCTGCCGACTTTCTGTCTCCTTCACCCCAGCTCTTCCACGATCACTGCTCCACAGACCTCTAGATGCCCAAATGGTAAAGAAGGACAGCAGAGTTTTACTGCAGAGACAAATGTTGGAACATTTTTCATTTGATAAAAGCTTTTCCCCATGTAAAAAGTGGTCTTATGCTAAATGCTCAGATACTAAATGCTAGTGATATTAAAAACAAAGAAGAAGATAAATAAGAGTTCCAGTTCAGCAGAGATAATAACATTGATTTCATCTCTAAAGAAATTGAATTATCAGGTTGTAAATCCCTGGTTTCCTTTGGGCTTCTTAAAAAGACTGACTGCCTTACAAGATCATTTTTATTGTATTTTACGGGCATTTAATATTAAAGGAAGCTAAAATGGAACTCCATCATTGGGACACTACGTAATCAGATGGAACTAGTCAGCTGTAATGGCTTTTTGCTTTCTTGTTGGGAGAGCCATCCTAAGAGAGGCTGCTCCGTGCTGGTGGTCCACCATGGTGGCGTGGCTCCTTTATCAGGGCACTCCAACTCCCGTGGCTGCGGAAATTCATGGCCATCTTGGTGGGAATAACTAATTCACATGCCAGGGTGAAAGAGTGGAAGATAAGGTGGAAGCCAAAAAGAGGCAACAGGTAGGAGAGACGTTTTTCAGGCTCTGAGGAAATCATCTTGAACAGCACTCCCACACAGCCTGGCTCTCATGAAAGGGGTTTACAGGGCCTGCCATGGCCTCCCTTTAGCATCCCTGAGGTGGAGTTTTCCGTTTGCCTCAGAGCCATGCACGTACGTGCAGGATGAATGTTTTCCGTCCTCTCGGAACATTTGGGATCTTTGAGGTCGTTGTGTGGTTAAGTACTGATTGGAACTGTTGCAAATATGAATTTTGCTTTTTAAAAATGGAAAGAAAAAGCATGATTTGGAAGCAGCAAATGTAATCGAACAGCTCTGTTCTGTCTGGCGAGTCTCCCTAGAAGTGAGCAGTCGGGGAATCCACGTTGACATGGAAATGGTGGCCCATACGCTCAGTGATTCAAGATCGAGTTCAGAACTTGAAATCGCTGCTCAGAAACCGTGCCCCAAGCCTACTCAGGAAGAGCTTGCAAACATCTTTGCACATGAAAATCTCTTTAAGAAATACATTTTCCTTCTCTCATTGGTTTTATCCAAGCTTCATTAAATTCATGAACACTGCCCCTCTCATATGACCTTGATTAATACCCTGTATTAGAGATGAAAAAATACATCGTCCTAGCAGCTAGTGTCAGAATCCTCTTAGGAAGGCACAGAAGAGTTTCCTCTGAGCTCCCGCAGGATTCGGCCTATACTTTTTATGGTTTTTAAAAAAACATTGTGGTAAAATAGAACATAAAATTTACCATATTAACCATTTTTAAGTGTAGAGACCAGTGGCATTAAGTACATTCCCATCGCTATGCAACCATTACTACCATCCATCTCCAGAACTCTTTTCGTCTTGCGAAACTGAAACTCTATACCCATTAAACACCTCCCCATTCCCCTCCCCCAGCCCCTGGTGTCCACCATTCAATTTTCTGTATCTGTGAATTTGACGACTCTGGGTAGTAAGTGGAATCATACAGTATTTATCCTTTGTGTCTGGCTTATTTTATTTAGCATAATGTCCTCAAGGTTCATCCATGTTGCAGCGTGTGTCAGAATTTCTTTCCTTTCTTAAAGCAGAGTAATGTTCCATTGTATGTATATTCCACATTTTGGCCTATACTTTTTTCTTTTTTTGAGGAACATTAGCCCTGAGCTAACATCTGCTGCCAAACCTCTTTTTTGCTGAGGAAGACTGGCCCTGAGCTGATATCCGTGCCCACCTTGCTCTACTTTATATGTGGGACACCCACCACAGCATGGCTTGACAAGTGGGGTGTAGGTCCGCACCCGGGATCTGAACCGGCGAACCCCGGGGCCACCAAAGCAGAACTTGCAAACTTAAGCACTGTGCCACCAGGCTGGCCCCTGGCCTATACTTTTGATACAGCACTTATTATCTACTGTCTCTTTTAGCCTATAAGCTGCATGAGGACAGAAAGACGTGAAGGATTCACACTTTAAATCCGTTCACCCTGGCATGTGGCAGAGTATCCAGCATATCATCAGGACATATTACCCAAATAGGCCCATTAATGCTAACTTTACACACACACACACACACACCAAAATCAATGGTGGGGGGGGGGCATTATTAACTATTACTATGAGTGAGAGGGGATAACCTGGCCCTAGCAATATATTGATTGCTTGACTGACTAATTGGTTGATTAAATTATTCATTCATCCAACAAATACTGCACATACCCATCATATGTCAGGCATTTTGCTAATGACCAAGGCCACAATGCAGATACAGTCCCTGCCCTCATGGAGTTTCTGACTGATGGGGGATAAATTAGAAAATTATTTCCCCAATAAATATATACTTACAAACTGTGATAAGAGCTGGGAAGGAAAATTATAGCTAGGCTCGTGTGTGTGATACAACAGAAACACACACTTCTAATGAGATTTTTAAATAGAAAGAAAACATATTCATCAGGACTCTGACCTCTGATTGAAGTTGACAGAGGGAAATTCAATCACAAAAGCTTCCCTCCTCCAAAACCTAAGAGTGTGAACAACCAAAGGGTAAGTAAGAGTCTGCAAACTGCGGGCCGAAGCAAGCAAAGGGCCGATCGTCAATAACAAGGTAAGAAATGAGTCCCTGAGAAACAGCTCAGCAGCTCCGCCCTGCTCCCTGCAATGCCAACTCCACCCTCTGCAGAAACACCATCCGGGAGAAGTGAGCACATGAAATCCTGACGCATCGCACATGTGACCTCCAAACTGTGGAGAGGCAGGAGAGAGAGAGGCTGCTCCGGGAGGAGACGGTGCATGCAACAGGTGCATACAGTGAGACTGGTGAGCAAAGACAGTGCAAGGGGCAAGGGCTGAGCTGGGCAGATGCCACCATTTAGAGGTCAGTTGGAGAACTGAGGCCCAGCAAAGAGGAAGAGTAACCAGAGACAAAGGGGGAAAACCAGGTGATGTCATGAAGCCAGGAGAAGAGAGTGTGACAAGAGGAAGGATCCATCTGCTGGGATGAGGGATGCCAAGTGATTCTGGGAGAGGGGCGAGCACTGAATGCTGTCATTGGATCTGGCAAAATGGAGGTGATAGGTCCCTCGCTATGAGCAGTTTGAATGGTGTCAGATCCTCCAACTAATGACACTCAGGACCCTTGAAAGTCGCTTTGACCAGTGGAGTTCCATCACCACCAATCCACAATGGTTGGTGGAGATATTTGTGACTCTCCTTTGAGACAGTCTCTCGAGCACAATTCACAATCACCACCATGAACGTGGAATTGGACTATTAGCCACCTGCAATGTACTAAGCACCCTCATTATACATGCGCCCACACTTTCCTCTTCCAAAGTTTTCTTGACTTGACACCTGAGTCTAGCTTTTACTCTCTCTTTGTTGCATGAAAAAGCTGAAAACCTGAGATTAAAAGGACGTGTCTATAGGGGAGAAATGCTCCAAAGCCCAGCACAGTCTGCTATCACTGCCAGAGATGACCTCCTCCCTCCCTTCTAGAGGTGGCTTCCTTTGGTCTTCACATTCTTCTCTCAGCGTCAGCCAGGCCTGCGAGCCTTGAGCTCTGTCTCTCTTGAGTTAAGGATGCTTGCTGATTCTAGGTGAGCAACTTGAAGGCTACTCTTGTGCTAGAAGGTCTCCTGAAAGGCATCTTCATCTCTAGCAGGCAGATTGTGAGCTGACGGTTAATCCTTTTCCATTTGGTTTCCATATTTCTAGTAGTTTTGTATATTCATCTTTTCATCCTTCAAAAACATGAATTATTATTAATCATATTGCAAACGTTACTCTGTTTTTGGCAGGATCGTTTTTGTAGTAATGATTTATGTTTTTCTTCCTTGTATCTTTTTCTTTCTCTTCTCCAATTCAAGTAGCTAATAGGTTACTCGGAAGGAAAGTGGACGTTATTGCCAGGACTTTTTTTCCCTGACTTTCATTTACAAACCTCTTTGAGAACTGTGACCTGCTCCCAGAGGTGGCAGCACCTCAGAGGGGAATGGGATGCGGGATCCCTAGCCTTGTCAGACATCCCTGTGCCCCAGGGATCTCACTGGAGTATCGGGGTTATTTGACATTTGGAACTACTTAGACTGAGAGGGGCAAGCAATCCTTCAAGACTGCAGAAATAGCCTGGCTAAGTGACCTGAGGACTGGTCAGTTGGTATCCCAGAGGTGCTAATGACCGATGACTGCAGGACACGTCCCTTTGTCTTGGCTGAGCTAAGACCCTGGCACCTTGTCACTTCTCTGGAGACAGGGAGAGAACCCTAATGTCTGAGGTTGGGTTTCTCTCCAGCCTGGGGAATGTGGGCACCAAGTTGAAATTAATTTGGTCTAAAGAAAATTTCTGAAATGCATTTTTCTCTGGGATACTTGAATTTGAGGTGTGAGGACGGTCATACCTGTCTCACGTTGTGTTAATCTGAAGGTGTCAAAGTACAATCAACGCTTGATTTTGTGGCCCGTGGAAAGGAATAGCACATAGAAATAGAACCCACTGCTGGCCCCAAACTGCTATTCCTCCTTGAAAGCCTTTTATCTGTTGTTGATTTCTACTAAACAACAGCAAGTTGTTTTTTCTCCTCTCTCCCCTTCCTCTTGTTGTAAATTAAAAATCACATCTAGGCACTTTGGAAAACAGTTTGGCAGTTTCTTATAAAGTTAAATATGCGCTTACCACACGATCCAGCAACCCACCCCTAGGTATTTACCCAAAAGACATGAAAACATATTTCTCAAAGGCCTGGACTTGAATGTTCATAGTAACTTTATCCATAATAGACAAAAACTGGAAACAATCCAAATGTCTTACTGGTAAAGGGAGCCCAAATTTGGTATATCCGTACTGTGGAACACTACTCAGCGAACTGAATGAATGAATGACTGACACGTGCAACCAAATGGATGAAGCTCAAAAGGATAATGCTAAGTGGAGGCAGCAAGACGCAAAGGAGTATATATCATATCCTCCCACCTGTATGCAATTCCCTATAAAGCAAAACGACAGAGATAGAAGGCAGAGTGGTTGCCAGGGGCCGGGGGTGGGGGGAGGGAATTGACTGCAAAGGGGCATCAGGAGATTGCAGAGTGCTGGAAGTGTTCCGTATCAGATTGTGGTGGTTGGCAAGGTGACTTGTACGTTTGTCAAAACTAGTGGAATCGTATACTTAAAATTGGTGAATTTTATTGTATGTAAATTCTACTTCAATAAAGCTGACAGAAATCATAAGGAAGGAAGGAGTAAAGATGAAGGTGATGGAGTATTGAATAACTAGTTCTTGATACTTCAGAGACATGTGTAAAGGACTCCCCAGGTTGCTAATGTCAGTTTTTCTTTAATGCTTTTGAATTGTGTATTGCACACTCCCTCCCTGCAGCCACCCACACCCCAGTGCTCCAGTGGAAGGAGGCCCCCCACCATCTCCAACACCCCTTCTTTCACTGGTGACAGCCAAGCTGTCTTGGTCCAACACTGCTAACTGGGGTCTGGCTCCAAGTACAACACGAGCCAACATGAGCCCTCCCCACCACATCTTCCTCCGCAGCAGGCAGAGGGCACCTGTGAAGCTTGCCCTTTTGCCTCTGTCTTTCATCCACAGTTTCATTGCTGACCTCAGGCAATACCTATCACATGGGTATTAGTTAGGGTTCTCCAGAGAAGCCGCCAAGAGACATTATCTATCATCTATCTATCTATCTAATCTATCTATCTATCTATCTAATCTATCTATCTAATCTATCTATCTATCTATCTATCATCTATCTATCTAATCTATCATCTCTCTATCTATCATCTATCTATGGAAAGAGAAAGAGATTATTTTAAGGAATTGGCTCCCACAATTGTTGGGGCTGGCAAGTCTGAAATCTGCAGGGCAGGTCAGCAGGCTGGCTGACTTAATTCAGCTGAGTTGATACAGTCTTGAGTCTGAAGGCTGGAAGCTCAGGCACAACTTCTATTTGCAGCCTAGAAGCAGAATTGCTTCTGCTGGGAGGGAGACCTCAGTCTCTGCTCTTAAGGCCTTCAACTGATTGGACGAGGCCCACCCACGTTATGGAGAGTAACCTGCTTTACCCAAAGCCTACTGATTTAAATGTTAATCACATCTGAAATACACCTTGACAGCTACACTTCAACCTGTGTTTGACCAAATAACTGGATACCACAGCCTAGCCAAGTTGTTGCATAAGATTAGCTGTCACAAATGGATACACACATCTTCATTAGCTTCTTTCCTCCCATTTAAAGGCATTAGAAGTCCTGGTTTGGACTTTAGCTCTGCCATTGGTTAGCTGTGCTATCTTGGGAAAGTTACTTCTCTCTCTGGCCCTCCAATACACAAACCAAGGGCAATAATAGAATTGTTATATAAGGATTAAATAAGTTAATATAAAAGAATTAATACATTCAACGAGTCTAGAAGAGTACGCAGGACATATAATCTAATTACTATATGCCAGGCACTATTTTACATATATTAACTAACTTTCAAGAAAAATTTCTAGTAATCTTAAGATTACATTTATTGTCAATAAACTCCCCAATCATGGCCAATGAAGGACTTGAATCAAGGAGTGGGGAGGGGAGCCATATGTCCGAAGTAAATTGAGCAGCATAAAGAAATGGGTTTCTAACTCAGATGTTGGAAAAAGCCTCAGAGACTTTCCTTACTTTTTTATCGACGTTTAATCAAGTCCTAGCATTTAAGGTGATTTAAAAACATTTCTTGCTCGATGATATTCTTGTTTTGCTGTTTTACTTGATCATCAATATAGCAAAGGCTTAGACTTTTCTATTTTTAGTAGAATTCAAAAAGCATTTTTTATACATTCTTCTTCTTTTTTATTTTTAAAGATTGGCACCTGAGCTAACAACTGTTGCCAAGCTGCTGCTTTTTTTTTCCTGTGTTTTCTCCCCAAATCACCCCAGTGTATAGTTGTGTGTGTGTGTGTATATATATATATATATATATTTTTTTTTTTTTAGTTGTGGGTCCTTCTAGTTGTCGCATGTGGGACGCCGCCTCAGCATGGCCTGCTCAGTGGTACCATGTCCTCGCCTAGGATCCGAACCAATGAAACCCTGGGCCGCAGAAGCAGCGCGTGTGAACTTCACCACTCCACCATGGGGCCGGCCCCTATACATTATTCTTTAAACCTGCGTTTGCAGGCCGGCGGGGACCCAATCACCACCAATCAATTTCTACGGGAAATGTATTCCAGGATCCAAGCAAATGATTTATTAAGGGCTTTGGAGCTTTCAAACAGCTATGAGGGTGTCTCCCAGCCTGGCCATCTGCAGCAGCGTCACCCCGGGCAAATTGCTTAAACCCCAAAACCTCAGGTCCTTAACTTGGTCATGAAGATAATAAATACTTCATAGATTCATTGTGAGGTTTAAGTGAATTTTCCTAGCACATAAAAAGTGCTCAATAAATGAAATTATTCCACTCTAGAGATCATCTCATAATATTCATAACATTTCAATTATTTGGTACCAAATATCCTTACACCTTGCTTTCCAAATGAGAAAAGTAGGCAGAGATATCAATAGTTACTCTTCTTAAGTCTCTATGCGTATGCATTTACCCACATTTTACCAAAGAGTGTTTGTTTCCGTTTAAGAACATCCGGTGACCCACTGCTATCCCGCTTCAGCAACCGCCACTGAGACCAACAATGATTTCCACATTGCCAAGTCCAACGGACACTGGGCATCTTTAAATTACTGGGCCTCTGTGTTGTGTTTAACTATCAAACTCATTGTTCTGGGCTGAACTGCCCGCCCTCAAATCCATAGGTTGAAGTACTAACCCTTAGTACTTCCAATGTGACTATTTATTTGGAAATAGGGCCTTTGAAGAGATAATTAAGTTAGAATGAGGTCATTAGGGTGGGCCCTAATTCAATATGACTGGTGTCTTTCTAAGAAAAGGAGATCAGGACACAGACACACACACGGAGAAGACCATGTGAGGACACGGGGAGAAGATGGCCATCTACAAGCCAGGGAGAGGACTCAGAGAAACCAGCCCTGCTGACACCTTGGTCTTGGCCTTCCAGCCTCCAGACTGTGAAAAAATAAATTTCTGTTGTTTAAGCTTCCTGGTCTGGCCCTGTGTTGTGGCCACACAAGCTGACTAATATAGCCTGCTTTCTGAAACGCGCTACTGCCTGGATTCCCACAGCTCCATGTTCCCCTGGTTCTCTGCACGCTTTTCCAGCTGCTCTTTCTGCATGGACTGTTTGTCCTTTGCCCATCCTTAAACATTGGTGATTATTGGGGGTAATGAGAATTAACCTTTCTCTTTCTCATTCTACGTGCTCTGCCCAGCAGGTGTCACCCACTCTTACGTCTTAACTCTGTTGACAGTGACGAATTCTCTTGTATTTGACTATATTGACAGTGACCAATTCAGTGATTTCAGCCTAGTCTTCTCTTCCAAGCACGATGTTCATGTGTAAAATTGCAGATCTCCCCCAAATGCTCTCCGCATACTTCAGACTCCACAGTGCAAAACAGTGGTCATCACCTTCCCCCCAAACCAGCTCTGCCTCCTGGGTTGGACCTCGCATTCGGTTCACGTCACCACTTTCCTCTTCACCCATGCTAGAGACCTGCGTGGCAGTCTTGATTTCTCCCTTTCCTTTACTGCTATATGCTATCTCCTAAATATGCCCATCCTGTTCTTTCCACATTTACTGCTCTGCTCTAGCCCCAGCGGCAAGGCTTCTTGCTTGGACTCCTGCAGCCTTCTCCTAAGGGCCCTTTCTGCCTTCAGTCTCATCCTCAAATCAGCCCTGCTTGTCATTGCCTAAGTAATTGCTGGACCTCTCCCCCATGCTCTTCTCCGGACAGCAGCATACATCCTTTAGGAGTCTCGTCAGGTATCACCTCCTTCAGAAAGCCTTGTGGATTTACGTAGGAAGGTTGGACAGAGATGGGCTGACTGAGAAGATGCTATTCAAGATGAGCCTGGAAGGACAAGGAGGCACCGGTATAGTCTTTCAAAACACCTGGTGGGTCTTTAAAAAAATATATTCAAAATTGACTTCAACTTTTGCTGTTTTCCCCAAAGGTTCTGTAAGGGTGTTTGGTTTATATGAAGGCATCTACTGCCACCTTATGGCAAAAAGTAGAAAAGAAATTCCCACTCATAAAATTCTGCCACCTTCTCTGTTCCGGCAAGAATCAGGTGAGCAATTTGCTTGTGTAAATATGCAGCAAGCCTTCCTGTGGGGGTGGGGCAGGGCCTTGTTGGTGACTTGACTCAGGCTGCCCATCCCTCTGGTCACCAAAGGGTAGGAAGATAAGGAACTTCCTGTGAGAAAGGAAATGGAAACTCCAATCTTTTCCCCTTTGAGGTTGAACTTACTTGGACCTCTACAGATTGAGCTGGTTCCTGCTGAGGAAGGTCTCCAGAGAGAAGGAATTTCAAGGTCTTCCTCAGGCCGCTGGCCACAAGGGAAGGGGCAGTCTAGCCAGGTGACCTAGGCTCAATGGGATGGCCTAGGGTGTTAGGGGGGAAAAGATGGTTCTGAAGTAGGGTTGGGGGGGGGCTCCTATCTGCTGGATGGGGTGCATGCTTGTGGTGGGACCTTGGTGATTGGAGCTTCCTGGGTAGAGATACTCTTGAAAAGTGGGATATTGCTGCCTTGAAGAATCACTGTGTCTTAAAACACACAGTGGCACCAATGATTTCTTTGAATCAGACAAGATGAGTACTTAATTGTAGCTTTTGTGATCCTCACTGCCAGGACGGGCAGCTAATTCCAGAACAGCCGCGTTCTGGGGGTGGCTGTGGTTTCCTTCAGCCCCAAGGGCATTTGTCTCAGTTTTGCTTCATGTGACTGGACGGGACTGGCTTTGGAGACACTAATAAGCACGTGGAGGTTTGGGGACAATGCTGAGAGGTTGGCGGGAAGCCGCAGTGAGAGATACTGAACTTCCTGCTGATCTGGCGTGTTGCAGCCTGAGCCAGAATCAATCTGAAAAATAGCAGTGATGCTGCCTTCCTTGTGCCCCAGGCTGGTGGGCGTGCTCATACCGGTTATGTAAGGGTCTGGCGTCCTCTACAGAAACAAGCAGGGCGCAGCACTCCTGTGCACGCTTCTTCTGTCACATGGCCCACTCTCTTGCCCGTGTCCCTGGTTCCGATGGCCTTCCATCACACCCGGGTGAACCCAGCCTGGACTCATCCAAGTCTTTCTCTCTGTTCCGACCCCTGTGCCCTGGAGAGCATCACAAGACCCCAGCCCAGTGCCACTAGAGGGGTGTGGACCCCAGGCACTACACTCCACCCTTTAACTTCCCTCTTTCTTCAAAGCTTCTTTGCTTTCCTCAAAATGACAGCCTGACCTCCTCCCCCTTCACTTTGAAAACAGAAACCGACAGACAGAAATTCTTCCACTGCCTTTCTCAGTGTCTGGAAGCGCTGATTCGTATTGAGAGCTTACCACCACCCAGGCTTGCCCTCCCTGCTTCACTCGCTGTCTCATTTCATCTATCATTTGCCCTGTTTTACTTAAACAAACAAAACCAAAAACTAAGGCACAGAGAGATTAAGTAAATTGACTGAGCTTGAACAGCTAATGAGAGGCAGAGGTGGGCTATGAACTCAGGCAAACCAATCCAGAGGGCATGCGCCTGTTCCGGCTCGGTGCCTGGAGCACGTCGGCTCAGAGGCGCTGAGCGCAGGTGTGCCGTGTGAATCAGTATGCGAATCAGGGGACCTGCAAATGCAGGGAGGTTGACTCCAGCGTTAGGGTGGAGCGTCAGTCACCCAGTATCAGACACGAGGGGAAAGCAACACGTCTGGGGGAGGAAGTGGTGAAACACAGTAAATTCATATTGAAATTTTATTTTTCCAGTATGAGTATAATACATGCTAATTGAAGACTATATGGAAAATTCACAAACGTTTAAAGAACAAAATGAAACCCAGTGAAATCCATTCCCTTTTGAAATTCAGATCTCTCTGGAAAAAATACTACAGCCTCTTGTCTTTATACCTTTTTCTGTGTGAGTTTCAGATCCTTTTTGAAACCGATTGTGATAAACGTCCAAGGTTGAAAGTGCCCACTGTTCACCCCTTTCTCCTCTCTAATTGATAAAGAACAGATTCAAGGGGCCCAGATGGGGATTCAAGTATTGATTTTGTTGGCGACGAAGCAAGTACCCACTAACGCTCAGAGTACCGGGCCCTGCAGTGCCAGACGTGCTCGTCCCATGTCTTTTTCCACGCCAAACCTGTGTGAATTGACAGGAAAGCCAGGCCTAACTCGCCCACTATATTAGTTAGGGTTCTCCAAAGAAACAGAACCAATAGGAGGTGTATATATAGCCATATGTCGCTTAGCAATGGGGATACATACTGAGAAACACATCATTAAGCGATGTTGTTGTTGTGTGAACGTTGCAGAGTGCACTTATACAAACTTGCATGGTAGAGCCCACTGCACACCTAGGCTGTATGGGACTAAGCTTACGGGACCACCACTGTATATGTGGTCTGTTGTTGACCGAAATGTCGTTGTGTGGCACATGACTGTATGTATAGAGAGAGAGAGAGAGAGAAATAGAGAGAGCTTTATTTTAAGGAATTGGCTCGTACTATTATGGAGGCTGGCGAGGCCAAAATCTGTGGGGTGGGCCAGCATGCCGCAGACCCAGGAAAGAGCCAATGTTGCAGTTCAAGTCCACAGGCCACCTGCTGGCAGAATTCCTTCTCGCTGGGGGAAGGTCAGTCTTTCTGTTCTGTTCAGGCCTTTGATTAGGTGAGGCCCGCTCACATTATGGAGGGTAATCTGCTTTACTCAAAGCCTGCTAATTTAAATGTTAATCTCATCCAAAAGACACCCTCACAGAAACATCCAGAATAATGTTTGACCAATATCTTGGCACTGTGGCCCAGCCAAGTTGACTCATAAAATCAAGCACCTAGGCTCAGATGTCGAAACTGGGCACTGATGGCCTTCTGTCCCTGACAAGAGGCCTGGTAGGCAGAGAGGGGCAGTGGGCAGCCTCCTACCGCATGGAGGCTGGAGGTGGAGAGTTCACCATCCTTGAACTCAGGGGCTCTAGAGGAGTGGAAGGCAAAAGGCCTGCCAGACAGGGCAGGTACTATCTGGAACATATTAAATAAAACTGGGAGGAGACCTCATTTTTCCCGAGCCTTCTTTAAGAAAAAATTCTAGGGGCTGGCCCCGTGGCCGAGTGGTTAAGTTCGCGCGCTCCGCTGCAGGCGGCCCAGTGTTTCGTTAGTTCGAATCCTGGGCGCGGACATGGCACTGCTCATCAGACCACGCTGAGGCAGCGTCCCACATGCCACAACTAGAAGAACCCACAACGAAGAATACACAACTATGTACTGGGGGGCTTTGGGGAGAAAAAGGAAAAAATAAAATCTTTAAAAAAAAAAAAAAAAAAAGAAAAAATTCTAAGATTAGGTACCAGGCCTCAGAGGTGGGGCCCTGAGACACAAGCTTCATTTCCTCATAGTAAATCATCCGGGAGGAAGAGCCCAGTGGAACAGAAGGAGGATAGAGGCCACTTCCCCAGCATTCCAGGGGCAGGCAGACAGATTCGCATGGTAGCAGGCGGCTGAAGGAATGAAACCTCAATGGCGAATGTTGGGTGATCATCGGGAGGAAGATTTTGGCCACTGGGGTCTGCCCTTCCTCTAAATCATAACTCACTGCCTCCATGGGAGCACAGATAGTTGAGCCCGTCCAACTCCAGATGTCTTTCCTCTAAGTCAGAGGTTTGCAACCTTTTTCAGTAAAAGGTCGGAGGGTAAACATTTTAGGCTCTCAGGCCATACGGTTTCTGTCACAACTACTCAACGCTGCTCTTGTAGCACAACGCAGTCGGACAACACATAAGTGAATGAGCATGGCTGGGTTCCAATACATATGATTTTATTTACAAAAACAGGAGATGGGCCAGATTTGGTCTCCAGGCTATAGTTTGCAGACCCTTGCTCTAGATCACAGGGTTTTGATCTTTAAAAACAGAATCTTTTCTTTAAATAATATCTTCGTTAATACCCAATAAGTAAACCTGATAAAAGCAGGTGCTCCTAGGCAAAGTTGGGGTAGGTGGGAGGCAGCCTAGAGCTGGTCCTCTTCAAGGTGGCCCCACAGGAACCTCCACGGAGCCTCTTGGAACCAGTGTGAAATCCACCACTCCACGCATGACCCTCACAACACTTACTGTAATGTTACTGATCCCCACAGCTATATTGTAAGATCCTCGAGAGCCTGGACCACGGCCTTATCATCTTTCTCCTCTCACTGTAGTGTCTGGCATTGTCAAAGGCTCAGACACAGTTGTTTAACACAGCATATTTGGGAACCTGGTCCAACATGAGTCAGTCCTGGCTCAAGACAGCAGATGCTGGACTGTAGAAGGTCAGAGCTGGAAGGAGCTGGGGTTTCGTCTTGCCAGCTTGACTGCAGTCCACCGCTTTGTCAGGTGAGAGAATCAGGCCCATCGGTTCCTTATACGATTCACGTCTGCATGTTCTTGCCCTGACCAGGATTTTACTTTCTCACAGGTGTTAGTTTGGTTTGTCCCTGGTGGTTTTGGAAATAGCCTTTCGAGGTTTTCGTGGGAACTATCAGGAGGAAGTAGGCTGTGGTGTTGGTTTGTGTGTGTGATTGTGAGGGGGGTGGAGGGTGGGGTTAGGGGAGAGCGTTGTTCAGTGTGTTCCATTCCTTCAATAGAAAAGGAAATCCACGTTAAAGGGATTACAACTGCCAAATGTGCTGTGATGGTGAATTTTATGTGTCAACCTGACTGGCCTGCAGGGTGCCCAGATATCTGGTTAAACGTTATTTCTGGGTGTGTCTGTGAGGGTGTTTCCAGAGGAGATTAGCATTTTGTGGGGACCTGGAATTGGCCACCCCAAGATATGTCTCTTTGGCTTCAGTATTATTTGAGGCTGATTGCTTTTGATAAACTGGGACAAGGAAGGAGGTTCTGAGGAATGGAACTTGCCCTTCCTTAGGACACATTTACATTTGTAAGGTAAATCTCTATCTGTAAAAGCTGCCTCCCTCTCTGTACTAGGAAGAAGAAAGGAGATGACCTTCTCTCTAAAAACTCTTAATCAATACCAAAGGCAAGGACTTAAAATCTGCATTTTATTGTGCTAGTCTGGTAACCTCCTGTAACTAACTTCCCTCTCCCTCCCAACGCTGGCATTTCTTAAGGATTAAGCATCTTTCCTTAGGCTAGGAACTAATTGCCGAGCTCACCTGTGACCGCCCAGCTCCAGACATAGACTTGCCTCCTGCTACGCCCACCGAGATAGCCGACCATTACCTGCTGTGTCCATCAAGCACTGTGCCGACAGGGCAATCTTGTGACTATTGTGGGAGGGACGTTTCAGTCACATGTGAAACACCCCGTTTGGGGGTATATAACCACTATGTGCACCCCACTTCTTCGGTGCCCTTTCTTCCTTCGGGAAGAAAGGCCCCGGGCCATGGTTCCTCATAAAGCTTTGTTTAATTTTCTCTTGCTATTCTGTCTCATGTGAATTTAATTCATTCTCCGGCCAGACGAACCCCCATTTGGGGAGAGGAAATGTCCTCCTCCCCTACAATTTGAATCAGCAGGCTCAGTAAAGCAGATGGCCCTCCCCAGTCTGGGTGGGCATCATCCAACCTGTGAAAGCCTGGATAGAACGAAAAGGCGGAGGAAGGGAGAACTCACTCTTGCTGCCTGACTGGTGAGTTGGAACATGGGTCTTCTCCTGCCCTTGGACTGGGGCTTATGCCTTTCGCTTTCCTGGATCTCAGGCCTTCGGACTCAGACTGGAACTATACTGACGTGGGGTCGGTGAGCCGAGGAGTCGAAAGAAAGATTTCTTAGACTCTTAAGATCTGGCAGTAGTGCTCTTTTATTTAGAGAATAGAATAGCATGGGGACAGGACCCATGGGCAGGCAGAGCTGGTGTGTGGGGACAGGATCCACGGGCAGTCAGAGCTTCTGCTGCTGCCCCAAGTTGAGGGTTAGGGCTAAATTTAAGGCATAGGTATGTGAGTCATCTCTTTACGAAGACAAAGGAAAGAACAAAAAAAAGTTAAAATGGTATCAGTGCAGGTGGGGTCTGGTCATTGGGTGATCCCATGACTTTTAGACAAGAATCAAATCGGATTAAGTAAAGGTTAGAAAGGTTAGATGCCACCACCCTAAACCAGTTACATGAGATTGCCAGACAGCAACCAACTTAAGTTCTTGCCTTCCCCATTAAGAGTTTCTAGGGATAAGGTCATCTCTCTTCTTCTTCCTGGTACAGAGAGGGAGGCAGCTTTTACAGATAGAGATTTACCTTACAAATGTAAATGTGTCCCAACAAGGGCAAGTTCCATTCCTCAGAGCCTCCTTCCCTGTCCCAGTTTATCGAAAGCAATCAGCCCAAAACAATCCAGATGCCAAAGAGTCATATCTTGGGGTGGCCAATTTCAGGTCCCTACAAGCTCATCCCCCCCTTCCTTCGCAAATGCAAATGTCTCTCAAAAGGGCAAGCAAAATTCCAGTCCTCGGAGCCTGCTTCTCATCTGTAGTTTTAAAAGTAACCAGCCTAAAATCCTCATCAATACCACTGGCTTTCTAGTCTCCAGTTTGCAGACAGCAGATCATGGGACTTCTCAGCCTCCATAATCACAAGAGCCAATTCCTCATAATAAATGTCATTATATATATATATATATATATTGTATCGCCTATTGGTTCTGTTTCTTTGGATGACTTTGACTAAGACAGTGCCTTATTCCTTGTGCCTAGAATAGTGCTCAGCACACACGCTCAGTGCTGGGTGAATTAAATGGAATGGCACGCTCAAGGAGTCCCATTATCCCAGTCCTCATTCTCTGAGTTCCTGAAGTTATAGAATTGCACAGAAAGAAAAATAGACACATCATGAAAATATTAAGTAATGAACTGACCACACATAAAATCTACCTCCACTCAAACATCTTCCCAGATCCAAATATCTCCGATTAGAGTCTGGTGTTAGAAACACGCAGTGGTATCATGCTGAAACAAAGAGACTGCATAATGACAACGCAAATCTGGCAAAAGCGGTGGGAGATTTCATGAAGTCAATGAGAATGACAGTGGATCACTGTGCAGATCTCATGCTAAGACATCGGCATGGAGCTCTGGAAGCCGGGGACCAGTTAAGGAACAAAGAAGAGAAAGTTTACAAGAAAGTCAGGATGGATTCTTCAAAAGGGGGTGATTTAAATATCAAAAGATTAAGAGAAAGCCTTGGGAGAATTGATGACGTCTGCAAATGTTTCTGGAAGAATGACTGTGCTGTAAAAAATGAGGGAGGCTATATTATGTAACCAGAAGTTTATAAAAAAATTATCCCCCTCCATAAAAGTCTGATTTGCTTCTTGTTCATTTTGAAAATTAGTTTATGGTTCAAATTACAATGGAAATGTGGTTAGATATAATATAAAAACACTTATTTCATTTCATTTTTCCAGATAAAATTTCAACTCAGACTTTTTTTCATTATTTCCTTGGTACTAGTTATTCTCGGATAATGAGGACTGTTTTCCATAATGTTGGAGTGGAAAAAAACCTTCTTTAGCCAGACACAAAATGCCAAAGGAAAAGTTTGTCAGAATTTACCACTAAAAATTGGTACTTTTGTATGACGGGCTGATAAAAGACAAACAACTCAGTGGGTGAAAATCTAACATTCATAATCACAAAAGGTTAATAGCCACGATATGTAGAAAGCAAATAGAAATCAATAAGAAAAAGAAAAGTAAACCAGTAGCAAAGTAGGCACGGCTGGTGGATTCACCGAAGAAAAAGAGGAACCAGGGTGGGAAGTGGTGAATAAACCTGTGAAAGGATACCCCCCGTAGAGGTAGTCAGGGAAGTGCAAGATAAAATGTCGAAACACCATTTCAACCCACAGATCATCAAAGACTTGGAGACAACATCCAGTATTGGCGCCACTGCAAGTAAATTCTCTACATGGTCTCCCTTTTGGAGACACAGGTTAGTAGGGTCTAGCAAAATTCAAACATGTATGCCTTTTAATATAGCAACTCTGTTTCTAGGAATAGAAATCTGTCGCATAGAAACACTCATACATGCTTCAGCAGAACTATCTGCAAGTTGTTTGCTAAAATATGATAATAGAAACATTGGCAATGTCGCTATTACTATGAAAAATTTGTTGTGAGTGCCGTGGAGTCGATTCCAACTCCTCGTGATCTTTTGTGCCATCCCTCACCTTCTGGACTGTATCAGACAACTCTCCACTGCTATTCATAGGGTTTTTGTGGCCAATTTTTTTCGGATATGCTTGGCCACGTTCTTCTTCCTCCTCTGTGTTAGTCTGGAAGCTCCGTTGAAACCTGTCCACTGTGGGTGATCCTGCTGGTAATGGAAATACCGGTGGCATAACTTTCAGCGTCACAGCAACACACAGTCGCCACAGTATGACAACTGACAGATGGGTGGTGTGGTTCCCTGACTGGGAAGTGAACCCAGGCCTTGGTGATGAGAGCACCGAATCTTGACCACTGGGCCAACAGGGCTGGCTACTGTGAATAATAGCTAATGCTTACGTGAGGCCTTCTCTGGGTTGGTACTTTTCTGAGCACTTTACGTAAATGAACTCACTTAATTCTCTGTGACAACCCTATAAGAGCTTTTCTTATCCCCATTACACAGACGAAGGTGGAGAAGTCGCTTATTCAAGGTCTCAGAGCTGGCGGGAGGCAGAATTGTGACGTGATGTGACCCCAGGCAGTCTGCACAAGTCTGTTCCGTACATCACTTGTTATACAACCTTCATCCAGTATAGGATTGTTTAGACAAATCATAGAAAATCCTAACAAGGAAAACCAAGACATTGTAAAATGAAACAAATGGGTGGCAGTGTAATCCCATTTATAAAATATACAAACTGTGTGTGTGGTGTGTGTGTGTGGCATATGCATGTAAATGCAGGAATGAGGGCAAAGTGGGAGAAACACACAAATGGTTATCAGGGGTTACATCTGCTAAGGGAGCTGAGACTAGGGGCAGCTGATGGGGGGTGCTGGTAAAGGGAGACGTTTCACTTCTAGTCTATCAATCTTCAAAGTGTTGCTTTTTTAGGAGAACATGTCTATTACACGCATCATTTTAAAATGTAGAAACCAAACCCTAGGGGGTTGCAGGTACTCTGGCCCAGCCTATGAATAGCTTAGTTTGAGGCTCAGTGGGTGTTTGCGAGTTTGACCAGAGGGTGAGTGGCAGCCCTCAGGCAGGGGGAGCTCAGCAGCGAGGGGAGAGGCCAGTGAGCCACAGGCTGGCAGCTCCCTCCTTCAGCAGTGCTCGTTCCCTGCGCTCATCCCAGGACATCCTGGTCCTGGGGACGAGAGAGAACACAGAGCTGTTTCTCACCAGTCACATGCACACCCACCATTCGTGAGAGGCCTGTTCCTGATTGTCATATTCTGACCAGTCACCTGTGCCACACGGCCTGTTCTCATGAATGCAGTATTTGTTTGTTTAAATAAACGCATACTGGGGAGAGGGGAGGAGAAGCATGGGAGGTATATTAACACCAGTGCCTTGAATAGGACAATGACATACTTAACATAATTACATCACTAAGGATTGGCAAATCCAAAGTCATTTACAATCCCTCTTGCCTTCCTCAATTATAGAATTTGAAAACTAAATATACTCACTTTCCCAGGCTCCCTTGCAGTTAAAGAATGCCCAGACAGGTGACCAGTCCTGGTCCACGAGACAGACGTTGATATCAGTGATTGGACTTTCAAGAAAGCTTCTTAAGGTGCAGACTAGACTGGAATGGCCCGTGAGACTTTTGTTCCTTCCTCCTTCTTTCTGACCACAGCAGAGATGCGTAGAAATGTAGTTGTCCTATAACTCCTAGAAATCCTGTAACTATGAGGAGGACAGTCACACCCTGTATTAGTTCCCTAGGGCCACTGTAACAAATTTCCACAAACTGAGTGGCTTAAAATGACAGAAATTTATTCTCGCACAGTTCTCGAGGCCAGAAGTCCAAGTCCAGGCGTCAGAGGACCACGCTCCCTCTCAAGGCTCCAGGGGAGGTTCCTTCCCTGCCTCCTCTTGGCTTTTGGTGTTGCCAGCAATCCTTGGCCGTCCTTGGCCTGTAGAAGCATCACTCCAATCTCTGCCTCTGTTGTCACATGGCATTCTTGCTGTGTGGGTGTCTCTTCTCTTCTTATAAAGGAACCGGTCATATTGGACTTAGGACCCATCCTACTCCAGTATGACCTCATCTTAGCTGGATTACCTTTGCAAAAACCCTATTTCCAAATAAGGACACATTAACAAGTACCAGAGGTTAGGACATGGCCATATCTTTTTGTCATAAAACACACTGACACACTAAGGACAGAGAATAGAAACATAGAAGCCCCTGGCAGCTTTGTGGAACCACTTGCAACCTTGGACAGCCTCTCTAAGCCTTCTTGTCATGTGAGGTAAGTCAATTCCTTATTTATTTAAGCCACCTAAATTTTAGATAAATTTTAGATTTTATTTTGGCTGCAGCTGAACACATTCCTAGCTGACATATTCCTAATTGCCATACCTATCCAGCTGTCTATCCATCCATCATCTATCCATGCATCCATCTAGTCAATCAATGTTTGGAAGGTACTTCTAGTATTCTAGACAGGGAAGTCAGCGATGTCTTATTCAGAGTTGAGTCTGGGGCAGACAGAATACACAATATTTATTTAAGTGTATGCATGGAAGACAAATTCCTTGCTTTCATGGAACTTATAGTTTAAAGCCTACACAAAAAAATAGACAATTAAAATGTAGAAGTCAACTGTGTGATGGGGCTGACCTAATTCTGATTTGGGGTTTAAGGGAGGTTTCCTGGTGACAAAAGGTGTTGGAGAATGTATGGAAGTTGAAGACAGAACATGATGCATTTACAAAACTGAGGAAAAATATACTATAACTGAGCCATGGAGGGTAGGGAAATGAGGAGAGATGAGGAGAGGGAGACAGATTGTGTGTGTGTGTGTGTGTGTGTATGAAGGGCAATCTGGAGAGATGAGGCTAGAGACATAAGCATGGACACTTGAAATAATTCTTTAATATTTGAATATTCAGGAGGATCGGGTCTATCAGAGGGAAGTCTTTTAATTCCTAAGTTACCTGGCTGATACGACAATATGTACAATGCATAGAAGAGGAAAAAGGACCTTAAGATGCAAATATCACTGTTTTGTACTGTTAGATGCTGCTCTGGTTAACTCTTGATTCTTGGGTCCACAGAATTTGAAAACTCAAGCTTTGTGTTTTACACAGCATGTGTTAACACTTAAGGGATGTCTCCAGTAGGTCTTGCTTTCACGCATCAGGCTTATGCAGCTGTGTTTTCTGGATGAGACCCACTGAAAGCTGGTTATGCCAAATGCTCACTCCTGACACCTGGATTCTTGCCTTCCATTTTGCTTGCCAAGGGAACAGGGATAGACAGCTTCCACTATCATGGACTTCTTTTCCTGCATCTTTAAAATTAACCTTCTAAAAAATTCATTCAAAAATAATATAAACAACGCCTTGCACATACGAAGTGCTAAAAATTGATTGAACAAATATACACAAAGTAAAATTAAAATAATCTATAATCCATATCTTGGGAAAATAGCTGTTATCATTTGGAGGGGTAACAGAAGCAGGTTGATTTTTGTGTCTCATGGCCCTGGGGGTGGGCTGGCTCTGGCCCTGTCCCTGGATGAACACTCAGGCAGGATCTGTGGCCATTCCAGTCATTTTGACCTAGAGATCTAGAATTGGTGTGTTCTAGACTTGGCAGATGGTTAAAGCTGAGTATTATTTTTTGAGGATTCTCTTATGGGTTCTTGGGAGAGCTCCCATCAACTTGGATCTCTCATCTTCTTTCTCTTGACATAGATGAATACATCTCTGTAATAGCTGGTCCCTTGTGACCCCCTTCACAGTCCCTAGACATCTGGCAGCACCTTTCTGGACTCTTTTTTAAGGATCCCCTTGCCCCTCTGGGGAAGCCCTTTTAGGGTAGAATCTAAGATAACCCCTCTCCAGCCTTATTTCCCACTCGTGGCCCATCCTTTGCCCTCACACATCCTTAACCATGACTTATTCAGCTTGCTCAGGCCAAACCCAGTGCAGCAGCAGCCTCTGCCCACAGTTCAGGAACCAACCAACCCTGCTCCCTTTAGACTTACAGGCATGAGTCAGACACCAGTCCCCTGGGTACCCCAAACTACAGGGCAGACACATTAGGCTTTCTAAGTGGTCCCACTAAAGCCCTTTTCCCTAGACTTGAGGTGAGGGAAAAGCACCCCCACCCCGCCCCAAGGGAGACTCCACACAGCACACGCTCTCTCCGGACGTACCTCTTTGGCAATGCCCCTGCCCTTCTTCTCTTAGTGTGGGCAAGAGACTCAAGAGTCATGAATCAATTGTAAAAATTTGTATTGCCATTTCTCATCTCTTTTTGAAATAGAGGTTGTCTTCACACTTCAGGCAAAACTTGGTTTTAACGTCTTGTTACAATTTCTCTGAACCTTGGTCCCTCATCTGTAAAGCAGGATGTACATAGATATGCAGACGTCAGTCGGATGGCTGCTGTGAGCACTAAGGGAGCTAACTAAATAGTCTTGTCTAGCATAGAGGAGATGCTCAGCCAACGGCTCTTCCCTCCCTCTTGACCCTATGCTCTTAAAGGTGTTAATTGAGACTGGTGGTCACAACTCTCCTGGCGAAGTTACTTCTCATGTTACCTTTTGGAGGAACAATATAGTCTCCTGATTATAAAGCCCTGATATAGTCCCTGGGGTCAATTTCTCTGGCGCTGGCACCTGGATCAACAGTAGCTCAGTCCATATGAGGAGATGAAGGGTGGTTCCTCTAATTCTGGGCCTCCTAACACTTGCCTCAGAGGAACTAGCATTGATGACACCTAGGGCAGATTCTTGGGGAACCCAGAGCACCCAGGACCATGGAGTTTGTCTGCCCAAAGGGTGAATGACAGTCATTGCTCAACAAATCTGTCCCTTCTGGGATCCTTTTGTGTCCCCATGCAGCCTGGTCCTTACACTGCCTCCCTTGGTGGGGTGGAAGGAGGAGGGGGAGATTGTTTCCTGGAAGGGAGGGAAATGATGCTCAGGAAGTCCAAGAAACTGGCTCTTCTTCCACTGGACTTCATCTGGTAAAATTGAATCTCAAAAAAAGCCAAGATTTTACCTGATGAGGGAGGGAAAATCCTGTAGGAGCTGGAGAATCATGTTTTCATTTTTTAGTTTTCTGGATATACCGGGGTCCCTTGACTGGGCCGGAGCTGAGGGTTAGGCAACACTGCCCCCTAGAGGTCCTCTGATGCTTTTGAGCATATTTCCCCAATCACAAAATTTGGGGACATCATCTTAGGTGTCATGATACATTTTATTACACTTACAACAGATTTGTGGTGTTTCAGAAGTTCAAAGGAAATAAATTGAGCCTCATCTGCAGATAAACTTCAGGCATATACTGACCTGTCCAAGGGACACGAGCCAGGACCAGGGCAAGAGAATAAAGGGAGCTCCACAACCATATGGCCACATATTTTAAAGTTATAAATCACCCTAACAAACTATCAAATACAGTGTGTTCTATGCTTCAACTCCAACAAATGTACTTTCATAATGACCTGGAAGGTCAAGTTCAGATTCAGAACTCTTAGACTTCTTGGACTTCCACTACTGAGCATCACAGTGTAGGAGAGTCAGTCCTTGGCCTGCGTTCTGCCTGTCTTCTGTTTGCACACCCAGCTCCATCTGTCACAGCAAGATGGTTCGAGCGCACGTATATGGACACCCTAGACCCTACTTCTGAGCTCTGCCCCAGCATCCCCCAAACTGTTGCCTCCTGGCCACGCCTCAGGTCTAGGCTGCATGCTCTGGAGGTGCAGCCTGCCCTTGAGAAGACAGAGCCCAGATAAGAGGGTGTGCAGACTCTCGAAGTGATCTTGGGGCCATGTGGGCGGGGATCCCAGGATCCTGGGCGGCTGGAGCATGGAAGACCATGGTCTCCGAAGGAGCATGTTCCCTTGGTCTTGTGAACTCCTCACCCTATTAGATGGAGCACATCCAGAAAGCCAAAGCAGAGCCCCCTAAAACATGGGGCTCAGGACAGGGAGTCCTCTTACTTGAGCCTAATGGCCATTCCTGACTGGGAGAGGGACCCCTCCCCTAAAGTAAGCCATATTTCAAGAAAGGATATCTTGGCTGCTGAGAAAAAAAAATCAACAATGGATGAGAAAGAGAGCTGGAAGAGTTGGCAGGCTGAACAGCACAGTTCAGCTGACCAAGGTACAGTGGTTCCAGGTATAGGATGAGGCTGTGCTCCAACAGTCCTCAACCTCGTGGCTCCCTCTCCAGCCACCCTCACCCCAGTTTTTCCAGCGCCTGTGCATACTGGGGAGAAGAAGGCTTTCTTAAACAAAACAACCACATCCAACTTAGGAGCTCAACAACTCCGGTGTGGAAAGTTGCTCTTAAAGAGCTGGTCATGAGGATCAGGAAGCATTTCCATAGGTCTGAGACCCGCAGAAGTTGGATGTGTGGAAGACTCGTGGGCAGCAGGTGAGGAGATTCCAAGGTGACTGGTAGTCAGGGCAAGGAGAGGCAAGGTGAGAGAGACAGAACTAATGGGGCAGTCAGCGGGGCAGGAGGATGGAGAGGGCAGTGGGCCCTGGAACAGAGAATCTAGAGAGCTGCAGCCCCAACTATGGGTAAACTCCCTGAGACTACTAGAGAGAAAGCCTGGGGAACATCTGGTTACATGAGTCATTCCCATGGGGATTTGGAGACTTGGAAAAGGAGATCCTGGGAAAAGACAGGTCTTCTTGTGATTCAAGACAATAAGAATCCAACAAGTGGGGAATCAGAGCTTCTAGATATGGAGTTAATAGCACAGGATTGATTTGTACACATAACTCAGTAGGGCCTGGTGTTAACTGGTTCTAGATGCATTTTGGAAAAATGAAAAAAAAAGCAACCTAAAGAATTAACTTGTTTCATAAAGTAGAGTCTGGGGGCGTTATACACTTATGCTTCCTACATCCAGGAGATGCACCCACCTTCAGTGCGAGGCAATCAAAATGGACTTTGCCATTTCATCCTCAGTTGTAATCTTTTTCCAGTTAATTCTCAGGAAGACAGATGTTTCCAATTTAGCCTTGAAAAGTACACAGTAATAAAATAATCTTCAAATTAGCGTGTTGGTAGGACTAGTGTTTACAATCCATTTAGGAAAAATAGGCTCTGCGCTTGCCTGTTTGCATTTCCATCAGAAAGACGGGACTGCCAAGCGAGCATTATCATGTTATCTTTTGAACTTTTATGTTCAGATTCTGATTCAGACATAAAATTCTTTCTTTGAAGCTCTCTGAAGAGGCTGACCAAGTATTTATATATTTTTCAAACATGAAGTTCCTTCTTCTTTTCTTTTTTTTTGGTGGTCAAAAAAATCTGCCTTTCTAATGAGACCTTTGTTACATCTTATTTTAATATTTGTGAAGGGTTTTAGAAGACGCTAGGGACCTGATCAACTGGTTAAGCCTCTAAGGGAGTGAAAGATTCCAGGAGAGCTCCATGGTCTTTAACTTGGAGGAGATTTGGATGAGCAGTGGAGAATGACAGGAGCAACACAAGGATAAGAACCTGGCTGATCATTTAGTGTCCCATTGACATCCATAGAAGGAGAACGTGACTTCTAAAACATGGCCTCTGGCCCAGGCCAACCACTCCGGCTTCTCAGGGTCAAGATCACAGTCCAATTTTCATTCCATTAATGGTAACCTTGAGCTAGAATTCACTGCTGTCTCAATCTTCATCTGGGATCCAGGTCTGTGCTTGTCCAGTAGAGGAAGGGCATTGTGATGGCTGCCATTTCTTTGGCACTTCTCCTATCTAGAGGCAGAGTCTACTTCCCATTTCCTTGAACCCTGGATGGCCGATTGCTGTTCCAAAAACCAAGTATGGCAGAAGTGATGCTATGGCAGTTCCAGGCCTAGGTTTTGAGAGAATTGCAGTTTCCACCCTGGTCTCTTAGGTTGCTGAGCTCCCATGTAAAAAGTCCAACTACTCTGTTGGAGAGACCACATTCAAAGGCCCTAGGACTCCATGAAGAGAGAGAGGGGTCCAGCAGAATCCAGTCTCCCAGACATTTCTGTCAAGACACCAGGTATGTGAGTGAAGCCTTCTTAGACCCTTCATATCCAGACCAGCTGAACAGCATCTAGTGACCCTAGTCAACAGCACAAGGAGTGAATGAGGAGTTGAGACCCAACTGAATCCTGCCCAAATTCCTGACCCACAAAATCATGGGTGATAATTGTGGTTTTACACCATCACATTTTGGATAGTTTATTTATGCATCAACAAATAACTGGAACAGACATGGCTGCCACCCAGGAAATAGGCAGAGAATTCAGACATCATCATGGTGCACCTTGATCGACCCTATTTGCGGAGATGGCGCTGTAAGAAAACAAACTCAGAAAGAGGGATTCTTCTAAACATTTCCCTTCTCTCCAGAGGGGAGTCACAGACACCCCTCAGAGGCCCAGATTCGACTAGTGCCCAGGTTACGTGTCTCCTGAGTCTGTCTCAGCCTCCCTGAAAATAGACTTCCAACAGATGGGCTCTCCCAGTCCGTCAAACTGTGTAGGGCCAAGTCACCCAAGTCACACGGCTTGGGCTCAAGGCAGGACCTGCTGTCAAAACAGTCTCCCAGTTGAACCTAGGTCAGCATCTCTGATCTGTTAATGGCTCCTGGGTCAAACGACTCTTCCCCCATTACCAGGTTGACAAAAACAGTGATGGGTGAGGTTGGTCTCCCATCAAATGTAAACCTAATCTATATCATAATTGTCTTTAACTGGGAATTTTCACCATCAGAGTTCCCATAACAAGCACATCTATAGTTGAGGGAATGAAAAGAACACACTGGAATGCAGCTTTGTAGATAAGGATAAAAAATATCTTAAGTTACAAAATTTACCAGCTGCTCAGGCTTCAGTGTGTATCACGCAGACAATAAAATAAACAAAATCAACATTATTTACTTGGCACAAATAACTCCTGGCTCTAGAACCATGGATGTATAATTGAGCTGAAGCTGCCTTAGCTGTATTGTGTTTGTCAGGTGGTCCTCTGAATGTAATGGCTTGTTACGAAACTGCATGAAAAAATATGAAGGACCAGCGTTATTTCTGAGGCAATATCTCTCACTAAGGAAAATAATGTTAAGTGGGTTAATATAAGTGACTCTATTTAAGGATTTTAACAATTCTTTTTCCATTGTTAGGAATTGTAGTGTGAAACTGAATTTTCTCTCAATTGTTTGAAGTTCATTTTCTGAGACTTTCTGTACTAAATAGTGACACTTTGATTTGAAGGATTTCTGGCTGGAAAGTAAAAAACTCAACTGGTTTAATTTCCCTAGAAAAGATCTAACATCATGTTTGTCATGCTCCTGCATTCTGTAGGAAAGTCCTGGATATGTATGGAGTTGACATCGGGGTTTCTGTTAGGGTGGTGTGTGTATTCTAGGAGACTCGTGAGTTTTCTATGAGGATTTTATATTTTCTGTTTTTAATTTCTATGGCATTATAATAAAATTAATATTAGCATATTCTGAATTATCTGAATGACTACAGTATAACCAAGTGCTGCTGCATACTTTCAGTGCCTCTGCTTGCTTGAATTTAATTTATAAATTTGTTTTTTAAGTTATAGTTGAACAAGAACTATGCCTACCACTTTAGTCCTAGTTTTATGTTTGCATGTACATTACTTTATTAAGCTCAATTCTTTGTCCCAGGCATTTATTTAAAATCTTTACATGTATTATTGCCGTTACTCCCCACAACAACTCAGTGGAAAAGGCACTAGAATTATCCCCACATTGTATATGAAGGAACAGAGGCACAGAGAGGTAAAGCTTAAGTAACAGAAAACTCAACTCAAAATTTCTTAAATAATAATAGAGTTTGTCAACTTGCATAATTGAAAAGTCTAGAGGTAGAGTGAACTTCAGGTATGGTTTGACCAGGACTCCGGCTTTGTTTCTCTGTAATTACTTCAGCTCAACCCCTACTGTGTGTCAGCTTCATTTTCTGGTTGACTTCTGTCAGGATCACAAGATGGCTGCCTTCACCTGCCAGGACCATATGTTTCCTCATTTACGTCTAGGGAGAGTCACTTCCATGCTGCTACTGGCTTTGCTGTGATTGGGTTGTTTCAAACCAAACTCTGTGGCCAGGAGAATACCCCACACTGATTGGGTTAGGCTTGAGGTAATGACTGTGCCAGTAGAGATGGGATTGTCATGATTGGCTTCATAGATCCAACAAAGTCTACCCATGGAGTTGGAGGGCAGATGGGGAAGAGAGATTTTTCACTAAAACTAGGGAGAAAGGAAGGAAGATGAGGAAAGTCTAACCTGGACTTGGAACTTATTCTCCTGTCTACGGGAGGGAGGGAGCGGAGACATTGGTCAGAGCTGCTGACAGCTCCTTATTTGCCTTGAAGGATGCTGGGCAAGCCAAGCTGTGTAACTCTGGGCAGTGGGAAAGGGCGTGAAGAAACACCTCCTCAGCCATGTGCTGAAGAATAAGGGCTACTTGAAGCTTCTAAACTTCCAAGTTGCTCTGTGTCTCTAGAATCACAGCAGGAACGAAAAATTCCATGTCATAACGTTAGTTACAGACAATCAAAGTTTTCTTACATGCTTATTATCCATAATAAAGACAAAGAAGCATTTTGCTGAAACCAGAGGAAGAGAGTCTGTGAAAGATTTCCAGCTATTAGAGCATGCTAAATAGAAGTTAATAGAAGAAACATTTTTGCGGATTTAATATGCATAAAATATCATTGGTAAATTAAAAATAGGACTACCATATGATCCAGCAATCTCACTTCTGGGTAATTACCCAAAATAATTGAAATCAGGATCTGGAAGAGATATGTTTATTCACAAGTTCATTGCAGCATTATCCCCTATAGCCAAGAGGTGGAAGCAATCTAAATATCCATTGACAGATGCATGGATAAAGAAAATGTGACATATTTGTATATGTAAAATGGAATATTATTCAGCCTTGAAAAGAAATGAGATTCTGACACCTGCTACATCACGGATGAACCTTGAGGACATTATGCTATGTGAAATAAGCCAGTCACAAAAAGACAAATACCGTATGATTCCACTTATGTGAGGTTCCTAGAGTAGTCAAATTCTTAGAAACAGAAAGTAGAATGGTGGTTGCCAGGGGCTGGGGGGAGAGGAAAATGGAGAGTTCCTGCTGTCCACTGGGTACAGAGTTTCAGATTTCCAAGATAAAGAAGTTGTGGAGATCTGCTGCCTGCCATTATGTCCATAGTTACCCAAATTATACTGCACACTTAAAAATTTGTCAAAAGGGTAGATCTCGTGTACTTTTTGCCACAATAAAAATATCATTGGTGATTTATTTACTCCCTATGTTGTCTTTATCATTAAATTTTGTGACTATAAGATGTTATTATAATGGCAGTCATACGTTTACTTGCAATTTCTCCCTTCCCACCCTGTTTTTGCCTTAGTGTTTCTCAAAATTGAACCATACTCTGAGGCTCTTAGCAAACCAGCTCTGGTGGCTGGGGGTAGGACACTCACCAAGGCCAGCTTCTGAGGGCAACTGTATGTGGTTGCAATTTTTTTAAATTAAGGTTTCACTAATAGTACATCTGACTCTATAATGTGAGCAATTTTCTAAAAGTATTTTACTGGAGAAAACATGCAACTAAGTGGGAGCTCTTTTAATTAATTGCTGTCATGGTTGCTTACCCTGCCATTGCTTGTGTTTACAACCAATTTTCAGAAATAAGTTTCGCACTTCAAAACGAGCACATGAGGTCAGGAGAGTGACTCAAAAATATAAGCTTGAAAGAGCACAGTATCCACAGCATTTTAATTATTTCAGGTCTTAAAAAAAGATTTTTGACTAAAGGGATTTATTCATTTTCTAGTACTTAATGCTTTCTGAAAAAATCAACACTTCACTTCTCCACGATAGAATAAAAATATACTTTTGGAATATAAGGTAATATTTTGACAGTTTCTGAATAGGCCAGTGACCAGGAACTTTCTGAACCGAGAGGTTGTGGCTCCAGTTTTGTAGGTTTTTTCCCTTACCTTGAAAATGGATCTTATCTATAGCGAGGTTTCATATTTCAAAAAAATCTAACTGCTCAAACTATTCTCTAGGTCAAGAATGATGAATAAGAAGCCACTGAGGATGGCTAGAATGAGGCTCAGAGTTCTATAAAAATCCTCATGGGTTACCACATCCAGACCCTCAGGGCCGATCCATTCCTAGCTCTTTCCTTTTTCAAACGAAGAGGGGGCACGTGGTCTGGAGCCTTAACTGACAGCGTGATAGACCACGGGAAACAGACTGGGGACTGGAAAACCAGGGACACGAGATTGCATGGATCTTGGTCTCGGTATCAATCTGCTTTGGTGGCCATGACAAACTACCACAGACCATGTGGCTTAAACAACAGAAATTTATTTTTTCACAGTTCTGGAATCAAAGTGTCAGCAGATTTGGTTCCTGGTGAGACCGCTCTTCCTGTCTTGCGGATGAGCACCTTCTTGGCAAGTCTTCACATGGTGGAGAGAGAGCAAGGGTGAAGGTGAGGGCGAGAGTGAGGGCAAGGCCTAGGGCGATCGCTTCCTCTTCTTACAAGGGTATTAATCCCATCACCAGGGCCCCACCCTCATTACCTCATCAAAGGCCCCGTCTCCAGATATCATCTCCTACCACTGGGAGTTAAGGCTTCAACATATGAATTTTGTGGAGACACCATTCAGTCCATATCAGCCTCCCTTAGTCACCTTTCTTCTGGAATAGATTCTGAGCTCTGATTTTCTGGGACAAGTTCAGGAAGAGAATTCCTTCTCAGTAGCTTGGTTTTAATATTATCTGGAAAATGATTCTTACCAGCAACTTCTCAGAAGCATCAAAGTTTATTTAGATAATGATTGCATGTTATCAAACACCAAATCTACTCCGATGCCTTAGATGTGAAAGTTAATCCGAGGTATATACATGTATATATTTTTTGAGGAAGATTAGCCCTGAGCTAACATCTGCTGCCAATCCTCCTCTTTTTGCTGAGGAAGACTGGCCCTGAGCTAACATCCGTGCCCATCTTCCTCTACTTTATATGTGGGATGCCCACCACAGCATGGCTTGCCAAGCGGTGCCATGTCCGCACCCGGGATCTGAACCAGCAAACCCCAGGCTGCTGCAGCAGAACGTGCGAACATAACTGCTGCGCCACCGGGCCAGCCCCTGAGGTTTACGTTAATGATTGTTATCATTCTTTTGAGAAATTATTACTATAAACACACATTCTTGTTACTATTCAAAATTCCTTTTAGCTTGTGGGGACCACTTGGTGTAGGAGAATGAATTCTAGTCCAGATGTCGCAAAGCTTGGGTTCTATTCCAACTCTGTCAACTTTTCCACTTTTAAAAAGTCCCTTTCCTCCGCAATATTTGGGAAAGACGGATGGCTGTCTCCCAGCTGCTCCCAGGGGGTTCATCTTACTTCTTAGAGCTGTGTTCTCACCTTTTCTACTTGAGGCTCCACTTACTTCATTGTTGGTCTCCGTCAATCCGTTGACTACAGTGTGCATGCTCATGCGCTTGTGGGTGTCATGTAAAGGACACTGATTGAACAAGATCTTTGTTTTCAAGTGATAATTATCCAACACGAACCAGTTTAGGAACAAGGCAAATGTATTGACTCACATAAGCAAGTGGTAGAAAGAACAGGGATGCCCGTGACTAGGGCTCTCTCTTTCACTTCTTTGTTTTTACATGCCATCATTCTCCTAAATTATTTTTCTCCTTAGAGTTAGAATTATGGCTGCTCATAGCACTGGGCACACATCTTCACGACTTTTCCCTCTGAGAGGAAAGGACATCTTCCAGCTTCAGCTGATCAAAACTGGGTTGGCTTGGCCTGGCGTGCATCCTGGGCCAGTTGGAAGAGGCTTGCTGGGCCAAGAGCCACCTTTGGACTCTTGTGGCATGAGGAGGGCACCATGCAGCTCACACATGGACCACACGTGGAAGTAAAGCAATTTACTCAAAGAAGAAAGGAGGGCAAAGGCATGATCGCCATGGGGATTGTGAGCTGGGCAGCCACCTCATTTCTCCATCTGTTTCTACTGCAGTGAGACAGTCCTCCTGCCCCTCTCGGTAGCTCTGGGGAGCTTCTCTGAAGAGCCTACCATACATAACTATATGGGTGGATCAGATTTTGTTGAAGGACTGGGGAAAACTAGAGGGAATGACAACATATGGTGGAAAGAAATGCAGACCATTTGCTGACGTTGCCAATGACGTGGACAAGCATGCAAGATAATCAACCTCCCACAGCGGACTCTGTTCTGATATAGCCAGGTCCCTAACCCCCTGTGCCATGTGCCTCCTTTCTCAAAGCTCCACCTTGACTCTCTGCCTGCTGTTTGGGAAGCCCTTTAACAGGGATCATTATGTCCCAGGACACACCTGTGTCCTCCCATTGGTACTTTCCCAAAGTCTTAGCAAGTCAGGCTAGAAATAGTGTCCCAGGGGCTCTGGGAGAGCAGGCTGTGATGGCCTTCGCCACTTCAAGTCCTCAAGAATTGTTCCTGCTGTGGACTTTGGTAGTGTTGTGTCAACATGTCCTGTGCCAGACTTTTCTGTGAGACTGTCCTGGCAGACCTTCCAGGATTGTTCTTCTTTATGCCCTGCCCACCAGCGCGAGTTGCAGAAGTGTGAGTTCTCCTGATAGTGTAACAGAAAGAAAGATGAATACTTTCCTGGCAGTTCTGTAATTGTGAGACCTGCTTACTCACAATGGAGTTCTGTTCACCTTGGATTTAAAACTCTTTCCCTGTGGGTCTATTGAGGATAACAAACAGGCCCCTTACTCAGCCCTACTCAATGGCTGCTCCCTTGGCTACTAAAAAGGCCTTGCCCGTATACTGAATTGTCCACTTAGAGAGGCTGGATTAATTTAGATAAGGCTCATGCTTCCTAATCTGGGGAAAAGAGGTTGGTTTTTTCCCTCTGCATTATGTAAGTTCTTTTACTTTGGGTATCCACAGAAAGCTTGAAAATTTCTTTTAAGTTTATGGTTTATCTTAATATTAGTGTAAATTTTGCATTCTACTCCATGATATATCTTTTTATTGTGTAAATAATGTTTTGAATTACTCTCTATTGAGCAAAATATGTTTTCTGAAAGGATATGTCATATTCATCTTGGTATCCTGTCATTCTCTTGCTTTGAGTAACTCTTGGCAATGAGTTTGAGAAGCCTGGTAGTAGGGAATTACAGCCTTAGGACTTCCCTCCCTCCAATCTCCAATCTTCTGGAGCAAGTTTAGGAGCTCGAGCCTTTGTAAAACTGAATCTTTGGGACACATAGCCTCATCCAGATCTTAGAGGGTGATGAATGGAAAAGAACTTTCCAGACAAGCTCGGGACAGTCAGAATGTCCTTCAGCATATGCAACACCCGTACCTTCTTTCAATGACTTCCTGACTTCAAACTTCGATTTCATGTACTCACTGTCCTCTTCTGAATCATTGATTCAAATATTTCACTGAATGTAGCACCACCAACCCCTGGTCAACTCGGAAAGCTGGGGGTGCAGATCCTGCATGGGGTGTGTATGTGAGTCAGGACGTCTACACTCCTCTGGGTCTGGTGGATGTGTTGTGCTGCCCAGTATCCACTCACTCTTCTCTGATAACAACACCCCAATATCCCTCTGGGGAACCACCCTTATCTACTTGCATTCCATCTCCTTCTGGTGGTTTTGGTTCCTTTGAGGTGCAGGGCATGTGACTAGGTCTGGCCAATCAGGGTGTCTCAGTTCCTTAGTCAGGGACCCAATATAACTCAATCAAAGGGAATAAAATAAAATCCTGTTTGGCTTAAAGCCTGGAATATATACAGCCTAGATCTTTTGTAGATGTGTTGTGATCAGGAAGAGAGAGACTGTCTGAAAATAAGGCCAAAACACAGAATAGGCCAGGGCCATTAGACCATGTGATGAAGAGAAAATGGGTCCTGGCAACATTGTTTGGCATTTTCAGAAAGCTATGCTTGAAGCCAATATTATCCTCGAACTCTTCAGTTATCTTAACTACTAAATTAGATTTTTTTTTTATTTAAGGCTGTTTGTGTTGGATTTTTGGTGTTTTGGAACTAAATGAGTTCTAAGTATGTACTTCATGTAAGCAGGGATCTTGCCTGCCTACTTTACCACTGTATCTGTAAAACTGAGAACAATGGTTAGCACATAATAGGTACTCAAGGAGTATTTGTTGAATAAATGAATGATAGATAAATTAGTACCAGGAGTAAGAACTGGCAAGTAGCAGATTCTGGAACAGGGAAGTGGCTGAGTAAACACTGAGTGGAAGTTACAGGGAATCGTCTATCCCAGGCTGTAAAGTTGGCAATACCTGTTAGTGGTAGTGAAAATGCTGGCCAAATTTTCACCTGCGGTGTGGTGGTACTCACACCATGGACTACCAAGGGTAACATCAGGGGACTTGTTAGGAAGAAGTCCAGGTGTTGGAGAATGCTGGTTACTTTTCGCGGCCTCCAGTGAGCGCTTACAAGAAAAACACAAGCTTAAGCCACGTACGATTTGTGATTGCTTAATTTTGAAGACACTTTGCAGGCCTAAATTCATGTCACTAAGGAATGAGTTGATAGAGTACAGCCTCAAAGTAAGACAGTATCTCTAAAGACCACCTCAGATGGGACTATGGAGGATAATGTACAAGGACATCTTCTAAGAGGGAGAAACCAAGGTCCACGGAAGAAAATGGGCAGGAGAGAGCCTCCTGGGTTCATCCAGATTGGCTAACCAAGGATTAAAGTCCAATGCCAGGAAGCAAACCTTGTTACTCCTGTCCAGCAAGACATGACAATGTGCTTTGGATTGGTGAACACTGTGAGTTATCTCCAATTCTCGCCTTTCCCAAATGATGATTATATGGCGGTTATCTTGTTTTCTCCCCACCATTGTATGCCAAGTGTGTCGGAGGTTGTTAAAATGATAATTTAGCTATAGGCTATCAGATTATGAGGCAAGACATTTTTCCTTGACTGACAAAACTGCATATCATCCAGAGAGCCTAGGCTTGGTGCTGAATTAGATTTGAATTATCTTCTTTTGGAGAAAGGATATTTTAAGTAGGTACAGCAACTTTTAAGGTGTGAGAGGAAGAGTGTGTGTGTGTGTGTGTGTGTGTGTGTGTGTTCTGGGTAGTCAAAAGGGGTGGGCTGTGGTTTACCAGTGGAATATGGGACATTTTTAAAAACCAAAAACTTTTTTTTTTTTTGGTGAGGAAGATTGGCCCTGAGCTAACATCTGTGCCAATCTCCCTCCACTTTATATGTGGGTTGCCACCACAGCTTGGCTTAATGAGTGGTGTAGGTCTGTGCCCGGGATCCAAACCCCCAAACCTGGGCCACTGAAGCAGAGCACACTGAACTTAACCACTATGCCATGGGGCTGGCCCCCAAAACCAAAAACTTTTAAGCAGTGAAGACTCAAACTTGAATGGATCCAGAAATCAATGATCATGGAATCTGACTTCCCTCTTCTGAAGAAGCTGAGAATACAGGACAGCTGAGGCTCACAGTTAATGAGGTGAGTCCAATCCTTGACGTATTTGAATTCCAAATCTAATCTGTGCTAATATAGGCTGCAAACCTGGTCAGGCGGTATCACAGCAGAATGTGGTAAGATAACCTGAGGATTTTTGTCTGGGGCTTCTTCCCCTGGAAAAATATCCTGTAATATATGTCTCTTCCTTAGAGGCTGTAGACAATTGTGTATGCCTGAGTATAGAATAACTAATCAGTAAATTTAAAAATTATTTTGGGAGCTAACTTGGCTGACAGCTGGCTTGCCAATGAGATATATCTGTTCCTGTCTTGGCCTTGAGAGAAGTCTCAGAAAGGAGTGGATATGAAATCTGTAGACCGATGGGGTCTTTACTTCAATTGGTTTGGGCCTTGAGGCCTCCAAACTATGAGGCTGTGATATCCTAACTTTGGGGTGTAGAAGCTTTCCGTGGGTAAATGGCCAGTGAGATAGCAGATGGGGAACAGACTGAGTGTACATGTGTGTGTGTGTGTGCATGCGTGCATGTGTGTGTATGTGTTAAAGTCAGACCTTTCCCTGTGCAGACATTGGGCCACCTCCTACTCAGATGACCTCTCACTGGCGGCCAAGCCCTCCCAGATGTCACCGCTGAGGTAGCAGATGCAGCCACTTTGGTTGTATCTTCTTTCTTTCCCATTGTTTGCTTAATTGTTTGAATATTTTCACTTTTAAATGGCCTCAGTAAAAGTGGAAGCAATTGTATCCTGTCGTGATACTTGTTTTGTCCTTACAATCCCCTATAGAATTAAATTACTCCCTTTCTCTCCCCCTTCTAAAGAGGGAGGAGGAAGGGACAGAAGCTCTCAATCCAAGAGATCCTTAAACTTTCCCCCTCAATTTTAGGCATTTGCTTCAATATTTCTAGTTCTGAGAATATTCTTCTATATCCCTCAAAAGATCCAACCTTCAGGAAAGAATTGTCTGCCTAAATAACCAGTTAACACATCCAGGGAAAGCAGAGCTCCAACTTCAGGGCTGCATTTCTGCTATGACCTTACTCTGCAAAATATTGATCACGGTCTGCAGAAATTTCTGGAAGCCTTGCTTCTAGGATGATTCCCTTTGTTAAAATAACTGTGACATTTTTACCTTGGACAATGGAAGATTTAGAGAGTTAGCTTCACCCCTGGTTCCTGAATCACTTGGGAAACATCCACGTGGACTCCGTGCTACTTCCTGGACTCGCAGGAGTGTTGAGTAATGTTAGACACTTCCAGAGACAGCGTATGTCATGCCTGTGCTGGGTCTCCATCCATTCCAGCCACAGTAGCCTGTAAGCAGATTTAAGATTCTGCCTCACAGAGCATCCTAGCCACCTTATTATGGCCTGCAGTTTATATCCTGGTTCTGGAAAATATTATCCAAATTCCACCATGTTCTCAAATATAACGTGGACGACTATTTCAATAGCTATATTTGTAACAGACACAGAATCCGTCTGAGGTTCTCTGTATCACAGAATCTTGTAGGCCAACCAAGAAGAGCTGCAGCCGACACTTAAGGGCACCAAAGACTGTTCAAAGCACAGGCTCCAGAGAGCAGGAGAAATCATTTAAACAGGAGGTGCTACTGGCTCTCCTATGGACATACCTATACCACCTGCCTTTGCTGGAAACTGAAAAACTGTTTCCAAGGATAACTTGCATCACGGAGGCAACCACCCCCACTGCATCCTGCTTGGTCCATTCTCTCCTATCTTCTGCTAGTCTGCTCTATCACTCCCCCACTCCTTACTCTCTTGTTTGGCAATACGGAATCGGAATGCAGATTGGGAAAAAAAACCCCTCTAGTTGTACTGGCACAATGACATAGATATATAGTAGGGCTCAACAAATATTTGATTAGTACATGAAGATGTGTTTCTTTACATATTTTTGGCAGATATTTATAACATTCCTAGACACCTAGTACTTTAATCAAAATGCACCTGACCTCTTTACATTTGGAGCACTGCCTTAAAATTCAGAACTTACCTGGAATTCTGGATTATATTTCCCACCTAAGGGCTGCCCTGAGCACATTCCTCATCATTTGTGCCTGAGCCAGGTGAAAACAAGGCAGGATTCCACTGGGGGCAAGTCTGTCTAAAGCACTGAATCTCAAGACTTTCGCTTGGGGTTGCGTCTTCTTGAAAGCAATTCCATTCGGTTTTAGAGGTGCTCATATTCATTGTTAGGTACAAGAAATACAAACTAAAAGTACAAAAGAGAACCAAGCACTTCTGCCTCATAAGCAGAACAGTTTAGTAACTATCAACATAGAAGAGAATTTAGACCAGGCTCCTTCATTACAGAAAACATCTTTCATGTAAATAGTCATTGTATTCATCTGATAATTTCCCAGACTGTCTCCATTGCATTTGCCTGGTGTTGGGCTTACTTTCGGTTTAATTTTCGTATTGTTGGCATAGTTTTGCTGAAGCTGATTTCTAGATTTTCCTATTGCCATCCTCAAATTCAGACAATTATTGGCTGAGTAGAAGGTGAAATTACTGTCACATTCCCTGAATGTTTCCAAATGCTAAACAGTGGCCTCAGCTAAAAGCAAATACTGATGAGTATGTCCCCTAACACTGGATGATCCTCTACTTGGGAGAGATCTGTATTGTTCTCTCCTTTTTCCAGCTGGATTTGGTTGTTCTGGTCAATAAAATAGTATGTAGATGCTAACAACCTGCCTTCAATGGAAGGGCCAAATAAGCAGTATGGATCTTAATGTCTTAATTTCCAACTTGGTTGTTAAGCAGCTTAATTATTAAGCTCAGAGGAGATGCTCTTGGTATTTAGGCAAGACAGTTCTTTGGTGTGAGGGACTGGCCCATGCACAGCACTGCAGGATGTATAGCGTCCCTAGGTTCTACCCTCCCAGTTAATGCGACAACCAAAACTGCTCCTGCACCTCTCAAAGACCTCACTCGGTTGAGGAGCGCTAAGAGGAATAAGGAGGTACTTTCAGAGGACAGTCTGGGCTTTACATGGCAAATCTATATTTACCCCCATGAAGAATCCTGAAGGCCAGACAACAGATCAGTAATTCCCTCATTCTCCACGAGGAGTAGCTTGTTCTGCATGACGTGATGTGGACTCTAGAGTGGTCGAGTTCTTGATCCATGCCCAGAATAGCTCCAGAAAATTCTCCTAAGGGACCACAGACGCCTAATCTCATTTCAAGGCTGGACTTGAGTCTAATCTAGAATTTGTCCTAACTATTCTGCTTCTAGGGATTGGAAATAGATGTGTGGGTTGAAAATGGGGCTTTTCCTGGGACCAGACCTGATCCGTATGGAGTGTGTGCTGGAGTCTTGGCCTCGTGGCCTGGGCCAGTTTCAGGGAGCAGGGCACTCTTATCCATAATTTACTTTTTGTCCCTCTGCAGGCACCCAGGTGTAGGGCTGCTGTTGACCAGACAGGCTGTGTTATATGAGGAAAAAAAGATCCTGGCTTTGTTAGGATGAAAACAATTTCCAAAACTAATGAAAACTTAAGAAACCAAATGCTTATTATATGTGATTATCAAAGTGAAGCATTGTTTCAGAACGTTGTTGACACAGGTCTTGGGACTGTGTGTTCATAAACATAGTGCTCTCATGGGTGGAAGAAAATTCCAATCTAGGTTATTTTTAGAGAAAATTGTAGTTCTTTGTTTCTTCTAAAATAGAAAGGATCATATTTTCAATGCCTTTGTGGCCGTATCATGTTAATGAAGATAGTAAAAATATGTGACCCTAACTGTGGTTAGAGACAGTACTCATACAACAGGGCAGGTGGAGAGCATGCGCATAGTTCTTTTCTAAAAGATTGAACATTTATTTATTGAGCATGTATTACGTCTAGCACACTGCTAAGTGCTGAAGGAATGCAAAAGAGTATGTTACATAAGATACATTTATTCCCTTCCCACCGGGAGTTCCGGTGAGCCACATCCACACCCACACAAAGGGTAGTTAGGAAGCAATTTAGGATATTTAGTAAGGCAATTTAGGATTATGAGCCACTGTGATGGTCACTGTGGCATTGTTCAGAAAATCTGCTGTTGGCCACTGGCCATATCACAGTAGTTTTATCTCCAAGCCACATTACCCTACCTCTCACATTAGTATTATCTACATGTGGATTTCTACTCTGCGTCTTTAGGGGTCTTTCCAACCTACGCTTCTGGAGAGTTAAGGTTTGGGGATAACTATATTCTCAAATATAGTAATTTTTTTCTAAATAATGAAAACATGAGCTATCTGAACACCTCTGGAAATACTTGTTCTGAGCAGTCAAGTTTCCCAGATAGCTGTGGGTCCAGCGCTTTGATGGGGGTAGGGAGGACCACTGTCTCCAGTTTGTTATCTTAGAAATGATCAGCTGGTTTTGTTTTTGTTCTAGATTGGCGCCTGAGCTAACAATTGTTGCCAATCTTTTTTTTTTTTTTAAAGATTGGCACCTGAGCTAAGAACTGTTGCTAATCTTTTTTTTTTCTGCTTTATCTCCCCATTTTCCCCCCTTACATAATTGTATATCCTAGGTGCAGGTCCTTCTAGTTGTGGCGTTTGGGACGCAGCCTCAACGTGGCCTGACGAGCCATGCCATGTCTGCACCCAGGATCCGAATCATCGAAACCCTGGGGCGCCACAGCGGAGCACGCGAACTTAACCACTTGGCCACGGGGCCGGCCCCAGTTAGCTGGATTTTGATTCAGGGTTCCTAGTCACTTCAATCACATTTCAAATCAGCAAGTGTTTGTTGAATGGCAGTTCTGGGTGACACAGCTGTGGGAGATACAAGGTCTACTTAGCGAGTCTCTGCTCTACCAGGGTCACACGCCAGACCAGTGAGTCTCTCCCCTGGCTATCTACCAGAATCATCTGGCAAGTTTTAAAAATATATAGATGTTTCTCTATATATGTGTTTTTTAATATATAGGCCCCATTCCAGACCAGCTGAATATGACTCTCTGCGAGTAGGACCCAGTCGTCATTTTATCTTTACTGTGTGATCTCACTTATATGTGGAATCAAAAAACAATTGGACTCATAGACACAGAGAACAGATTGGCAGCTGCCAGAGGCAGGGGGTGTGGGATGGGTGAAATGGGCAAGGTGGTCAAAAGATGACTACAATTAACACTGTATCGTACATTTGAAAGTTTCTGAGAGAGTTGATCTTAAAAGTTCTTATCACAAGAAAAAAAATTATAACTATGTGTGGTGATGGACATTAAGTAAACTTACTCTGGTAATCATTTCCCAGTATTTACATATATCAAATCATTATGTTGTGCCCCTAAAACTAATACAATGTTATATGTCAACTACATTTCAATTTAAAAAAAAGAATTTTACTTTTTATTTTACTTTTTTTAATAAACAGATCCTTAGGTGATTCTAATGGGCTTCTGGGTACTGATCTAGACAAACAGACCAAAACAACAGCAACTTGATAAATATTATAATAGAGGTATAAATAAGATGTAAGGAAAGGCCAGAAGAGGAGATCCATTGAAGATCTCTTCCTGGAGAATTCAAGTTTGGAGCTGCGCCAGATGGCAGAAATTTTTGAGTTGTTGTCTCTGCCTTTCATAATTTTTTCCCAGTTTTCTCTCCTATTAATAGGCTATTAGCTGTCCCTCTCACCCGTTCCTTTATGTCTGCAACAGTCCATTTCTAATGTAATATTTCTAAGCATCTGGGGCTAGGAAATTTAATTTCTCAGTTTATTGGAATTAAATGTAAATTAAGAATAATTGCCGCTAAAGGAACTAGGACTCCTTGGAGAAATGGCTGACTCCAGGTCTGGGACAGGAAATGTATATGGTGAACCTAGGGCATCTTGTTATGCCAGAAAGCAAGGAAGCCATCAAGACTAATGGGACCATGTCATAAGGACACAGATCCAACTTCAGGGGGTTCCCATGGGCCAAAGATGGGACAATTTGAGTATCAGGAATGTTAAAAACTGCAATGGATTGAAATATATTAAATATATAAATATCCAAGTGCTCATAAGGTTACCAACCGCACCCCCAAAATAAAAGCAAAAAAACCCAAAATCTCAAGGGTGAGTTGTAATTACAGGGCACTAAGAAAATGCAAAAGTAAAGGGAAGCATCTAGCGTTTGCCCTCCCTTTCTTATATTTTCCCTTTCAGGGTAAACAAACACTTGCTGGGGGGAAGTTCTCCTTTTTCAGCGGATTTCCAGTTAATGAAGAAGAAATTAGAAAATCACATTTTACAACCCCCAATGAGTCCAGGCAACAGGTCATCAATGGATTGTTGTCTATATCTATCTGTCTGTCTGTCTATCTATCTATCGTCTCTCAGTTATCTTTTGATGCATAACAAATCACCATCATGTGGGTCAGCAGAGGTCACTCATGCAGCTACCTACTTCTGGGAGCTCAGCCAGGGCTGGACTGTCCCAAATGGCCCCACTCAAATCGGGGGCCTTGGTGCTGGCTGCCACCAGGGAGCTATGGTTCTCTTCTAGGCGGCCTCTTATCATTCATGGTCTATCCCGAGCTTCTTCACATGATGGTTGGCTTCCATGAGGGTGGAGGCAGAAGCCGGCAGGTCTCTTAAGGGCTAAACCTGCTCATCTTTGCCACCTTCTATTGGTTGAAGCGAATCATAAAGTCAGTCCAGACTCAGAGGGAGGGGAAAAATTCCAGCTCTAATGCGAGGCATGGCCATCTTTGGGGAAAATCTACCGCTGTCTGTCCCTAGCCACAATAGTTCACATCCCTTCCACATACAAAACACACTTAACTCTCCCCAAATGTCTCCATTTTGGCATCAGCTCAAAGTCCAGGATCTTGTTAGCTAAATCAGGTCTTCAGGTGTGGCTCCTATTGATCTGAGATCTGTGAACTAAGAAGACAAATTGTCTGCTCTCCACACACCCGACACACAACAGCAAGACTGCAATCGGCATTCCTGGTTGAAAGAGGGAAGAACAGGAAGCACATAGTAGTCACTCTCCCACAGCAATTCCAAACCCAGACAGACTCACGCCACCAGTTCCCATAATTCTGGGGCCAGAGGTGGGAGGAATTGCCGGTGGTGATCTTCAGAAACAAATTATAGACAGTAAAGTCTTTAGGCGAAGAGTTGGTAGAGAATTTCATGCTGGAGCGATCGGGCTGACGTGCTGTGAAGCTAGTATCCAGTCTTGGCGGTACTCCAAGTGGGGCAACCAGAATTATGAGCCCTGTGACGCAGTCTGATAGGAAGCACACGGCATCACTTAGCAAATATTCCTGGGCAAGAATTGACCCTGAATCTCTTCGAACATCTAGACTTGACAATTAATTTACAGGAAACATGAGAGCTAGAGGAGCAAGTTAAATGGCACGAAGAAGCTATTAGCCAGATCCAGAACGCATGGCATTCTACAGGATAAATGACCTTGATTCTTCAACAAATCAATGGCATGAAAAACAAACAGAGAGGAGCTGTTAGAGAATAAAAGAGAATGAAGAGGCATAGCAATCAAATGCAATGTGTGGACCTTATTTGAATCCTGATTCAAACAAAACATCTGCAAAATCACACCTTTCAAAACAAGTAGCAAAATTGAATTATAGTCAGGGTATTAGATGATATTAAGAATTACTGTTAATTTTGTTAGGTGTGATAATGGCATGATGATTACATCCAAAAAAAAATCGAAAGGTCTTGTTAGTTGGAGATGCATACTGAAGTATTTGTGGGTAAAATACCATAATGTCTGGGATTTGCTTTAAAATTTTCCAGACAAAATAAGTGAGACAGGGTGGGGTGGAGGGCAAATAAAACAAATGGGTAAAATGTTGGTAATTGTTGAAGGTAGCAGATGGATGAATGGGATTTCTTTTCACTTCTGTGCATGTTTGAACATGGGCAGAATAAAAGTTGAAAAAGAGAGAGAACAGTTCCTGAATGAAGAGACTGACTTCGAGACTTTCTTAAAAAGCCTGCACTCTGGGGCACTTCTTCCGGAGTCCCCCCGAGACCCAGGTCCTGACTTTGGTGGGCTTCCTGATTCTCCTCTGGGTGAGGGTGGGAGGGGGCTGTGGCTAAAACAGGATGAGACAAGCTGGGAGTTTATTTGATAGCTAAGAGCCCCTCCTTACTCCGGGCACGTTTCATCAAAAATCAGGTAATCCATTGACTTATATTAGACAAATCAGTCAACCAACAAGAATTTACGGGACTCCTTTACTTTTAAAAAGTTAATATTTATTCCTTTAAGGAAATGTATGTGCGAAGTTGTAAGAAGTCAAATAGTTCCATACAATTTACAACAAAAAAGACCAAGTAGCTCTTTGCTCCTGTCTTTGCCACCTGGATTTCCTCTTGCCAGAATGGCAACTTCCAACTCTTTTAGTCCTTTCTCATGTTATTTATTTCCATACGTCAAAATAATCTGCTTATCCTATTTTTCCCTTTTATTTTCCAATTTTAGCTATAACCCTTTGGCCTCCTACTGAAGAAAGTGAGGATTTAGCTCTCTTACCTCACCCTCCACACAAACAAACGCCTCTTTTCCTATTTTCCCAATAGCTTCATTTTTTTATTAAATCAATATTCAGTGTTTGCACTATGAGAACCAGGTAAATATTGTTCACAGCCCAGCCAAGGGGTGAACTCAGAGTCTATTTTCTGTCTTGTGAAATGTTTTGGTTTCTCAGATGTTAATAATTGTCTCATCTGGTCATCTGTTCATTAGCCTGGTTTCCTAGGAGCTGATGGCTCCAAACCCCCTGCTGGAGCTGTGAAAGTCTAGTCTGTTCTAAACACAACTAAGCTTATCGGGGGTTTGGTTGCATCCTTTTTCTTTCCTGGAGACATTCCTCCTGGACCGTGTAGCCTTCCAAATGAGAACACAGAGCCATATGAAGGTCGTTTATCTAAAATGCACTCCGCATCCCAGAGAACGCCCCCATCCTCACAAGATATTACGTCCATGCTGGCACTTCAGTTTTGCCTTCCGTCACTCTCTCAGGGCAGCAGCTTCTGAGGCGGGCAGTTTGTGATAGAGCCAGTGCATCCCATGGCCATGCACTCACTCTCACATCTCCTTTGCTATATAGTGGATCTCCTTTTCTTTCTTTCTTTTTTTTTTTTTAATTATTTTTTGTTTTATTTTATTAATTTTTTTTTGTGAGGAATATTGGCCCCAAGCTAACATCTGTTGCCAATCTTCCTCTTTTTGCTTGAGGAAGATTGTCGCTGAGCTGGCATCTGTGCCAATCCTCCTCCATTTTATGTGGAATGCCACTACAGTGTGGCTTGACAAGTGGTGCTAGGTCCGCACTCAGGATCCAAACCTGCGAACCCTGGGCTACTGAAAGGGAGCACATGAACTTAACCATTATGCCACCAGGCCAGCCCCAACGATCTCCTTTTCTGATATGTGGACTTCTGTGCTGGTGGATCCATCCACCTGCAAGCTCTTAAAAAGTGGTGTTGGCTGAGGGCTTATGAGCAGAAAAGACAATCCCATATTCACAGTATGTGTCTATTCCTGGTAAAATGAATCACTGTCCCTTCTTGGGTAGAAGGGATGCGGTGTAGTCAACTCACCACCAAGTGGCTGATTGGCTTTCTCAAAGGACAGCGCCACACCAGGGGCTCAGCATTGGTCCCTGCTGCTGGCAGGTTTGAGATTCAGCAGCAGCAGTAGCTAGATCATCCTGGGTACGCAGAAGCCCATGCTAGTGGGCACACGCTTAGCCTCCATCCCTGCCACTTTGGGTACGTTGTTCATGTGACCATTATTACCAGCACTGGGTGGCTGATGATAGAATCTGGCTGATGACAATCAGCTAGAGTATTTTCTACATGGTCATTTAGTGCCTCTTCCATGGTAGATGCTCTCTGGTGGACACTAACACGTGATACGAAAGTTTTCACACTTCTGCTCAGTCCCATATATCCATCCATGTGCCTCTTCCCCAGATCGCCTTGTCTCTGATCTTCCAATCTTCCTTTGTCCAACCAGTTGGCAAACCATTTGCTACTACTCAGGAGTGCATGTGTACTCCAACCTCAGGTCGCTTCTCTTTCCACACAAAGTGGATGGCCAGGTGCACCACTGGAAGCTCTGCCATTGGGAGCTTTCTCCCCATTACTCTCTTTCCAGGCCACTGAGTGGGGCTGGAGTTGCCATCCACTTTTGGTTGAGCCCACAAACTGAGCTAACCCATTCATGACCAAGCTCAGGCTTTCCTTACTCCTCTGTCAGTCGGTCATCAGGAGCCCCCTCTATAACCATGGGTATGAGTGGAGGGAGAGGGGCTGGTGCAGTAGTGGTGGGTGACATGGGGGTCTTGGCTACCTGCTCATGCAGCTTGCTTGTGCCTTCCTATTCGTTCTCGATCTTGGGTACTCCACTTCCATTTTACGATGGATTGTTGCTGGATCTGCCTGACCTTATAACTTGGTATATGCGACAGAACCCACCTTATGACGAGCAGTTGTATCTGTGTGATCAAGCACTCTGTCTTTATTAAGGCTTTGCAGAATACCAGAAGCTATTTTTTTCTTTTTGAAATTGTATATTATAGTCTGTTGCGATGCCAGGGCCTTGTTCTAGAACAGGATTGGCGAACTATGGCCTGTCAGAGGAATCTGGCTCACTGCCTGTTTTTGAGCTAAGAATGGTTTTTACATTTTTTTTTTGTTTTTAGGTTTTTTAAATGGATAAAAAAACAACAAAATAAGATTAATAGTTCGTGATGTGAAAATTGCATAAAATTCAAATTTCGGTGTTCATAAATAAAGGTTTATTGAAACATAGCCATGCTTATTCATTTCTATATTATCTGTGACTGCTTTTGTGTTGTCACGGCAGAGTTGAGTAGTTGCAACAGAGACCGTATGGCCCATTGAGCCTAAAGTATTTACTATCTAACTCTTTATAGAAAAAGTTTGCAGACTCATCTCTGCTCTGGAATCCTAGGGTCTGTGTTGTAATTCTTGCCATAAACTCGACATGGCACCTTTTCCCACCTCCAATACCTCTGATACCCTAGGGTCTGCTGGGTTGTGTGGCCAAGGGGCAGGGCCTCTTGCTCTGCAGCCTGGACCCACTGCAGCACCATTTCCAGCTCTGGAACCCCCTCACAGCAGATGGCTTTTCAGATCACCAGAATGTGGGCCAGAGCAGTATTCCCAGGTGCGGAACATGCTGCCTCTAGAACCTGAAAAGGCCTACCAGGCATCCCAATTCTTTCTTCATGGTGAGAGGTGCAAGGTGCAATAATTCCTCCTTTATTTTGGAGAAGGTGTCCTGGCATGCCCCAGAGCATGGTATATTTAACAGGTTTTAGTAACGTAAAATAGGCCCTTAATCTTTGTGGGGTTTATGCCACCCTCTGGAGTGTATGTGTCTTACCAGGGCCTGCAATGTACTAACCACTTCTTGCTTATCTGGTTTGGTTAATATGACGCCATTGATACAGTGGGCCAGTGTGGTGTTCTGCAGGATGTCCAGCTGGCCCTGGTCTCCTCAGACTATATGGTGACAGAGCATGGGAGAATCAACATAGCCTTGCACCAAGGCCATAAATGTAACGTGGGCAGTAATATTATTGTCTGGGAGGGCATTTCAGAGGCTTCTGCTTTGTCTTCCCTACCAGGAGAGCTCTTACTCCAGAGGCCAAGGAACTGATGGAAGCGACTACCAAGTACATCCATTGCAATTATACATTCAGAGACTGGGGAAACGACCACTGGGTGAGTCCAGGGAACAAGTGGACTCACAGTGAGCTGAGCCAGGGCCAGGACTCCTGGCTCCCACATGTGTCCTGCTTTAACAAGGGATGGGACATGGTGTCACTTCACGTCATCGGGTAGCAATGTCAACTTGGGCTCTGTAACCAAGAGTCTTGAAACGTTTGAGCATTTCCCTTTCTGTAATGTCCAGCTACTTGAGTTAATGGCTGCAGGTCCTTCTAGGGAAGAGCTGGGAAACTCATTACCATGTACACTTCTGGTAGTACTTCAGGGTTCTTCTTCCTGGGTCCCAGGCTCTCCTTTAATCAATGGGTTCTGGGTCTAAAAATTGCCTTAAGTCTAGAAACAGAGAAAGTGATGGTGACTGCTCATTGGGCAACTGCTCTCAGCCTCTAGCTCATCTGTCTGATCTGTGAATCAGACCCCCTGGCTGCCTGCTCTGACTTGGACACTCACTGTGATAATTGCCTCCACCTGGCTTCTGACGGCGATATGGCCACATGGCTTCTACTGTTTGGGGGAATTTACCATCCCCTTTCCTGTCAGTGAGCCCTGTCCTGTGGCAGCATGTCCTGCAGAGCCACCACTGAACTCCTGAGTGCAGCTGGAGCCTCTCTTACCAGCGCCTTCCTTAGTGCCTTGGGAAACGGGGTGTCCTCTGCTCTTCCCCTGTAACGTTGTCCACTCCAGCATGCCTACCTCTCTGAGCTTTCATTCCCATCATGGGAGTGGTAACCTGCCATGGCAGTTTTGGCATTCCTACTATGCTCACTGGGGGATGTTGATGTTTCCATGCTTTCAGGATGTGCTTACACCATCTTCTTGCAGGGTGTTAAATCCTATATCCCAGGAGGGTGCTCCCAAAGCAATAAACTTTCGCTCACCCAAGCCTCTGCCCTGGCTCCCTTGATTCAGCACCCTCAGGACCAGTGCTGTGTGTCTCCCCGCCTCTGATGGGACAGGAAGGCCAGGAGTGGCAGCAGCTCCCACCTTTCCTCACTTAGCAGGACCAGCACATCTCCAGCCATGGGACAAAGTGACTTAACGCTGGTTATTGACCTGGAGGCAAGAAGGGGAGGTAGGCAGATTCTGAGTGTGGAGGGGGAGGTGTGTTATCTTGTAGGAAGAGGACTTTGCATCGTTTTCAAGCAAGGGAGGAGTGCTAGCCCTTGACAGGGGAAGGGTGGGCCCCTTCTGTGGACTCAGAGGGTTTAGGGAAATCCGGGAATTCAAGATTTGGGGATGCAGCACCCCAGATGTCCTCATCACGTGTGTCAGGGTCCTGTTGTTTCTCAAAAAGGGCTCAGGACCTTGGTAGAGACCACCTACCTTGGTTGGCTTAAACTTCTTTTGAGCTGAGCTACTCTTAGGACTTAAATCCTGCTCTTAGGATGGAACTCTTGAGCCTGTGCTCAGCCTGCTCTGCACTCCCACTGCGGGAGATGAGCGTCACTCTGTAAACCACCAAGGAGGCCCTCTGGCTTTCACACTTAGCTATTTTTAACAGCTTTGTTGTGATATAATCCTCAAACCATACAATCTACCTATTTGAAGTGTGCAATTTAAGAGTTTTTTAGTATATTCACAGGGGTGTGCAACCAATACTACAATCTAATTTTAGGATATTTTCATTCCCCCTCAAAGAAATCCCATACCCGTTAGCAGTCACTCCCCGTTTGCCCTTTCCCCTAGCCCCTGGCAACCACTAATCTGCTTCCCACCCTGTAGATTTACCTATTCTGGACATTTTATACAAATGCAATCATATGGTCACGTGGTCTTTTGTGACTGGCTTCTTTAATTTAGCACAGTGCTTTCAAGGTTCATCCATGTTGTAGCATGTATCAATATTTCATTTCTTTTTGTTGCCAAATAACATTCCATTTATAGATATACCACATTTTGTTTATTCCTTCATCACTTGGTGGACGTTTGTTTCCACTTTTTGGCCATAAATGAATAATGCCACTATGAACATTTATGTACAAATTTTTGTGAGGACATATGTTTTCGTTTCTCTTAGATATATACCAAGGAGTAGAATTGCTGGGTCTTATAATGACTTTATGTTTAGAACTTTAAAGAACTACCAAACTGTCTTCCAAAGCAGCTGCCCTATTTTTACATTCCTACCAGTGTGTCGAGGGCTCCAATCTTGCCATATCCTTGCCAACACTTGTTGTTATCTGTCTTTTTAATTACGGCCATCTTCATGAGGGGGGGTGGTATCTCACTGTGGTTTTGATTGTATTTCCCTACTAACTAAGGACGTCAAGGCATTTTCATGTGCTTTTTGGCCATTTGTATTATCTGTGTTGGAGAAATGTCTATTAAATCCTTTCCTATTTTTAAATTTGGGTTGTCTTTTTATTATTGAGTTGTAAAGTTCTTTATGTATTCTAGACTAGCTATAAGTCCCTTAAAGAGATATGATTTGGAAATATTTTTTCCCGTTTTGTGGCTTGTCTTTTCATTTTCTTGATGGTATCATTTGTATCATAAAAGTTTTTAATTTTAATGTAGTCAGTTTACTTTTTCTGTTGTCGCTTGCACTTTTGGTGTCATACCTAAGAAACTACTGCCTAAGTCAAGTTCACAAAGATATATTTTTGTTTTCTTCTAAGAGTTTTATAGTTTTAGGTCTGTGATTCATTTTGAGTTAATTTTTGGGTATGATGTGGGGTAGGAGTTCGACTTCATTCTTTTGCATGTAGATTTCCAGTTGTCGCAGCACTAAGTGTTGAAAAGGCTATTCTTTCCTTATTTAATTCATCTTGGTCACACTTAACTTTTTTTTTTTTTAAAGATTTTATTTTTTCCTTTTTCTCCTCAAAGCCCCCCAGTACATAGTTGTGTATTCTTCGTTGTGGGTCCTTCTAGTTGTGGCATGTGGGATGCTGCCTCAGCGTGGTCTGATGAGCAGTGCCATGTCCGCGCCCAGGATTCGAACTAACGAAACACTGGGCCACCTGCTGCGGAGTGCGCGAACTTAACCACTCGGCCACGGGGCCAGCCCCTGGTCACACTTAACTTTTAACCACCAGGGTTTCTTTGTTTTTTGGGGTTTTTTTTTTTGTGAGGAAGATTGGCCCTGAGCTAACATCTGTTGCCAATCCTCTTCTTTTTGCTTGAGGAAGATTGTCACTGAGCTAATAACTTTGCCAATTTTCCTCCACTTTATGTGGGATGCTGCCACAGCACGGCTTGGTGAAAGGTGTTATGTCCGCACCTGGGATCTGAACCTGTGAACCTCGGGCCGTCAAAGTGGAGTACACGAACTTAACCACTACACCTCTGGGCCAGCCCCTAACTGCCAGTTTTAATCATTCTCAGCTTTTCATGTTTTTCCCTCAAGAGTTCAACTGAGCTTGGCAATAGCCACCCAATTCCATCGTCCTTATAGTTACTATTTCCTCCACATTTCTCAAACAACATTAATGCAAAAATTCTAAAATATTAACAAAAGGAACTCAGCAGCACATTAAAGAGAACACATCACAACCAATTAAGGATCATGCAGAATTCAATATTTTTCTGTTTTTTTAAAAAAATCTGACTTTTTTTTGGTCAAGATCATAGTAAATTTATAGAGTAATTTGGGAAGCACTGATATTTAACATAATTGAGGCTGATATTTAATTTAAAAAGCATATATTTGATCACCTATTCAAATCCTAGTTTACAAAAATTTTTTAATAAAGATCTTTTATATTTCTGATTCGGATCTAAAACTATAAATCCCTTAGAGGAAAATAAAGGAGTATATCTTTGCGAATTTGGATTAGGCAATGGTTTCTTATGTATTTCATGTTATTATTAATATTATTATAAATCTAATTTTTCATCTTTTTCTAACTGGATGCTGTTTCAATGTATCTAGCCACATTATACTGCATTTTCTTGTTGTGTAACACTTTTCAGTTGATTTGCTTATGTTTTATAGTAATATATATATATATTTTTTTTTTTTGAGGAAGATTAGCCCTGAGCTAACATCTGCCGCCAATCCTCCTCTTTTTGCTGAGGAAGACTGGCCCTGAGCTAATGTCCGTGCCCATCTTCCTCTACTTTATATGTGGGACGCCTACCACAGCATGGCTTGCCAAGCGATGCCATGTCCGCACCCGGAATCCGAACCAGCAAACCCCGGGCCGCCGAGAAGCCAAATGTGCACACTTAACTGCTATGCCACCGGACCAGCCCCTATAGTGATATATTATTATGTCACATGTGAGTTATATTAATAGATTTCCCAATGTTGATCTTTTCTTTGATATTCCTGAGGGTGATTATCTGGAGTTTTCTTCTGTTATTATCTTTGACAGGCTTTTTTTTTGGTGAGGAAGATTCACCCTGAGTTAAAATCTATTGTCAATCTTCCTCTTTTTTCTTGAGGAAGATTGTCCCTGAGCTAACATCTGTGCCAATCATTCCTCTATTTTGTATGTGGGATGCCACCACAGCATGGCTTGGTGAGTGGTGTAGATCCATGCCCAGGATCCAAACCTGTGAACCTCAGGCCACTGAAGTGGAGTGGGTGAACTTAACCACTGCACTACTGGGCCCACCCTATCTTTGGCAGGTTTTTGTATGAAGGCATGAAAGCCCCATAAAAAAAAATTGGGATGTTTTCTTATTTGTCCGTGCTCCAGAAAGGTTTGACTAGATTGGGGGTGATTTAGTACTTACAGACTTAGGCCTCCATGAAGTCATTGAGCTTTCCCTGTGTATGTGTGCACATGCGTGCATGGGTGTGTGTGGGGGGTGGTTAGCTCTTTGACAAATGTCTTAATTCCTTCTATGGTACTGTCACTTTTCCCCCTCTCTTTTGGGATTGGTTTCGCAATTTATGTTTTCCCAGAAAAATCACCTCTTTAAAATGTACACGCACTGGCTTGGGTACACGCCTGATCTATTGCACCCGCTGAGTCTCTCACCAGCACGGCACCCAAGTTCGCCTCTGGTGGAAGTTCCAATAGTTCAGCTGCTGCCTTGTACCTGGAGCAATCTGTGCTCCGCCTACTGTCCGACGAGGTCCCCACAGGCAGCTGGGCAGCAGGTGGTCCAGATCCAAATTCCCATCTCAGCTTCGATTTCTTTGGTTACCAGACTCTCCCCTAAATCCACAGAAGTCTGTATATATTAAAAATAATACCCCCTCACTTGGCTCCCTCAGGGTTCGGAGTGGGGAGGGAGAGGATGTAGGGGCAGGAACTGTCTTGCTTGGCTGGTCCGTTGTGAGCTGACATAGACTCTTGCTGGGTTTGAGCCGGGTGCTGGGGTTTGGGGGAGAGCTAGTCGCTTCTCCACTCTGGACACACTCAGGAGGTAGGAATCCTAATAAAACCAAGATAATCATGGTGACCACACTCCCATGTGGTCGGTGACCAGTGTATATCCCAATTCTGGTCCTTGGGACTTGACAAGATGTCCCCAGGGGAACTTCTGTAAAAAGATTCATAGATCTGGTCCTGTCTAGGTGATGTCTGTGCTTGCTATAGTCTTCTTGCTACTGGTCTGAGGATGAAGCCAACACATGGAGGAGGGCAGAGCCAAGAGAATCACAGAGAATTGAGCTGGCATCCTGATGGGCCTAGAGCTGCCCTCCTGGGGCACTTCTTAGGTGAACAATTCAGTCCCTTATTATACATATCAACATGAGTTAGAGTTTTCTATCCCTTGCAGCTGAAGACATCCTAACCACACTACAGGAATAGGGAGTGTTAAAGCAGAGTTATGTCTGTTTCGTATTCAGCCAAGGCACCGAGACAACAGATGCCAACTACTTCCACAGCCAAAGTAAGACCACTTACGCAAGAGAGGTGTCAAAAAGTCAGTTTTGCAACCTTTGGCCACTTCTATATCCAAGAGTATAAAAAGGTTGAAGCAAGTATCCAGGAGGGTCGCGATGACAAAACGTTTTTGGGGAGCGTGGTTCATGTTCTGTGATTCTCACTCTCACCTTGCGAGGAAGTGATGGGGTGCCTTTCCCCCTCTCTTCACTTCCAGCCAAGGAGAGGGGACATTAAGGGAGCCCCTCAAGGAGCTGGATATTTAATTCCTGAAGCTTAAGGGGTACGGTGGGCTGATGGGTGATTCATGCCTAAACACTCTAAAGGGTGTGAGAGCATGGCCGAGAGAGGCCTGCATTCTCAATGGTAGAGTCCCAGGGAGTTCCTATGGGGTTACCTTAGATATGGCCTGTCATGGGCTGAATTGTGTCCTCCCAAAATTCATATGCTGAAGTCCTAACCCCAGTACCTCAGAATGGAGATGGGGTCTTTTTAATTAAGTTAAAATGAGGTCATTAGGGTGGGTTGTAACCTAATCTAACTGGAGTACTTATAAGAGGAGACTAGCACACAGACACATGTGTGCACAGAGAAAAGACTGTGTGAAACACACAGAGAAGATGGGCATCTACAAGCCAAAGTGCATTCGTCTGCTCAGGCTGCCATAACAAATGCCACAGACCGCGTGCTTAAACAGACATCTATTTTCTACAGTTCTGGAAGCTAGAAGTCCACGATTAAGGTGCTGGCCGTGGTGGTTTCTGGTGAGAGCTCTCTTCTTGGCTTGCAGACATCTGCCTTCTCACTGTGTCCTCACGTGACCTTTCCTCTGTTGTCTGGGGGTCGATGGTGGGGGGAGTGGAGAGTGTGCCAGGGCTCTCTGTGCCTCTTCCTCTTCTCAAGAGGACACCAATCCTATCAGATTAGGGCCCCACCCACCAAACTTCATTTAACCTTAATTCCCTCCCCAAAGGCCTCACGTTCAATTGCGGTCACCCGAATTTTGGGAGTTATGGCTTCAACCTATGAATTTTGGGGGAACACAATTCAATTCATAACACAAGGAAAGAAGCTTCAGAAGAAACTACCTCTGCTGATGTCTTGATCTGGGACTTCCTGCCTCCAGAACTGTGAGACAAGACATTTCTGTTGTTTAAACCCCCTAGTCTACGGTACTTCGTTACGACAGCCCTACAGAGCTGATTCTCTGGCCAAGAGGGCGAGCTGGGGGCCTGAGGAGGCCTGGCAGAAGGAAGCTGGGGGTACCCTTCCAGATGCCTAAGGGCTGAGGAAGGAGGCATGCGAGACCAGCTGGAGGAGAACATGCATTTATCTCAAAGGGCAGAGGTGGGAACATTCCAGAAACAGGAAGAGATGAGGTGGTCTCTGAAGAACTAACAATAGTGTTCTTTGAAGGAAAGAAAGAGCTTTAACATCTGCGAAGCCCAGGTTGGTCGTCTGCCAGCTCACAATAGGACGAGACCAGTGACACCACGCCTGCCCGCACATTCTCTCGGCCCGCTTTTTCCCCCTAGGAGCCAAAACGAGCAGGAGAGGGAAAGGACGCGCAGTGGCCGGGGTGGGAGGGTAAACCGAGGGAGCTCGTCAGGTTCTCCCCTCCCAGTGCGGCCAGGCGGCGGCAGGCTGAGGCGGGGAAGGGCAAGTTCTCGCCCCAACAAAGTTCACCTACCAACGTGAGGCTATTCTGTGACTTGAAGTGATCAGAGGACATTTGGTTACTAGGGAGTGACCAGAAAACTCCTGGGGCCCATCCCAGATTTCATCCAAGGGAGTGGGGAAGACCTAAACCCATGGAATAGTTAGCAGGAGACCAAAAAAAAGTAGTTTTGTGAGTCCTCCTCTCCCACATGATGGTTACACAGGTGTCCCTCATACAGAGGTGAAAACATATGATCTCGAGCCTGTCCCTGCACTATCTGATGTCACTTCATGGTATTCTTGCCCACTGCTTACTAGCTCCACCCACAATGGCCTTTTTCTTCAAGCTCCTGCCCCAGCACCTTTACACGTGCTGTTTCCCCTGTTTGGAATATTCACCCTCTTTTCCTGTCTCACATCTACTCATCCTTCAAGTCTCTGCTCAGATGTAGCCTCTCCAGAGGGCCCACCCTGACTGCCCCAACCTAGGTTAGGTCTTTTTAGTTATTTCCTGATGAACTCCTGCTCTCCACCTTTGTATTTTTACATCGTATGCTTTTACACGTTTACTTGCGTGCGCACTTGTCTGTCTGCTCCCTTGGGCTCTAAGCCTCTGAGGACAGGGACCATGTCTATGTTTTTTGCCATATCTGATTGCTTCATTCCCAATACCCAGCACAGTGCCTGGCACATAGTCAGTGCTCAACAAATATCTTTTGAATGAATGAAGGTGCCAGCAGCAGGAAACAGGAAGAAACCCCGAGCAGCAACATGAAGACAAGAGAAGGGCCCACATTATGCTACCCCGAGGCAGGTTTCTCACCCTCGGCACCATTGACATTTGGGCCAGACAATCCTTTGCCGTGGGGGCCGGTCTGCGCATTATTCGGTGTTTAGCAGCATCCCTGGCCTCTGCCCAGGGATGCCCAAGCATGTCCTGCCTCCTTCCCACCCCCAAGTTGTGACAACCAACAGTGTCTCCAGCCTTCGCCAAATGTTCCCTGGGGGCAGAACTGCCCTGGTCGAGCACTGCTGTTCTAAAGAGGCAGAGGTTGGGTGGCAGGCGAGGGTCTTTACTTTTAACTCCATATGCTTTTGTAGTGTGTGAAAGTTTCACAGAAAGCAAGTGTTCCTTCTGTTAAGAAAAAGTTGGGGACGAAGACGATGTCAAACACTATAGAGACAAAGATGATCATGGGGAAAGCAGTTAGAGATGCTGTGGGTGACTCGGGGGCACGCTCGGTGGTGTGGAGGGAGGGTGAAGCCTGGTGACCGAGGATTAGTTTAGAGGAAGTACAGGCTCAGCTGTGACAATGAAACGAGCGAGGAAAAGAGAAATAGACAGGGACCACGGTCATCAAAGCTTCTCAGATGCTATCACGTTTCCTAACTTTGAATCCCAAAGAAAGACTTTTCTCAATTTGCTGAATTTGAGGAAATTTTGAAAATATAGGAAGTTTGGCAGCAATTCCAGAAAAATTTGACTTTGCAAATCCTAGTAGATAATTTTGTTAGTTTGCTAGGGCTGCCATTCTTTCTGGAACAAAATACCAGACGGGCTGGCTTGAGTGACAGAAATTTACTCTCAGAGCTCTGGAGGCTGGAAGCCCAAGGTCAGGGTGTTGGCGGGGTTGCTTCTTTCCGAGGCTGCGAGGGAAAGATGTGATCCAGGCCTTTTCCTCGGCTGGTAGATGGCATCTTCTCTTGGTGTCTCCACATGGTCTCCTGTCTGTGCATGTCTGTGTCCTGATCTCTTTTTATAAAGGCACCTGTCAGATTAGAATAGAGCCTGCCCGAATGATCTCTTCTTAACTTAATTACCTCTTTAAAGGCCCTATCTCCAAATACAGTCTCATTCTGAAGTATGAGGGTTAGGACTTGAAAACATGTATATTTTGGGGGAGGGAGGACACCCTTCAGGCCATAACACCAGTGACCATCTCAGGTGGGCTGTATTGCTGGGTGGTTCTCTGCTACCAATGCTTCCCATTTGCATTGCAAGAGCAGTCAAGGTGGCCACCACTGACCCCCGCCCTCCGATCTCACCCTCCTTCCTTAGCCCCTGGCATCCTCCCCCGGAGTGACACACACTTTACGCTCCCGGATCCTAAATGGGAACTGACTGCTCCTCCTTTATCCTGGGTGTACCCCACATATCTGAATCATCTCAGGGCCACTCCTATTTCTTTCCTTGCTCATGGGCCTCTGGAACTTAAAGAGGTTAAGCGAACTGATAGTTCAAAGCCACAGTGTATATAATAATCTTTGGGGTTCGGAACGTAGACAGGGAACCTCCCTAAAGTGTCACAATCTTCATGGTCCTTTGGGTGAACTGAGGCAGCCCAGGGGTAGAGAAAGCAGCCTAGAGGAAGTCGTCCCATGGGAGAGCTGTGCTCCTAGAGAGACATCCTGTCTACTCTGAGTCATTTCTGAGAGAGTGTGTCAGCTCGCGTTTTTTGGTAATTTGCTAATGACATGGTATCTCTATTAAATATGTATATAGAAAGGTAAAAATAGGTCGAGCATTTTCTAAATAGCTCTGGCTCCAAGTGAAGTGGTGAAAGAGTCGTTAGTTCTTTTCAAGGCAAAACAAAGCTGCTCTTCATCATCCCCAACCGCCCTTCTACTTCATCCCAGGACAAACAAGAAACCCCCAACTAAAGAAAATGAAAACGCTGTTCTTGACGGGTTTGCTTCAGAAATATGCTTGGATCTGAGAGTTCCAATTTTTCCGGGACTCATTCTTACAGAGTCTAACCCGTGTGGTTTTTTGCTAGGAGGTAATTTCTGTGCTGGTTATGATTTGAAGGAGCTGGCCCACAGCTCAACCTTGCTTAAATTGGAACAAGATGTCACCAGTGGTCTTGCTCCCATAGTAGGGACTCGAAAATAGATGCTTGTCAGACAGACGATTCAGGCCATTCTGCGGGAGTCTCGTTAGTTTCCATGATTAGAAATGACACCACCATTCTGTCATTGCATTTCAAGTGCCTTGTACCACGTAGGAAGTGTGAGTTGTTGTGGGTGTTTTTCTTTTTTTCAAGCAATGAAGGCAATGGCAAAGAATTTTTCATAAAAACAAGTGACAAATTTCACTCAAGTTACTGACACATAAAAGGAAAAAATTAGTTTTTGCTTTGAAGCTAACCAGAAACAAATGGGACTGTTTCTCCAAAGGAAAAGTTGGAGTTTAGTTATGATACATCCCCTCCCAGAAATCTAGGAAATTATACATACTGTGCCCTCTGTTTATAAGAATATGAATAACATGATTGTGTGCACAGGGTCAGTTGCAGTTCAGAGGAGAATTTACTGCTGTTGAGTAACACTGCATAAAAGCAGAAGGAGCTGCTGTTAACCCCTTATCCACATGACCCAAATGCCTTCCTTTTAAGGAACACTTAGATTGAAAGTTCCTTGAAGCCAGGAAGTATGTCTTTGATATCCTTAGACGTCTCCCCACATCCAGTGGGTGACACAGTGGTTGGCACACAGTAGGTATTCAAGGGAATGACTGAACCCCTTTGATCAAGGAGAGAAGCAGTATTTGGTTTTTGTGTGGAGAAATGGCAGTGGTTTCATTTTAGCTGCCTTGTTGTGAGTCCTCTGTGCGCTGTAAGAACCAGGAACTTGCTCTCAGCCCAGCCGCTTCCCTCCACGTCTCCCCATCGGATAGCACTATTAGCAGCCGCCACAATATTTCCCGGACAGCCATCGCTGTGTGCCAGGCTAAGTGCCTCCCGAGCCTCCATTCCGTTTACACTCCCAACCACGCAAGAGTGGGCATTGCCTTCATTTTGGACATGAGGGAAGTGTGGGCCTGAAAGGTTAAGCAGTTTGCCCGAGGTCACGTAGTCAGTGACGTGACTAGAATTCACTCTCAGGCTGGGCTGAGTCCGAAGGCCACCTCACCATGCTGCCCCCCACCATCTTCCCAAAGGCATCATGCTGCCTTCATAAAGCCAAGCAATGTGAAGTACCATATCGCCACAGTAGAGGAGTTTGGGAATAACATCAGGCCAGCCTGAGGGGCGTTTGGGCTTACGGGGAAATCCCAGTCTATGATCCACTCCCACACGGCACTGGCGGGCTCTCTTTAAAACCTGATTACCCAGGGCAGCCTTCAGCAGCAGAACCACCAGGAACGCCAGCCAGCTAGGAAAAGACGTGGGAGGAAGGAAGAAGCTAATCGGGAGGGGATGCCCGGGGTGTGGCGGACAGACACAGGGACAGGAGGGAGGCGGTGTTGTGGACAGCCAGCCCCAGTCCCCACCTAGCTGCCAGGCTCTGTGGGAGGAGGGTGGGGCCGTTTAAGGGAGGATTGTTTATAAGCATCTCAGGCCTTTTTACCAGCTGATGGCACCACTTCCTTCTCCTCCAGCGTAAAGCCCCTCTGAGGCACAGCGCCATTCCAGCCACCTGCAGTCCCTAGACCGGGGCTGGGGAGGGAAGGCAGAGCTGTGGAATGAGCCTGCACTTTGGAGTCAGACAAATCCAGCTGTGATCTGGACCAGCTGTGGGCAGATTACCTAACAGCCTGTATCCTCCTTGGGGTAGTATACCCACTTTATCCAACTCTTGTGAGAGTCAAAAGGAGTCCAAGCGGGTGAGGTATTTAGGATAATGCACCTAGGAAATATTCAATGACTCTTAGTTCCTATTCTAGACTCACCCATTCTCAGGCCCTCAGCTGGGGGATTGTTCCACATTGTAACTCTCTTGGGGCAGCTCGAGGTGGGGTACACCTGCCTTAAGACTGGATCACAGAGAGGAGGAGGGGGACCTTTCCTGCCCTTCTCCTGTGTTTCTAAATGTCCTCCCAGTCTGAGGAGTGGTAGGAGTAAATCACTGAGGCATGAATGTCGACAGTTCTGTCTCATGTTTATGGAAGACTTACCATGTGCCAGACACTGAGCTCGGGATAGAAAAATGAACAATACATGGCCCCTGCCCTCAGGGACCTTGCATTCCAGCTGAAGAGACAGACACATAAATAAGCAAGTTAAATATTATATGTTAAATAGTAGGACAGTGGTGTGCACAGAATGCTAGGAAAACACAGAGAAGGGACAATGAGCATCTTCTGGGAGCTGAAGATAATATTCTGATGAAGGCGTTGCCTTAGTTGAGTCTTAAAAGATGGATAGAAGCTAGCCAATGTGGTCATCTTGTACTTGTCAACTTAACTAGACTGGAACTACATTCCCCAGAATTCCCTTCCCAGTAGGGTTCTGAGTGAGGATTGACCATAAGAGAAATTTGTATGAGGTCTGGAAGGTGGACAACACGCAGCAGCGATGTCATTGTAGCTCACTCTCGTGGCTGCAGATGTGTTTACTCACCTTGTTGGAGTGAGGCAGCAACCAGGCCTGCAGCTGCTTCCGCTCGCACTGGACTTCCTCCTTCAGCTTCTCCGGCTCTGGCGCCAGGTGTGTGGTTAGCTCTGTGATGAAGGATGCCAGCTTCCCCTACAGCATCGCTGAAGTTAGAGCTTGGGAGAAACCAACACAAACTCTGTTCACCTCTGGACTCCCAGCTTATCCATCTAGTTTACCCTTGCTCTCCCCACTTCCCATCCATCTTTCCTTCCCAAGTGCCTGCCCTGCTGACTTCAGGCTCAGCACCAGATGCAGAAACAACAGCTGTATGTAAACCGTTTAACCAGCTCCCACAGTTGCATAGGGGCAAATCCCTGTAATAAACTCCTTGTTCTATATCACTCCAATAGTTCTACTTCTCTGGTCAAACCTTGACCGGTAGACCAGCTAAAAGACGGCTGGGAAAAAAATGGTCCAGGCAGGTGGACAAGAAAGCACAGTTGTGAAATGGCAGAGTACGTATATGCAAGGAACCACAGGTTCCTTGATATTTCTAGGAATAAAATGAGAAGCAGGGAGCAGAGGACGAGGCTAGAAAGGGCAGAAATGATGAGGCCACGGAGGGAATTGAATGCCATGCTAGAAGTTTGGCCAATACAAGAAACAGCTGAATGAAGGAGGCTTCTAGATATGCGGCAAAGCTGCCACGAACAGTTTATATAATCAATTATGCTATTTATTGTTCTCTGAATGATGTTTCATGTGACAAATCTTCTTTAGAATACACTACTTGCTCTAAGAAATGTTTTCTATTGTCGGATAACAACAGTTAGGTAATGGATGCTTTTGGTATAGGACAGGCCCTGCTGCCTAACAAATAAACTGCAGCTTTCGGTGGCTTAACACCACAAAGGGTTTTTCTGGCTCATGTCATGCTAGTCAGATGGTTTTCCTTGGTGGCTCTTTATCAAGCAGTGTCTCAGGGTTCCAGGATCCTTTTATCTTATGACACTTAAATGTGTGGTCCATGAGCTTGCCAAGAGAGGGGAAGAGATTGTGGTCAGTCCTGCTGGTGGTGGTGGGTGGGTCATTGGCCTGGCCTGAAAGAGTCTTAGATAACTCCCGCCAGCTCTCCTGGAGTCCTCCCCAGTCAAGCATCCCTAACTGCTCCGAGGCTGGGAAAAGTGGGCCCTCAGGAGGAAAGTAAAGTGGGATCTGGTAAATGCACAGCGCTGTGTCTGCTGCCCTTATCTGCTGGGGAGCTTTTATTTACAGCTTGATCCCAGGAACAGAGCAGCTGTGTTAGCACAGAGTTGGGATCTGCAGGCTTCCTGTTCCATTACACAGTTTAGATTTTCTGTTCTTGTTTCCATGGTTTTATATACTCAAAGACAAAAAAATTAACTCCAATTTTCACGTCACAGCTGAAGGCCATTTTTCTAACATTTAAAATCACTCCTCTGCTTTCACCTGGACAGGCTGGCCCTTCCTTATAAACAACCTTCCATGGACATGGGTGTAGTAGAAGCGTCTCTTTCTAGAACACCTTCCCTTCTTTCCCTGGGATGGACACCCGGGTATCAGAGATTGTTTGGGTTGGCGAATATCAGCTGATAAAAATGTAGAGTGATTGCTTTTTATGATTGTGCAAATGTAGAGAGAAAAGAAGTTACTGGTGGCCAACAGCACAATTCCTCTCCCCTTTTCTGTTCCTCTTGTGTTCCCACAGTCATAAGTAATTTATGGGGGGCTGGCTCAGGCAGGATGTCACTGGTGTTTGGATTTACAGTTTCGAATGGATTTCCCCATAGACACAGTGTTACCAATGGTGATTAGGTGTACCTGAGAGAGAACCAGCAGTCTTACGCTTTTCAGGCATGTGATGGATTAAGTAGGTGATATCGAACCATTTATTACATTAATTGTTGCAATTGCTATATTACAAATTCCAGGCAAAGGACTCAAAACAAACTTTTGAAAAAGGACCTATTCTTTCCAATTTTTGAGTGGTTCCAACTGTAAAATCTTCATATCATATATCTTAAAGGTCAAAACAATAAAGCACTTTGAAAACTATAAGACACTGCACAAAAGATAACAACGTTTTAATTTTCTTATAGAGAATCTCGGATTGAACATACGACATTGTGATGGTTAATTTTATGTGTCGATTTGGCTAGGCCACTGTGCCTAGATATTTGGTCAAACAGCAATCTAGATGTTGCTGTGAAGGTATTTTTTAGGTGAGATTAACATTTAAGTCAGTAGACTTTGAATAAAGCACATTACTCTCCATAATGTGGGTGGCCCTTATCCAATCGTTGAAGGCCTTAAGAGAGAAAGACAAGGTACCCCAAGGAAGAAGGAACTCTGCCTCCAGACTACCTTTGGATTCAAGCTGCAACATCAACTCTTGCCTGGGCCTCCAGCCTGCTGACCTGTCCTGCAAATGTCAGACTTGCCAGCCCCCACAACTGCATGAGCCAATTCTCTAAAATCTGGTTCTTTCTCCCTCCGTGCGTGAGTGTGTGTGTGTATACACATATCCTGTTTATTCTGTTTTTCTGAAGAACCCTGACTAATAGAAACATATTTTCTGAGCAAAGGAAAACAGACAGTATTTACTAATTTGCATCTAAAACATTTGGAATTACATACCTACAAAATGTTGAGAGACAGCCACCCAGTCGATGAAGGAAGCTAATGTTTCTTATTGACTTATCTTTGGCCGTCTTCAGGCTTCTTCTATTTTCTATAAATCCTTTTACGATGTGTCCCACTTCTGCATTCTTGGCCTGAGGGCAAAGCAGCCAAAACCCTCTTAGGTAGGAGAACCCATAATCCAGCGATAAATCCAAGAATGTTCACTCTCGAATCTATGGAGAGGATTGTGGATGCTTCCTGAAAACTCTTATTTCAACTCTGATAAGGAATTAAATTCACGTTAGGTACACATTAGATACGTTCCCAGAAACAAAGGAAATTGGCACTAACTACTCTTAAATAGCATTTAGGACACAAGCCAATGGAAGAAATGAAAATTTAAAATATGACTGAGACTGTCTCTGACCTACCCCCCTCCGCCCAGGCTTGGCTGGAGTTCTGACGCTCTGTGTGATGTTCCATGCTTGGAAAATGGTTGGATATTTGAATAAGAAGGGTCAGACCAAGAATAAAATGTCAGCTTTTTGAAGGTGATTTGGACTACGGGAGGCGTTACCTCCTGAAGAATGCATGTGGAAGGAACTGTGTCCTGTAAAGAAGTCACGCTGTTCACATCGCCATCCTTGAGACATGTCAAAAAAGGCTTCATGTCTGTTGAAGGAATTACAGTGAAAAGAGAGAAGCCGTGAAGAATTACATGTAACAGAGGTAATATACAGATGTGTAATCAAGGATGCAACTTAAGCATCCCATTCTTTTTCATATCCTGTTAGAAGACAGTGAGTTTGAAAAGATTAAAAAGGAAAGGAAAGATTAAAAAGGGAAAGAAAAATAACAGGCCAAGTTAGGAATGAAAATCATTCCCGTGTACTCTCTCTTTTTTTCCCTTCTTTTGGAAGCTGGAGAAGTGGTGTGTATCTCCTAGATTAAAATGACCCGTCATAAACCTCACAATGTCAGAAATGTGAGTCCTCTTTATCATCCACATTAAAGACAAGGCCACAGCGTAGGCGGCTGTAGCCAGGACTGATATTAGAAGAGTTAAAAATGAAAGCAGCCGGCCGTATAAGCATGGATCTAAAACTATGACTTTTATTTCAGAAGGCACAGATGAGAACAAACGGGGGAATGGAAGTGAAATTTGCACGTACGGAGGAAATATGGTTAGTTAAAAACACCCAGTAACACTGAATTAGCGAGTAAGGATCTCTCTGGTTCCATGCAGCCTGACCATGTGGGATCTTGGAGGAGTGACAGTCTACTTCCTGCCTTTCTAAAGACGATAATAACTATTTTAAAGTACATACTTGTCGGGCAGTGATTCCCTCCCCTGAGCATTTAGCACAGTGTCTGGGACACATCAGGCTCTCCATATATGGCTGAGAAATCAGATAATTTCCTGATTTTTAATTTAGAGATATTCTAAAATTAGCATATCAATATTTTGCCTTAATATTCCATATGGTTGTCAGGATTAAGTCCTGGGGAACTTAATCTCCAGTTTTTGTTTCTGATTGTGTGTCCCTGAGCAAGTCAATCATCTCCCCAGGCCTCAATTTCCTCATCTGTAGGGTCAACTAGGTGGTCTTTAAATTCTCTCTGTCATTAAAATTCTGTGATTCTATGAAACTAGCTCCAGGGTACCCAAAGCTTAAACCACGTAAAGCTTATTTTACAATTCAATCCAGTTCAACCATAAATACTCAAACAAATATTTATTAAGTACCTAGTACAGTTGGTCATCCACATCCACGGATTCAACCACTGCAAGGCCTGCGATGGTTGTGTCTGTACTGAACCTACACAGAGTTTTCTTTCGTGTCATTATTCCCTAAACAATACGGTATTACAACTATTTACACAGCATTTACATTAGTTATTATAAGTAACCTAGAGAAAATTTAAATTATACAGGAGGATCTACGTAGGTTATACGCAAAACTACACCATTTTATCTAAGGGACTTGAGCACCCATGGATTTTGGTATTGGGGGGGAGGGGGTCCTGGAACCGCTCCCTTGTGGATACGAAGGGACGACTGTACGTGCGAGACACTACATTAGCTGTGTGAGGTATGTGACAATGTGAGTATGACGGTGCCAGTGTTGTCAAGGAGCAAACCCTCAGAAAGAGTGGAAGGTGTGACATGAAATAAGTACCAGAAAGTTCCAGAACTCCTTGAGGGAAGTGTGTACCCCTCATAGTGGGACAGTGACCCTTCATATTTTAGAACGGGGGGAACTAGGTGCTGAAAGAAGGAAAATGGAATGGAGACTCCTGGGGAAGTGAAATCATGTATCACCAGAGATGGAGGAGAGCCTCACCAAGGAGGGAAACTCAGAGTGTGCTCGGGAGAGAGCAAGTGTCCCTCTTGAGCAGGCTTACAGGGGAGGGACAGGGGAACAGGGAAGGCGAGATGGACTTGGTAAGTGTGGGCAATTTGCAGAGGGCCCTGAATGCAGGACACAGAGACTGCGCTTAGAGACTGACTCTAAGCATTTCTGAGGAAGGACAGGAGAGGTTTTCATGACAGATAAGTCAGAAAACAGAGGTGGGGTAGAGGGATGTACCCACTCAGTAAGGGGGACCTTGGGGATGGCTGGTGATAGGATGGCTTCCTTACTCTTGGCCTGGTTGGCTACTAGAACGTGCTGTAGAGACGGCCTATGGAAAATGAATGTGGCTGTGCAAGTCTCTGGTGCTCAGACTCGGTGCTTCTGAAGGTGCTTGCTTGTCTTGTTAGGGTTTCCCCAGGAAGTAGCTTTCGGAGCCTGCTGTTGACGCAGTGCATGCTGGGGGAACCTGGCTTTCCTCCTGGCTGATCCCCCATTGCCATGTTTTGGGCTGTTCAGCAGCGGTTTGGTAGTGTCTGGACGAAATGGCTCTGAGGGGAGTGGCTGTAGATGATCCTTTGTTTTCTCCCACAAGGATCTACCACATCAAAAGGCGATGTTGGAAACGGGAGAACTGGGAGTCCCTCTGGCTTTAATTGTTGACTTGATTACTTTCTTATTTTTTGGCTAGCTTAGATGGCAAAACGAATGAGGTTGAAATATATATTCTTAGCTATTCATCCTAATCAGAATAATGAAATGATCACTGCTATTATACCAGGAAGATATGCTACAAGGCGTTCCACTTCTTCTTTTCTTTACTGCTTTTTAATCTGCCTGGCTATTTGTTTGTTTGTTTGTTTAAGCATCTCCCAGCATTTTGTATACCTCCTTGAAGTGGCAGCCCCAGAAATTTCCTGCAGGAGGGCGTAGGGCAACAATCCTGGATAAAGGGGCCGGGGGACTCGTGCTGGGTCTCACTGGATGTTTATTGGGGAGTAGCTCTGCCAGGGAACGGAGGGGGACTGTGGAAGGCTGAAGTCCCCTGGCACCCCTCCCTCCCAACTGCGTGTGCCCAACTCACCCCTCCTTCTTTCTATTTTTGTTTCAGGCAATTGAGCCACCGAATGGCCTTTTCTCATTTCGCTGCTTTCTTCCTCAGGATTTTTGTTCCACTGTCTATCTTTGGTGAAGTCTCTGTGGATGTGTTTGAGTTTTTATTAGGAGGTTTCTATGGAATCTTTCTTTTTTGCGCCTTTTTTCCTATTGTGTTTTCAGTTACGTGATCTTGCCCTTTTGCAGGTTAAACAACGGATCATTTGTATTTCAGTTTTAGATGTTCGGATGTGTTGACACACACACATGTAAGAACAGATGTTCACATGCCAGTATGACTGTCAAAGTTAATTCAGCTTTGTTTGCAACTGCTATTTTAATGAAATTTGGATTTTTTTCAGCTCTCACTCTTTCCCATTTGTGGCATTTTACTTATCTGGAAATATGATATTCACTACATAGCAGAATTATATGTTATCCCCTTGTGGTTGATATCTTTGCCTCTGAAGCTGTCTTTCTAAGTTTTCAGCATATTCGAACGTGATGCTTCTACAGTGGGCAGGAAAGCTCCGTTTGTGGGAGGTATATTCTTCTGAACAGTTGCTCTAGAAATGATATACCCAGAGTTCAGTAAGGTTAACATATTCTTTGTCTGGTGGATAACTAAAACACACACACACACACACACACACCCACGATGCAACCCTTATGCCCAAGAAAGAAAAAATTATGGTGCACAAGGGGAAAAACCAAAAAACAGAGATAAAAGACAGAGCAAAAACCTCCTCAAAGTAGGACATTTGTTTAAAGTTGCTCAATTACAAATTTTTTGGCCCTAAAAACATTTGTGAAAAGTGATCTGAAGTTATTAGGCCACAGTACTCCTTTTGAGTCTGAAAAACACTGCGATTCTGTGACATTGAGCCCGAAGTCCGGGCCGGCCAAGGAAGGAAGTGCCGTCGGGAGGGCTGATGATAGGCTGGTGATGAGAGAGAGACAGGGAACTGAAGGTCTGTCCCTGCATATGTGAAGACCGGGTGTGGTCGGAGCAAGGGGGTCACAGAGCCAACATGATGGGAGTTTTGGTCAGAGAGAGGAGATGGGGGCCACTTCACGCTTCAAAGGAGTTCTAAGGTTCTGCCTGTGACCATGGGCAGTGCAGGAAGTAGAGGCAAAGATTGTTGGAGCTGAGGCCATCAGGGAGCATTGAGGCGGGCAGGCCACTAGGTGGTCCATATGGATGTCAATGTCACTCAGCCAGCTAGCAACTTAGGATAGACAGCAGAACTGAGCTAGAGAAAGACTGTGCCTCTTCTTATTGTGCTCTTAGCTAAACGTCAATCCATCATCCTTTCAACACTCATGCAAAAATTAACGTGCCTAAGTACCAATAGTGTGCCAGACACTGTTACTGGAGTTACAAAAATATATCAGATATGGTTCTGGAGCGTGGGGCGTGTGCTGCCTCATCGGGGAGGGGAGATGTCCCAGTTACCTTGAGCAGAGCTCCCAGAGCACAGGGACTGGGGGCCAGGCCGGCTGTGGAATGATGAAGCCGGCAGGTGGAACAAGAAGGGAATGTTTGGCAGCTGTGGTGAACTGAGAGGCTCATGGTTCACCTAAAGAAGGCAGCCATTATTCTGTGTTAGCAAATCTGATTTTTCTTTTAAGTTAGAAATGCAGACTTATGGGGACGAAATTTCCCAACTTTGAGATTTTAGCAAGTCAAGTGATTAAAAAATTCAGAGCACAATCTGGGCCAATGATTTGTGGCCCCTGATTTAAATAACTGGAGTTGCAGGCACTCTTGGGCTCTTGTTCTGGCTCTGCCCCTAACTTCCCGGTGATCTTAAACAGCTCACTGAACTTCTCCGGACCCCTGTGACCTCATCTCCAACGGCGCAGTAAGCCGAAGAGGCTGAGTTTTGGAGTCTTTCTCAGTGATTTCTCTACGATTTCAATGTCTAAATAGGCTCCTAATTCATTTCCATCTGCAAACAAGGCTAGGAGGCATAGGGACCACATCTTTTATGCTCCCTCCTGTGAACTGTGTAGCGTCAAAGAGGGCGGCCACCCTGGGAGAACTCATGGTGGCTAGTGTTGGCTACCTGGGCTCTAGAAACGGACCGGATTTGGAAGCTCCCATGATGAGGCTTTGCTTCTCTTACTGTCTCCCATGCTGTGGTCAACAGGGGAGCGGGATGGTGCAACCGGATTGTTTGGACAGACATGTGCTGGAATCTCAGATCTGTTTCTTAACGATCTCTGCGATTGAGAGAGTCATTTCCTCTGAGTCCCAGATGTCACCAGCTGTAGAGCTAGGAAAGAGACTGCCCTTCCATAAGAACATATATGCTTCCCTCTGCCAGAGGAGAAGCATATCGTTCGTTGTTGTATGTAAGTCTATTTGTTTTTCTGTTTTGCTTTGAGTGCTACCAAGTTTCTAGAAAGCAAAATACCTGGACCAGATTAGCTTAATTCTCCAAAAAATTGCTTTGACTAAATTATAATTTAATGTCGTAACCTTAGCTTTTTAAAAAAATTGTGTTGAAAATTGCAGTTAAAGGCATTATTCCAAATGGTTGCAAGATAAAGGGAAACCTCCTGTGAAGTTGGCTGGAGGAGTGACTGCTGGTTGACATTTGAGCTTTTTCTTTGCTGAGTGAGGTTTACATGAAGGGTATGAGCTGAATTGCTTGGACCAATAGGGAGGAGTCTTAGAGGCTGTGGGTGAGGAGTTGGGGGATGGGAGGAGGGGAGGAAAAGAAAACCCAGCTGGAGGGGGACTGAAGAAGAGGCCTCTGGACAAAGACAGAGTTAAGTATCACAAAGTTGGATGAGGTTTTGCCATGTGCTAGGTGACAAGATCCTTTCCTTCATCTCATGACAAAAATTTCAGGAAAATCGACACCACTTGCCAATGATTTTTGCTATTTTTTTAATGTTACAAAATGATGAGCCAACTTTAAGGTGTGTGGGGTGAGCAGAGGCCACATCAATGGTGCAGCCACCCATGGGTTACACTGATATTAGGTTCCTCATAATGTTTTCTCGCCAAATATTATTGCCAGGAAACAGTATGTCTTGTCAAATAAAAGGGTATGCTTCCTTTTGCCTAACAGAACTGTATGGTTCATTGCATGTTTTGTTTATTTGTTTAGCTCTGGCTGAACAAGCTTAGAACAAGATTTAGGGCTCCGTTGTATAATGTCACCAGTTCCTAAGTACATATCTTGTTTTCTCTTTCTATAATTTCAGAGCTCTCTTTCCTATGTTTAACTGTATCTCGTATGTTTGTTTGTGTTTTTTTGGTGAGGAAGATTGTTGCTGAGCTAACAGCTGTTGCCAATCTTCCTCTATATTGTTTGTGGGACACTGCCACAGCATGGCTTGATGAGCGGTGTGTACATCTGCACCTGGGATCCAAACCCGTGAACCCTGGGCCGCTGAAGCAGAGTGCGTGTACGTAGCCACTACGCCACCAGACAGGCCCCGTGTATGGTTTAAAGATATCTCAAATTTGTGTATTTTAAGACACACCAAATCATTTGTGGAAGCCAAGGAGGGTCTGAATCAGTGCTGTCCAATAGAACTTTCTACGATGCTGGAAATATTTGTATCTGTGCTGAACACCAGTGGTAACCACTAGCCACATTTGGCCCCTGAGCTTCCAAATGTGACTAGTGTGATTGAGGAACTAGATTTTTAATTTTATTTAATTTTAATTAACTTAAATTTAAGTTTAAATAGTCACCTGGGGCTAGTAGCCGCCATATTGGACAGCAAAGGCCTCACTATTTATCAACAAACAAATGCTTCTGAGCACACAAAAGAAGATGAAGTGAAAAAATAAGAGAAAACATTTGGAGAACTTTTAAGAATTTTTGAGTGGAAAAGGGCTTTTTAATTATCATATTAAATTCAGGAACCAAAAAGAAAAATAATCACAAATTTGACTATAAATTTAAGAAAATCTCTTTATGGCAACAAACTTCATAAACAAAATAAAAGCACAAACTTATTTCCAGCATAATGACAATTGACAGTCTAATTTCCGTGAAATACAAAGAGCTCTTTCAAATTAGTTTTTAAAATATGAATAGAAAAATGGGCAAAGTGTCTAAACGGGCAATTCACATAAAAAGGAATACAAGCGGCTAGTGAATATAGGATACACAATATCAATTATTGAAGAGATTCAGACTGAAAAGAAAGTTTGTTATTTTTAAGGAAGTAGAATACTTTCAGTTGGCCCTCAGAATTATATTAATGTGTATTATCTGTCCCTTAATTTTAAACTACTATGTGTACTTTTAGCTGAATCATTTTTTTAAGGCTTTTAAAAAAAATTTACCATTTTAACCGTTTTTCTTTTTTTTTGTTGTTTAGAAGATTGGCCTGAGCTAACTTCTGTTGCCAATCTTCCTCTTTTTTTCCTCCCCAAAGCCCCAGTACCTAGTTGTATATCCCAGTTGCCCCTAGCAGAAGCTTGAACAAATGTTTTCTGTGAAAATAACCTCTTCACCAATTAGAATAGCTTTAAAAAAAGAAGAGACAATATTAAGTGCTTGCAAAAATGCAAAGTAATTGAAATTCTCGTTTATTGCTGGTGGGAGTGCAAATGGTACAGCCACTTTGGAAAAAAAAGTTGGCAGTTTTTTATAAAGTTAAAAATATACTTACCATATAATCCAGCAATCCCACTCCTAGGTATTTGCCCAAGAGAACTGGAAACTTTTTTTTTGGTGAGGAAGATTGGCCCAGAGCTAGCATCTGTTGCCAATCTTCCTCCTTTTGCTTGAGGAAGATTGTTGCTGAGCTAACATCTGTGCCAATCTTTCTCTATTTTATGTGGGACACCGCCACAGCATGGCTTGACAAGCGGTGCCAGGCCTGTGCCTGGGACCTAAACCTACAAACCCTGGGCCGCTGAAGCAGAGTGAGAACTTAACCACTACATCACCAGGCTGACTCCTGGAAACTTTTATTCACATAAAAACTTGTACATGAATGCCCCAAACTGGAAAAAACCCAAATGTTCTTCCACTGGTGAATGGATAAACAAATCGGGGCACATCCAAATACTGGAATACTCTTCAGAATGGCATCAAAGGGAACAAATTACTGGTTTGGGCAATAACATGGCTGAATCTCAGTTGCCTTGTGCTAAGAGAAAGAAGCCAGACTCAAAAGACCACATTCTGTAGGATTCCATTCATGTGACATTCCAGAAAACACATAATTATAGGAACAGATCAGAGGTTGCCAGGGGTTGAAGGTGGGGGAGGGGTGACTACAAAGGGGCAGCTCGAGGAAATCTTTGGGAGCAAGAGAACTGTTCTGCGTCATGATAATGGTGGTCTGACTGCATGCATTTGCCTCACTCATGGAAGCGTACCCAAAACCCAGTGAATTTCACTGTATGTAAATTTAAAAAGTGAACGAAAAGCTAACGTGTTTCTAAATTAAACAATGGATTGAAAACAAAAAGACATTTTATTTTTTGACCTAGATTTGGATATCTATGCCCTTTTTTGGAAATAAACTTATCCTGGGTTGATGTATAGCATACATATAAAAGCACACAGATTATAAACATACAGTTGATTATCAATGTCACAGCTATCACGCATTTAACTAAGCACCTCCCAGATCAAGAAAAAGAACATCACCAGGGGCCCCTCCTCTATCCTGTTCCTCTCTCCCAGAAGGAACCGATATTCTGACTTCTAACACCATAGATTAGTTTTGCCTGTTTTTGAACTTCATGTAAATAAAATCGTACAGTATTGAATATTGCACTCTTAGTAGACTTAGTTATATTTCAAACTAGTTTTCTACATAACTAAGTATAGATGAGCCAAGTAACAGCGAGGAGACTGGACTGGGTAATCACTATGATTTCTTCTAGGTCTCAGATTTGGAGTCTCTGAGTCGAGAAAACTGTGAAGTACTTTTTGTTTGAAATACGTATTTGGCCAACCAAACTAACTATGGTTGCTTTTTTAAGCGAATCTAAAAGCAGTCGGGAGATGCATACCATCCTGGTTCCTCACAAGCTCCAGAATTATGTTTTTCTCTGGTATTATTTCCCTAGTATGGGTTGGCATCCGACTGAAAATTGGCCTGATATCCTGATCCTGTCATACGATACATCCTTGGTACTTCACCAAATGATGATCTATGAACTTGTCCTGCTTTGTTCTTTTGAGATCATGCTTGACTTTTGCTCAGCTATAGTTAAAGCTGTGGGGAGAAGAGACTTCTTAAAAAAATATGATAGTGAAGTCTGTTCTAAACTCGAATATTTGGAAACCTCCAGTAAAAGTAAATCCATATGACAAGTCTGGTCCCAGCTTGATTCCTGCACAATTGTGTCCAAGATCCTTTATGAATTTGCGTGCGTGTGTGTTTATGTGCACACACAATCTTATATGTGGCCTTTGTGCTGGAAGTCAGTTATGCTGGTTTCTGTTTTTGTTATTCTTTCCAGTGAGAAAACCTGGAGTATCGGTTCCGAGTTTCTGGGTTGGGGCCGGTTTTATTTTCTTAGCAGTAACCAAGCCACAAAAGGGAAAAACAAAACAATCTCTGATAATTAAAAAATGTCTTGAAAAATAATATCACTAACAACTACTAACTTTCAAGATGTGTTCAACTCATTCGAAGCCAAAATTAAATATTACACCCTCAGATCCTTCTAACAAAGCCTGATGGACCAGCTGCTCCTTCCATTGTTGGAGTCAACTACAACCACACAGTTCAAGTGAAGGATGTCTCCCAGTTGGGTGTGACCAGCAGGGCCACCAAACCGTGGGTTCTTTGGTTATTGTAACTCAAAAATGCTCCAATGACTGGCCTTGGTGAAATGGGCTCAGCCAGAAGACTTCAATTATATGCCTTTATTTCCTCTCTCCACCTCTGTGACAGAATTTTAAACCTGGGTTTCTTGCCTCAAAGTGAGAATTTTAATGCAAATAAAGTGTTTTTGCTGTTGTTGTCATTGTGCTTGTTAGTTTCTGAGTTTGGGAAAATGGCGCAATTCACGTATGTAATTATATACTACCCACGTAGGACTCAATAAAAGTTGGAGCTAAGGGTCTACAATTAAAATAATAGAATGTTAATGTTGGAAGTCTTATCCTTTTCATTCTGCAAATGAGTTACTGAGCTCAAAGAAGGTACATGAGTTGCCTAAGTTTCCATTGGTAATTAGTGGCAGAGGAGGGCTAGTATCTTGGAAGCCTCCGATTTTCCAGTCAAGCACTCTTTTCCTGTTTTACTTTTTATTCTCCCAGAACATACTGAGGTAGGTTGGGATTATTGCAGTGGAAACATGTACACTGGAGTAGTGTCTCAGGAATTTCAGTTAAGATGTTTAGTTAAAGGGATTTATCGGACCGTGTAAATGTATAGTCTAACAGAGTGGACTTTGGGACTGGTTTGATTTGGCAACTCAATGATGTCTTTCAAGACAAGGCTTCTTTCTCATCTTTCCATTTATCTTTCTGTGGTGTCATCTCTTTGTGGTTATAATAAGGCTGCCAACAACTCCATGGTCTGCATGTTTCTTCATCAGGATCCAAGAAGTGAGTGAGAGGGTCATTCTGGAAGTTCCCAGAAGACCTCATCAAACTGCTCCTCACATCTCATTGGCTTCAATGGCTGATGGGTCTTTTCCTGAACCTTCAGCTGTAGTCAGGGGATCAGGTTGTGTTGATTAACTTAAGCCTAAGTAACATGTATTGTTCTGAAATCACGTTCCCCTAAAGCATGTGTATGACACTGAGGAAATTTAGACAACAGAGCGATAATCGAGGAAGTTGCCAAGAAAGGGGGGATGCGTGTAAGAAGGCAACTTCAATGTCTACTATAGTTGTACATATCAGAAATCAGCCTGAGCTAGTTAAATAAAGGATGGAAATTAATTACACAGATACACGCATGTCTCATGGAACCTGAAGACAGGGAAGAAAAGGGCATGGGACGAGCAGGAGGGGCAAGAGTTCAAAACCAGAGAACCATCAGACACCACGATTGTCTCCTCACCTCTTCTCTCCTCTCCTCTCCTCTCCTCTCTCTCTGGCTTATCTCATCATGGGTTCTATTGTTTATCTATAGACCATCAGACCTTGTGCCTCAGTGTGGATGGCAGAAGATGGCTATCTCTCGGCTCCTGAACGTTCATGCCCTTCCACCTTCAGTCACAAACAGAGACTGACTAGCAAGTCTCTGCTTCCAATTCCTCATTCCTGGCTGAATCTGCCTTGGCAAGCTCGGATTAGGCCCTACCCTGAGATAGGCAGAGGTACTAGTCCGGATAAGGCTGCTGGGATCCACCTGTGCGGTGTGGGGCAAGATGGGGCACCTGGCTGGGCTGGTGGTTCTTAGAGAACCAGGCTGAGGGCACCCTGAAGACCCCACTGGAAGAGGGATTTGAAGCTCTGGATAATGGTTCTCCTTCAAGGTGCCAGGGTAGTGGGGTATAGTCAGTGGGGAAATGCCTACACAAGGGAGACTTCTTTTCCAGCTGAAATTCTACCCCTCCAGAATTCTCAGGTCTGGAGTGTGGAGGAAGAGATGTTGGGAGAGGGAGAAGCAGATGGCATGGGTAAGAAAGGAGAATCCTTGCTTCCAAATACCTTCAGAAATTCGAGGGGCTGGCCCCGTGGCCGAGTGGTTAAATTCGTGCGCTCCGCTGCAGGCGGCCCAGTGTTTCGTTGGTTCGAATCCTGGACGCAGAATGGCACTGCTCATCAAACCACGCTGAGGCAGCGTTCCACATGCCACAACTAGAAGGACCCACAATAAAGAATATACAACTATGTACTGGGGGGTCTTTGGGGAGAAAAAGGAAAAAAAAAAAAAGAAATTTGAGGAACTTCTATTTTGCAGGCACAAAATTGGAAGGAAATATTTGCTGAATCACAGGCAAACTTTTATAGTGTTTGAAGCTAAAAATTGGCAATGCTCATGAGAGCTGGTCCACAATGATCTCCTTCAAGCCTGAATCTCCATACTGATGATGTCTTCTGGAGCCGGAAGCTGCCTCCCCGAGATAGCACCTTCCCAAGGTTCTCAGACTTAGGTGTCCTGCTCTCTGTTTACTTTTGGCAGCCCCACCCTTTCCTCTGGGAGGGTGAGTCACCGGCTGGGTAGCAATGTCTGAGATCTGAGAGCAAAGTCAGACATGACTCTTTTGAGGGGCTTAAAGCTGTCCATTGCAGTAAGGGGTCGTTTTGACCTTACCTTGGAGAGAAACCTCTCAGATGGCTTTTTTCTTTTTTACTGTTTTACAACTTCCTCTGCCACCCAGAACAATAGCCTTATAAACGGGCAGGAAATCCCGGTGTGTCTACTGTGGGGAAAGGGCAGTGAGTAGAGCGCTTGGTGCCTTTTACATTATCTCATGGTTGTCACGGGGCTTTCATCTCGAGGGAGTTCAAACTACCCACAGGAGCAGAGCATTTGAGGGCCTTCAGGCTAGTCACACATAGATAGGGGAACACGTGGGTTAGCCAAAGGGGGAGGGGTTAAGAACATGAATAAACTCCTAGGTAGATCTCCATAAGGAAGCAATGCTAGAACCCAAGGAGTCTGACAGCAGAGGAGGGGAAAAGACTGAAAACCCGAGAGTTAGGAGGAAAGAGGTGAGGCTGGCGACTGCCATTGCTAAGCCACAACCGTGTTTATTGGTTTGGATGCTTGTTACCAATAACAAGAGCTGGGCAGCAATTTTTTATATATAGAACGTTGCACTTTACAATCTCCCTTTATTTTCACAGTGACTCTGTAACACAGATATATTCATTCTTCTTATGCAGATCAAGAGCTTCAGGCTAAATAACAATGCCATCTAATGTGTACTGAGTCCCTCTATGGGGCAGGCTCTGCGCTAAGTTCCCCACACTATTATCACCTTCGACTCTTACCACACGTCCATGATCCTCCATTTTAGAGGTGGAGAAACTGAGGCTCAGAGAGGCTAGGAAATGTGCCCAACACTGCACAGCTACGAACTCTTGTGGCCTGAGTTCCCACACAGGGGGTCTAACTCGGGAGCCCACGTCCTTCAGCAGTCTGCCAAGTGACGTCCACACAGGATCGTCGCTGGGCCTCAAATCCAGGCTCACCATCTCCTTACCATAGCAAGTATAGCTGCGTTTATCTTCTCAGCCAAGCCCTAACTCCAGCTCTTCACATGTACTCACTTAAAAAACATTTATGGAGTCTCTGTTAACATGCTAGGCACTTTCCTAAGTGATAAGGAAGAAAACCTGCACAAAATATGTTTTTGCCCTCAAATGCTCACCAACCAGGAGGGGAAGGGAGAGTATGCACTCCCTATGGTGAGTGCTGTGACAGGAGTGTGGAGGAGTGTTCTGTGTGCCCGGGACCACCTGTGCACTGAGCACGAGAAGCATCAATGTGCGTAACTGGGCTTCTGCGAGGCAAAGTCGTTATAGTCACTGGGCACACTGACTGCACTGCCTAGCCGCTAGACACAGGCCGAGGGCCTACAAGACTTTCAGGGGGCCACAGAAATGTTTTAATTTAAAGTCAGAAGAAGAAAATCAACTTTTAGGTCAATGAATTTGTCTTAATATATAATATTAATATATTCATCTTTATACCAAGACCATACATATACATATTGTGGAGGAAGGGATCAGGAAGGCAAAAATTGCCTGGGGCCCAAGAGAGTCGTAATGTGCCCTGATTATATTAATCTATCTTAAGGCAAAGCCCCTGCCTGGGTCTTGAACCTGCTTCCACTATGTGCTATGTGACTTGTGACATGTGCCCCTTCAATCCGAATTCCAGGTCAAACAGGGGCTTTGTCTTTGGGAAGCCCAAAGGGAACACGCAGGGGCAGCTATTTTTAATAAAAATAGTTATAATAATGATGGTAGCTCCCACAGCAAGTGCTAGGCATTGTGCTAAGAGCATTCTGTTTATCATCGATTGAGGGCCTGCTCCATTTCATGCGTTTACATACTTTTCACAGCTGTGTTGGGCTATTCTGCAGGGACTGACTTGTGAGGGGGTTAGGGAGGGGGGCCTTGCCTACATCTTATTATCCTATCTTCTTCATTTTTGAAAATATTTTTTAAAATCCTCAAAAGTAGTTTTTCCCTTGTAAGCACTTTGTTTCAAATTTTTTCTCTCCATGCAGGCTATCCCATGGTTGTGAATGTGGGTAGGCCTTAGCTGGTAGGAGGTAGGCAAGGAAGAGAGAGGAAGGCAGGGGAGGCCACTACCAAGGTGTGGACTTAACTGGACGATGGGACCTGCAGTGGGGTGATGGTGGAGGCTCCTGAGGAAGCCCACTTGGGAAGGTAGAACTTAGAGGTGAGCCACAGTGGGGCTGTTCTCTAGCTTTAGAAAGTCTGAAGGCTCTTTCACACAAAACAGACCCAAACACAAAATGCCTTCTGAAAGGATGGCTCCAGCCAATGCTCTAGCATCCTGATAAGCAGGCACGACTCGGGCTCCCAGGAGTTGCCCCTCGCCTTCGCACTTTCCGACAGATGTTCTATTTGGAGGTGCCCAAGCACTCAGGCTATTCAGGTTCACTGGCCCGTTGAGGGCATTGGGCCTGTCTTGCCACAGCACCTCACAGTGCTTTGGAAACAGGTGAGTTGGGATTGGCCAAAACTGACATGACTAATGGCAAGGGTTACCAGGGTTTGGGTCAACTTTCGATGACCATGAAGAGAAGAATCATTGTCTGTCCTTGCTAGGAAACGGGCATGTGCCAAGTTTATTCCTAATAGGTGTTGCTAGGGATATTCCTAGCAATAATTAATAATTAAGGCAATAATTCATTTTTGGGTCTCCTGGAGTTTTGTTTGTTTGTTTTTTTTACTCAACATTAGCTTGTGTGACAAATATAAAACTGGAATCTGATTAAGTCACCCACCGCTTACTCACTCTACACCTTCATGGCTTCCTGCTGTTCCAGGAGAAAGACTAAAATGCCTCATAGTGGCTACTAGTCCCAGTGTGGTCTCTGTCCTACCCAGCTGCCAGCCTCATCCCAAGACCCTCTACTCCCTCTGGGGCTCTGCTCTGCCCCTGGGCTCCCCAGACCTGCGTCTGGCTCTGCAGAGGCACCACATGCTCTCCCGTGCTGGTGCTTTGCATCAGGAAGCAGCGCTCCTCCACCTGGCTTGCTTTGTGCTCCTCTTCACTCCCAGGGGACTCTGTCTCACCCTTTAGATCTCTGCTCAACTCTTACTTACTTAGAGATGCCTTTCCTTGCCTCTTTGATTAGGTTCAACTCTCTGACGTGATGCTCTATCAAAGAGTAATGATGTTCTGTGGAGGCCTTATCACAACTGCTCTCCCAAACTTATTATAAGATTCTTTGATTCATGTCAAAATCATGAATCTTGTCGATTCCCCGTCACAAGTGCTGATGCCACTCCCCTCTGTCTCTTGATGCCTAGAGTGGGACAGGTATTTAATAAATGTGTTGAATAAATGACAAAAGTGGATGAAAGGAAGATCAGGGCCAAACAAAGCTTTGTTGAGAGATTACAAAACAAAGTATTACTTGAATGTACAAGTCATTGCTTTAGAGCAAAATGGGCTTATCACTATCATACCTAAATTATTCATATAACACAGTTGGGTATTTTTACTTGAGAATCCCATAACTAAGCCTCACACACAAAATGATAGATGGCTATTATGTATTTTTTCCTTCTCTGTATTTTTCTTAATGGAAGCAAATGGAACTTTCCAAATATCACTGTATGATTGGAAAAAGTGAAGTAGTGTGTAGTGCCATTTTGGGGGGAGGAGAGGGAAGAAGGGGAAAAGATTCTGAAAAGGGTTTATGTTTTCTAATCAAAGTCAGCTGTAGAACTGATTTGACGTTGCTGGAGTAACGTGCTTCATTTTCTCCGTTAGTGGTCTCGTCCAGCATAGGATGTTCAGAGGAAGTCCCTTGAAGATAAGTGTGTCCTTTCAGTCCTGTAAATTTTATACCTCAGCAGTCTGCTCACTCCAGCTTTCAGCAGAGCAGAAACAACACTCTGGGCAGACCTAAGACAACTTTGAATAAGAACCTGCTTGAGAAAGATTTCCCTTACGAGCTAAATGTTACATTTCCACTCAACAGAAAGGTACTGCTGTGTGGCCATAAAAAGCTGGCCCAAACCCTGTAACCTTTGCAGCTAGCCATGTTATTTTTGGTTCATGCCAACATGGATCACAGCTGTGACTCAACCGAGCCACTGAAGCAAGAATTCAAAGAGTTTAAAGAACAGTGAACTCAGAAATGACTTTTTTTTTTTCTTATGGTGTCATTACGCAACATTTCTTGTAGTTTACCTTTTCAAATTTACCAACTCCATACAGATGAGCTCAGTTGTTGTTTGGCAAATGAAATCCTGAGTCGCGTCAGCATCCTTCCCCAAATCCCACTGCAGGCTAAGGATGATGAAGCTTTCCTTTCTGGGGTGTTTCTTTTACGTAAGTAGTGACTTACTTTTCAGAGGTTAAAAAAAAAATCTCTGTTGACATATTTTTCCCTTAAATAAACCAAAAATAGGATTGGGATTTGATTTGAACATTTGCAATTCCCCATTTGAAGAGGACAGAAAGCCCATATCAATTGGTTCTGTTTTGTTTTTGCCTTTTCCTCAAGCTATCTATCTATCTATCTATCTATCTGTCTATACATAATCAATCTGTATAACCTATACGAGCCTAGAGTTCATCAACTGGAAAACAGGCTTGCTTGGGTAGATAATATATTAGTATATTTATCAACATCCTTTAGCCTCTGGGCTTCATTTTGTAAACCTGAAGAACATCCCAGTTCTCCCATTTGAGGATGCATAGGAAGGCGGGACGCGGAAGAAATGGTGAAACGTGTCCTTTATCTACTAAGTACAATTTTTAAAGCTCTGTGGGTAGACTTAAGAATTCTAAGGACTGAAGTGTTAAGGTGTTATTTTTGTGTTGTTATTTGCTATATTAGGGTGTTAATCAAATGTTTTACAGAACCAAGGAAAAAGGCAACACATTCAACTGATTTTTTTCTTCGGGAAAATAGATCTAGCTTTTGTGTTGTCTACTTAGGCTCATGGCTTAGACTTGCCACTTAGAAAATGCTGCCCATTGCAATTGCTGCCACTGAGACCAGACTCAGCTCTACATTTGGGTGCTTAAATGTAAGTGTAAAATGTGGAAACACAATTTTGGAGCTTTCCTTCCAATAGCAAGGGTGTTAGACTAAAAGAAATGCTATTTCTATGATCCCCTTTAGATGTGGTAGGGGCCACCTCTACAAGCAACGAGTGTAAATCCCTCAGGCACGGTCTTCAGGCATTTACTGTACACTCTAGGGAGTGAGGCTCTCATCTTAGATTGGTCCGGAACCAGCTTTACATGGGAGCAGCTACTCCTCTTTAGTTTAAACTGATGGAACTTCGCTTTCTTTGGCCTGGTGTTCTTGTTTTTTAGCAAGCTCTTCCGCATGTTCTTGAAAACAAGGAAAATTAAAGTGATTTGGAAAAATGTTCTTATTTTTAACAGAGATTAGTAGAATTTTTGAACCAGGAGAAATCCTGTACGTTTACCATCTTATTTATAGATGCAGAAAGTAGCACAGAGACATTAAGGAACTTACTGAAATTACACATCTAATTTGTGGCAAAACTGGGATTTGCAGCCAGGTTCAGTATGTCCTGAACCACACCACCTGCTTTAGAGAACAACTTGGTCCAGAGAATTGACTGCTCCAAGGAATTCAGATTCATAAATCCCCTAAAACAGAACAAATTATTTAGATGACAAATGTCATGAAAGAAAACATTGAATAAACATTGAGAATATTAATATCTGTGGAAGTTGTGCCTATTTAAGTCAAAATAAAGCCTCGCTTGTATCCTTATGTGTATAAGGACTTTTAGATTATTTTTTAGGTTGTTGAAATTCAGTTTGGCAAAGCAATTCACTTTGAAAGACGTGTTAGCAAGTTTTATTTACTGACTCTTGATAAACAAATGAGCACCGAAAGGTTATCTAAAGACAGGAAAATTCATTTGTTCCCGGTGCTCATGAAAGGCTCGACAAATATTTTTTGAGTGAGTGGATAAGAATTACAGTGCTGTGGAGCTTAGCATTTGATGTCAGACACATTAATACGGTGTATGAAGCACCGTGTTGAGCAAAACAAGCCAGAGACAAACCAGCAGTCCGCATGGCTCCATTTATACGAAGTACAGAAACAGGCCAAACCTACGTAGACTGTTAGAAATCAGGATTGTGCTCATCTTTGGGATGGCTAGTTGCTGGAAGGGGGTCTGAAGGGCAGATTGTATTGTTTCTTGTGAACTCATCAAATTGCACATTATGACATATGCACTTTTATGAATGTGTATTATACTTCAATAACATGTAAAAGCATGTATAGCATTTCATCTTAGGAACAGAACAGATTAATAAATGCTTAGTGCTTGGAAGAAATCCCCATAACATGAGTTAAAAAAAAACAAAACAGAAGGGGGTGAGGGTTTTACTTTCCATAATGCTATAAAATTTGCGACTCTCACTGTCACAGAATAAATAGAACTTTGACTTTTGTTTGAAAATGTATGCAGCTGCCTCCATAGACTTTTGACAGTTTTATGACATATTTGGCATTTACAGAGCATGTTTTAGACATCAGGGTGATACATGCAGATATTGGTACGGCTTGCATATCCATGGTCTTGTAAAACCGAAAAACATTCAGCAAAAATAAACCATTTTGCTTGTCTATTGAATTACTTCATCAGTTTTATGAAAGCACTTTTAGCACAAATGACTAAATATATGGAGTTGAAGCATGATCTTTCTAAATTAGTAATTAGTTTTGAAAAGTCACATCTAAATAAATGCCCCTTTTGGAAAGAATAGGTTAGGTGTATTAACGTGTAGAGAATATAATTTTTAAAAGAAACAGTTGATTCCCTTCAAAGTTGACATGAGAATAGAAATCTGCAGTCTGACTTCCAAATGCCCCCTCTTTGGTTGAAGCAAGAATATTCTGAGCGGCATTTAAGGGAAAGGAAGCTGGGATCATGGGTAGAAAGGATGTGGATGACTAACTCAAGTTACTCAAGAAACTTTCTTGGGGTCAGTGGCTGAACTAAAAAATTCACTTATTTAGGGTTTTTACCAGTTGAAGACATAAGCTCTTCTCCAAGAGAGGCTAATGTGTATTTACGTCGCCATCTTTCAGAAGTCAAGAAGTATATGATTTCAAGACACAGGCCCGAGTACACTGTGCTGTGTGCCAGCGATCCTTTCAGTTTAGCCACAACACAGGAATCCTTTTAAGATCTTTGCTCAGTCACCTTTCAATGGCCTTGTTTCTTGCTTTTGTTATCAACGTAAGTTAAATTGTAGGTGAATTCACATTCCCCCTTGTTGGTCTCAATAAGCTAATCCAAGCAACACATTAAAAAAAAGCTTCTTTTTTTAAGTAGAGACTTTCCACAATTTCTCTTCAACAGAATATGTGACGTGTACTTCTAGGTGAATTGAAAAAATAGATGTGAACTGGAACTAGGTGGTGGCTATGTATTTTAGCAATACTTAAACAATTAATTGGCCCATTTCTTTGTAAGGAAAATGAATAAGGAAATAAGCCTTCTCTAAAGAATTAAACCTAGCAGCAGCATCATATTAATAACTATGTTTATTGAGCACTTTACAGTTTACAGAGCACTTTTCCTGGTTTTTTCCTTACTCAGTCTTCACAACAAGTCTACTAAAACTAGTTAGGTCTGTTTGTTACTTCTGGTTTACAAATGAGAAAACTGTGACTCAGAGGGCAGAGCCAGGGCTGTCTCCCTGTGTCCTCAGCTGGGTTCCATCCTTTCCACTGCACCAGACCATCTTGTAACCAGAAAGGGAAGGAACTTTTTTTTCTAAAAATGATTTTTTGCAAATGATATAATATAATGTAACTAATATACTGAGAATATTATTATCTTCAAGTTGGACAAAGTTATTTCAAAATAATAATTCATTTTGTTCAACAGATATCTGTCAAGCAGTTCCTGAGAGCCATAAACAATGCTGGACTCTGGGAGGAAGATGCACACAGACCCTGTCCTCTTGGAGGTAATAGAGTGGTCAGCAAGACATGCATTAAACAACCATACACCACAGATAAATAGCTAAAACTGTGATAAATATTACAAAGAAAATCTAGGGAATGCTGTGAGCGATTATTACGGGGGAACTAAATTTAGACATGGAAGCCCTCTTTGAGGAAGGGACGCTTAAGCTTTAAAGTAGGATTTGGCTGGTTGAAGAGTTGGGTGGGGGAGAGGAGTTTTCCAGACAGAGGGAACAAAATGTGCCAAGTCTCTGAGGTAGGAGATACTGGCGCCCTCTATGAAATAGATGAGTCCAGGTGTGACAGGAGGGCACTCGGTGTTGAAGGCAGTGGCACAGTTTTGAGGCTGGAGAGTTTGAGCAGGGAGACAGTTTACATTTAGGACCATCATGGCTGCTACAAGGAGAATGGATTGAAGGGAGGGATAGGACAAAGACAGGAGATCAGGGCTTCCTGAAAGCCAAGAGATGAAAGTATTTTGAGAACAGGTAGAGGTCGAGTTAATTGCTTTGAGAAGTTTCCAAAGTAGCTCTAGGATTTGACAAGCTCTTGGAGGCCAGTAGTGACCTTGCATGGTGGGGTGGAAGACTGATTGGGGTGGGCTGAAGTGGAGGTACTATATGTAGGCCAGACTTCATAGGGACTTAGCTGTCAAGGGAAGGGGAGAGATGGGAAGGAAGCTGGGGGTGAGGAGGCGTGTTGGGTGGGGATTGAAGGGAAGGTTTTGAAAGTGGAACATACTAAAGCATCTGGGCACAATAAGAGAAGTCATCTATTGTGGAGGGGGAGATTGATGGTGATGATGTGTGTGTGTGAGAGAGAGAATGTCAGACAGACACACACTGTTGGCTAATCCAAGGAGCAAAGTCCCTGGGAAGTTACAAGGGGGTGTGATCAGAGCGCATGTGGAGCATTTTGCACCGTTTGACACTGCTCCTGGGACAGAAGGAGAGACACGTTTGTTGTGACGAGAGGGGAAGGAGGAGAAGATGGGTTTACAGATTGTTGTGGGAAGATGAAGACATTTCTTTATTCCCCCCTTTATGAGGCATGAAGCAAGGTCATATGGAAGGGCAAAAGGGGAGTTAGAACTGGAGCAGACTGAGGAGGTATGAACTCGGCCTTGAGCGGAGATGGAGGGAAAGCTCGCTAGGCAGTGTCCCTGGGAAACTGGTGAGTTTGATCTGGATACCAGTCTCCATACTGGATATTTTTCTCCAGCAGTGTTTGGAGCTCATCTAGGTTTGGGAGAATATTGGAAGAGTTATTAGTTGACTCAGATGATTAATAATTTACAGTTTGGTCTGCTTTCAAATGTGCTTGTGGTTTCTATCAAAATGCTAGACGTGACTATTATGCCACAAGAGTGATTGAATTCACAGGTCTTCCGCCGCACTGACATAGCATTCCTGGCGTCTATATTTCTTTTGTTGGAAGTAAAAGGAGAGATTCAGGCAAAGAATTGGAATTTAGAAGTTGGAAATTTGGTTTCTGGCTACTAAATTCTACTGGAGTATTACATACTTCATGAGGCTGGTAAATCAAGCTTAGGGAGTCCCATGATTAGTTTAGAAGTGTGCATCTCTAGAATTCATGGTCATCTCAGCATGCAGAGCTCAGTAAGTCCTCAAAGTGACCCTCTAGTCCCTTCTCTGAATTAAAGCGGAACCACCAGCACACCCACTTACCCACACATGCATCCTGTCTTGACGCTGCATGCCCCTCCAGCTTTTGTTGTCTCTTCTTCCCTTCACAATGGATCTTCTTCTCCTTCTGCCCTCTCTACTTCCTCGCTTTCCATTAACTTGCCTCATACGCCAGCTTCCACCCCTCTGCAGTTCACTCCCCAGGGTCTCAAATGACATTCTGGTGGTTACACACAGTGGCAACTCTTCAAATGCCATCTTACTTGACCTCTCCTGCGGTGTTTTCATGATGGAATCTCCTTAATGAATTCTATGGCACTATTCTCTCCTCGTTTTCCATCTCCCTCAATGGTAAATTCTGTCTCCTTTGTGGTTTCCTCTTCCTCTTCCCACTCCTACAATGTCAGCTGTCCCTAGGACTCTGTCCTGAATCCTCTCATTGCTCTATACTTACCCCACTCACACTTGTGGCTCCAACTTCCAAATCGATGTTTCCACCAGGCTGATCTGAGAGATATTCCTGTATGTCTAAGTAGGCAGCTCCATGTGGATGTCCTCTATGGGCCTCAAACTCAATATGCCTAAAGCAGAACTCCTCATCTTCTTCTGCTGACCCCTCCGTCTTTGCAAATATCATTGCTATCCGCCAGTTTCCTCGAATCAGAAACCAATGGATCAGTGTAAATGTCTCCTTCTCTCTCTTCCTTACAGCTAATTAAACACAAAGTCCTGTCCAGTCTGTATCCTAAATACCTTTCACCTCTGTTCACTTCCCACATCACAGCTGCCATTGCTCCAGTTCAAGCCCTTCTCCCCTCTCACCTGAAACAAGGTAACACTCTTCTTTCCTTTCCTCTTGTTTCTAGGCGCGTTGACGTAATCTACCTGCCACACTACCAGCAGAGTTATTTTTCTAACATGAAAATTGAGTCTTGTCATTCCTTTGCAAAAAACTCTTCAATGATTCTGTATCACTTATAATATATAATTTTTACTCCTTAGAAGGGCATAAGCTGTCTTCACAATTGCATCTCTTTTTGTGCCTTTAGCCTCAGCTTTTGACTCAGGTCCCAGAGCCCTTGCAAACCAAGCATACAGATTTACTTACCACTAACTGTGGTCTTTCATGCCTCTTGGCCTTTTCATATGCTGTTCCCTTTCCCTGGACTATCCTCCAATGACTGTTTGTCACACAAAGTGAGACATTTACTACTTTCTTAGTTCAGTAACTGGGGGTTCAAAATGGAGGACAGAGAAGCAATAAGTACAAGCAACTACTTACATTTAGGGCCAGACACTCCATCAAGGATTATCAAAGAGGCGTCAGGAGCTTCCCTACAACCCTCAGCCATGACTCCTGTCCTTCTCCCACTTTTCCAAGGAGAGCAGAGAGGGGGAATCAGCAGAGTCAGGAGTCATTGGCCTGGTGCGGGGATGCTTGGCTTCTTCACTTCCTCACCATGGAGCTTGGGGGGCTGTTTCCCACAAAGCCCGGTGGGGATGTGGGGAACATCAAGAGAATCACTTGGGGGATGACTGAATCACAAGAAGGGAAGGCGGGTGCCTCATTCCTCGACTTCGTGCTCATAAAGCTAGAAACCTGTTGGTGCACCCTCGTGTTGCTGTGGGAGCAGAGGGGAGTGCAGTGAAGGGATTTGTGGGGGAGCTTGACATGTGTCCCCTGGAGTTTAGGAGCATACATATCCAGAGAAATGGTGCCTCTTCTGCCTGAAATTTCTAAGGCAAGAAGCTTTCTAACCCTTGTCAGTAGAGTGAGTAAGCATTATGATTTAGTATGCTTTGGATGAAGAAGATAGGGGGCCTCATTGCAGTTCTCTTTGGCCTTCAGGGGACATAGAAAAGGACTTCAGTGGCTTCCATGGCTCAATATAAAAGAGCACAGAAGTTAGACGAGAGGCAGGAAGAAGGAAGAAGGGATCTCTAGGAGGCATCTGGACCAAGAAGGGGATGCCCAACTTAGGGAGATGATTGAGGGCCTGGACCACTATTGGAGCCAAAGAGACACATGGTGCCCCTTTTTGAAGGAATTCTCAGTGATGGAGAAAGCAGGGGTGAACCCAAACACCAACACCCAAAACCACTTATAGAAGCCACCATATCAGAAGGGGGCACCAGCATGAGATGAACCAGAGTAGATCAAAGATGCTCCCTGTCACCACCACCAGTAGGACATCAGTTGCCTAGGATAACCTCTGCTTTCTTGTTTGTTTCTCCTGGTCCTCATCCCTGGTGGAGGTAGGCCCAGGAGAGAGAAGGGGAAGCTGTGTCTAAGAACCAGACCACACCCTTCTATCCAATTCAAGGTGCTGGCATAGGAGGGTGTTGGGGGAGAAGAATAGCTTTAAACCGTGCATGCATGCGCACACACATGCGAACACACACACACACACATACACACACACAGTTTTAATAGTCAAGAAAATATATTTGGAAATAAAAACAGTAAGTCCACTGCTTGAGGGTTTCTACAGGTAAGCCTATCCCAGGCTTTCTTAAATACTGAGCACATTTAAATTATAAAATTGACACAACACTAGCAGGATACATGAGATATTTTGCATAGTTGGACTACCGTAGTGAAATATTGTCTCATTAATAAATTGGTCCCTCTAAGAAATCATTGTAAACATATTCATATCCATTTAAACACTAGAGGTGTTAAAGGAAAAAGAACAAAATGTCAAAGAAGCTGAAATTTTAAACAAGATAACTAATACAAACCAATGATCATCAAATCAAGACGTGCATCAAGGCAATAATAAATTAAGAAACATTCATATCCATCGGTGAGCAGATTGAAGCTGCGCCTTCATGCATGAAGCAATCACACTCAACAATTGACCCCATTTTCTGATTGGGCACACCATTTTTAAGAAGCAGATTATCAAGAATGAAGAAACATACAACTATATAATGCAGCTAAATATTTTTCTTAAACTTATACTTTAAATGAATTCTAGGGAAAAAGAAAATGGCATATGTTTTTTGTTTTGTTTTAGCAGAATTCTGAAGAATATGCCCAGGAGCCATGGTGGTCTGCAGGATGCACTTTGTGAAACACTATCAGGCTTAGAGCACTGGTAATCCAAGCTGTGGGCCAAAAACAGGCTTGGGATGCTCCTTCAAATCCTAGTCAGACATTTTAACAAAGACATTGGACTGTTAAACTGCCTGGGCTTTTCAACTGGAAGTGATGGCAAGTTATGAAATCCCCCCCAGCTGTGTTAAGGAATGGGAAATGGGGATTTGAGAGAGCACAGGTGAATGCATTAGACTGGAGAAAAATATAAAATGTTTTACATTTTGACCCCACTGAGTTGAGACTTCTTAATAAACCGGTTATTCAACACTGTCAATCCTAACCATAGTTCTCCAGTTAACTTTATTTCTTATTGTTCAAGATTTCTGTTTCTTGTTTTCTTCTCTGAATTAGTTTTCTATTGCTGTGAAACAAATCACCCTAAAATGTAGCAGCTTAAAACAATAACCATTTATTACCTCACAGTTTCTGTGGGTCAAGAATTTGGTGCAGTTTACTTGAGAATCTCGGACTCAAGGTCTCTCATAAGTCTGTAGTCGAACTACCAGCTTGGGCTGCAGTCTAATCTGAAGGGTCACCTGAAGGCAGATCCTTTCCAAGCTCAGTCATGTGGTTGTTGGCAGGGTGCAGATCCGCATGGACTGTCAGACTGAGGGCCTCAGCTCCATGCCGGCTGCTGGCCGGGGGCCTCCCTCTGTTCCTTGGGAGATTGGCCTCTTCACAGGGCAGCTCACAATGTGGCACCTGGCTTCCTTCAGAAAGAGTGAATGAGAGAGCGTGTACTAGAGGGAAGGCACATTCTTGTCATAACCTAATCTTGTCAGGGACATCCCATCACTTCTGCCATTTTCTGTTTATTAGAGGTGAGTTAGTAAGTCCAGTCCACACTCAAGGGGAGGAGGTCACACAAATTCATGAGTAATGGGAGGTGAGGATCACTGGGGGCCATCTGAATGGCTTCCTCCAAAATCATCTCTCCTCACACCACACCCTTCTCTCTACTGTCTGCCCCCCATAACTCCCACTCTCACCTGATGTCCTGGCCTCCTATTCTTTGGGAAAATTAATGATAAGTTGTCTTTTATCTTCTTTCAACTAAGTCTTACACCTTCTTCATCTTCAGCCATTTTCTCCTTTTTTCCTCTTGTTACTACTGAAGAATTGTCCTTCTTCCTGCCCTCCATTATCACAAATAAAAGTGTCTCTAGGCTTCTTGTCTTCCTCAAGCTCCCATCTCATTACTCTGCTCCCCTTTACAAAAAACCTTTTTTTGTAAAGAAGTTGCCTTTACATGGTCTCTCTACACTTCAATTTCCATTCTCTCATCGGCCCTAACCAATCATGTTTCTGATCCTATCACTTCACTGCAATTATTTTTGTCAGAGTTACCAATGATTCCCATATTGCTGCATCCAAGGAGCATGTCTCTATTCTTGACCACATCAGCAGAGCTGATCATCGCCTCCTTTCCTGATTTCCAAGGCACCGCACTTTCAGAGTGACATACATTTCCAATCAGTCTAGCCATTCTTTTTCAGTCTCTTTTGTTGACTTCTCGTCTATCCACCTTCTAAATGTTGGTATTTCCCGGAGCTCAGTTCTGTGTCTTCCTTCTCTCCCTCTTTCCATAAATGACTTCATCCATTCCTGAGGTTTCAAATATGACTTATATGTAGATGAACCTGAAATTAATTTATTCAGGCAATGCTTTCTCTAACTATAGAGTGATTTCTCTGTTTACTTGATAACTCTATTTGAAAATCTCAAAGGGACCTCAGACTTAACATCTATAATAGAACTTCTGTCTTCCGACTTCCCTATCCCTAACGTGTTTCCCTCTAGAGTTCCCCACCTCAACAAATGGAGCCACTAGCCACTTTGTCTGCTCAAGTGTAAATCCTTGATTCCTTTTCTCCCTCAGTCCCCCATTCCATTTTTCTACCTCCAAATAAATGCCAACCCATCCATTCTCCTCCACTATCTTCACTCCAATTAAGCGACCATCTTCTGTCACCTGGCCTACTACAATAGTCCCTAACTGGCCTTCCTGCTTTTATGGTCCGCACAGCAGCCCATTAAATAGTGCAAAATACGGTATCAGACTGTGTTCCTTGGTTAAACCTCTTTGGTATTGTCCCTTTATCCTTCGAAAATCTAAATTTTTTGAGACCCTGTATGATCTGTCTCCTGCTTATCTGTTCAACCTCAGCTTGTTGCATTCACCCCGCACTTACTGTCAGCTGCATTGGCTTCCATACTTTCTTAAGCACAATGAGTTCTTTGTTGTTTCCAGGCCTTTGTATGTGCTGGTCCTTCACCTTGAAATGCTTTCCCTCACTTTTTCCCCATGGTTGGCTCATGTATTTATCAAAACTAGTAGTTATGGATTTATTCATTTGTTTATTTATTGCCTATCTCATTAGACTGTAAGCCCCATGTCTGCTTTGTTTACACGCATATACCCAGCACTCAGTACTCAGTAAATATTTAAGTATTTTAAATATTAAGTACTCAATAAATATTTGAGTAAACTAACAATCTCACAGTCGTGCTCCAAGTCTCAACTCAAAAACTACCTCCCTGGGGCTGGCCCCGTGGCCGAGTGGTTAAGTTCGCGCGCTCCGCTGCAGGCGGCCCAGTGTTTCGTTGGTTCGAATCCTGGGCACGGACGTGGCACTGCTCATCAAACCACGCTGAGACAGCGTCCCACATGCCACAACTAGAAGGACCCACAACGAAGAATATACAACTATGTACCGGGGGACTTTGGGGAGAAAAAGGAAAAAATAAAATCTTTAAAAAAAAAACCCAGCTACCTCCCTCACAACTTTCTCAGCCCAGGGAGCCTTCCCAGATTCCCTCGGGCTGACCCTGGGATTCCTTCTCCTATGTATCATTTAAAATTCACATACCTCCACTGAAGCAGTTGCTGTGACATGTTGAAAGTTCTTCACGCATCCGTCTTCACAAAAGACCATAAGCTCCTTGAGGGCAGGAACCTCGTCTTTTCCTCACTAACACCCAATGCCCTCTTTCCAGTGCCTGGGGTACACCCAGCAGGCGATGGACGCGTGTTTGCCAAATGATGTGCTGAGGGTCTCTGGCAAGAGCCTACTCTGGCCCTTGGGTGAGAAGAAGGAAGCTCTTTTCCTAGCTCAAGGACAAAACCCAGGCCCCCGACTGCTCTGCCAGCTGCTCCCCCAGAACCTGCAGCATTGCCAAATCTGAGCTTCTCTGGGGAGTGCTCTTTTGAGGCCCTGAGATTTTGCTGAGTGAAACATAGAGTAGGAAAGGAAAGAACATAGCAGTCTTTTTTAAAAATTTACTTTATTGAGGTACAATTGATGTACGAAAAGCTGCACATATTTAAGTGCATAGAATTCAGTGAGTTTGGACATATGAGTACACTCATGGAACCATCACCACAATCAAGGTGTTAGACATATCCATCACCCCCAAAAGTTTCATCGTGTCCTTCTTTTTTTAATTGGTAAGAATGCTTAACATGAGATCTACCCTCAACAAGTGCGCAAAACAGTATGGTTAACTCCCAGCACCATGCTGTACAGCAGCTCTCTAGAACTTACTTGTCTTGCATAACTTGGACACAGCAGTCTTGAAAAGATTGTTTCTTGAGTTCCTCTGCCAAAAAAGTCAGAGAAAATGGCATAGGGCAAAGATAATTATGGTAAAATGCTTAAAATGAAACACGCACTCCCCTAAACTTGTAAGTGACAATATCATTTTATTAATTTAATTTAAGTATAATTTACTATAAGTATAATATAAGTAAGTAGCATCTTTTGCTACTTAAGCAGCGTTTTTGTTTTCCTTCAGCTCATTTCTATGGACGGGGAGAGATCCCTTTCTTTCCTTAGCAAAGTGCATAGTTGACAGGAGCCCCATCCTACTGATGTTGTCTGGACGAGCTTTGTTTTACTGATTCTGGGAGTCTGAATTTGACACAGGTGGATGTATGCATTTGAAAGAATCTGTTCCAGATGCCAGAAGATTCAGTTCTGGTGAGGGACGCGAAGGAAAATTACGAGAACAAGTGTCCCATTCACATGCTAGGAAAATAAATGTTTTACTAATCCTTAAATAACATTTTACTCTGAGGTGTATTGGCAAATTTTAGTTTTATTTCTGTGTGAAAGTCTCATTTTTATGAGTGTGATTTATACACATTTAAGTCGCAGAGGGGACTGCTAAAATTAGTTTCTGTTATCCCATGCTAATGTCTGTGTAGGAAGAGAATAAGATAGTTTTCAAGCCCTGACATTTTGGTTATATTTAGTGAATAGTTTAATATTTATTAGCATTGGCTACCATTTAGTGTAACTACTAGAAATGCACATAATTTTCTATGTTTTGGGGTCTTCCCAGGGTAGAGAAAGTATGTGATCAGGAAGGCGTCCTGTGTGTTCTTTTTCCTCAGCCACGGCCTTAACCAATGAAATCCTCTCACTACACAAATGTTTATTCAGCATCTCGCTGTGTGCCAGGCACTGTGCTGAGTGCTGGCGGGAACCGCAGAGCCTGCAGTCAGCATCTGGGGGGAGGTGGTAGCCACTCACCTGCACACATCAGACTGGATATCAGAGGAGTGACTGACAAGTTAGCTATTTGTGACCTGTCCTGCTCACCACCCCAGTTCACTCGTGAATAAAATAAATTCGCTAGCCTCCATGTGAAATTTGGGAAAATAATGCCATACAAATCCCAAACAGCAGTCTCCACTTATTTGTAGAATATTGTATAGGATTCTTACTGGAGAAGGTTTGGCTTATCAGGTAAAAGGAAAAACGCACTTGTACTCATTAACAGGGAGTAGGAGTGGCCACACTCACTATGCAGCCGCTGGAGGAAGCGTCCTGGAACTAACATTTTACGGTAGATAATCAATATGTATGTGTTTAAAAGTTGGCTCCAAGAGAGCCTCCTTGGCCTAAAGGCCTTCCCTTCTTGCTGAGAGCCACTTGGTGGCCTGGCCTGGGGGACCCTCTGTCTCTTTAGGAAGCACTAGCAAGGGCGATGGAACCCCAACAGCACCAGATAAACCAGGCAGACCAAATTAACTCCACAAAGGCTCTGAAAATTCGATTGCAATTGGAAGCATTGTCCACAAAAGTAGGCCGGGCTCTACATGCTCAACCTAAACAGGGCAACTGCCTGGTAAAATAGAAGATTTAAATAGGACCCAGAGAGTCCTAACATAATGGACAAAATTTCCAGGGTACAATAAAAAAAAAATCACCTGTCATGCGAAGAACCAAGGAAATTCCAACTTGAAGAGAAAAGACAATCAACGGACACCAACACTGAGATCAACCAGATGTTGAATTATCCCCCATTATCCAAGTCATCAAGGATTTAAAAGCAGCTGTCATAAAAATGCTTCAACACTCACTTACAAATTCTTTGGAAGCAAATGAAAAAGGAAAAAATCTCAACAAAGAAACAGAAGTTATAAAAAAGGAAGCAAATGGAAGTATTAGAACGAAAAGAATACAAATGCAGAACTAAAAAATTCACAGGACAGGCTCTCATCGAGTGGAGGACACCACGATAGAATTCACCCAATCTGAAAAACAGGGAAAATAGACTGAAAAAAAGTGAATAGAACCGTTAGCTATTTTAAATCTAATTGGAATAAAGACAGATATTACTTTCTACAGCAAAGGGGATAGCCAAGCTTTATTGCCTCCTAAGATTAAAGCTATAAGAATACTTTTTTAAAAAGAAACTTTATTTTAGTATAATTTAAAATTTACAGAAAAGTTGCAAAGATTGTACAGAGTTCCTGCATATACCACACCCAGTGTCTCCAACTGTTAACATCTTACACTGTTATGGTGTATTTCTCACAACTAATGAACCAATATGGATACATTGTAATGAACTAAACTTCATACTTTACTCAGATTCCATTAACTTTTCCCTAATGTCCTTTTTTTTTTCTCTCCAATATTCCACCCTGGATACCACATTTATAGGAATCTTTAAAAAATTAATTCTTAATGGCCAACATTCACATCTTGGAAGAGATTTTATATTCAGACACAGAGCTCTTACATTATTACGCCGGGAATCTTGTCAGAAAGCTATCAGGGGACTTGTCTTGAAGTTGTTCTTGGATGGCGAGCACTGTTTATTTCGAGCTGCTTTTGTAGTGTGGGTGCTGATGGAGATTATGGGTTGGCTACATCCCTTCAGGCCACGCCTAGTTACCATCATTGTATTAACCCCCAATCACTCGGGCACAAACCCAGCTTTTCTCAGTTGGCAGCAAATTCACAGTACCACCCCAGGTTTTGTGCAGTGATGGAAACCGTGCCTTGCTGGCCTATACAGAGGGAGAAGTTGTTGACATGACTTGTTTTTATGTGCAATTAGCACATCCTCTTGGCATTGGGGTTTGCCTTCCAAATGTGTCCAGAATCCAACCACTTTTCTCCGCTGCTTCCATCTGAGGTCCCCCATGAGCCATCATCATCTCCCACCTTCATATTAACAAGAGTTTTTAAACTCGTGTCCCTAATTCTGCCCTGGCAACTCTAGAGTCTGTTCTCAACACAGCGGCCTGAGAGGTTCCGTTAAAATTTGTCAGCTCGTGTCACTGTGCTCAGAACCATCCAATGACCCTCCTATCTCATCCTTTTGGTTGTTAGTGGTGGTGGTCCTTTACTTAATTGTTTCTTAATCAATTTTTTATTGCAATATAACATACATGCAGAAAAGTGTACTAATCCTATGTGTACCACTCAATGAATTATTACAATGGACACTCCTGTGTAACCACCGCCCAGGTGATGGAATGGACCAACTCTCGGGAACCCGCCCTTGGTTTCATCCAATCATTACTTCTGCTCTTCTCTCCAAAGGCAACCACTAACCTGACTTCTGGATCAGTCTGCTTTGGAATTTTATGTAAATGGAGTTATAGTATGTGCTCTTTTGTGCCTGGCGTCCTTGCCTCAACATTATGTTGGTGAGATTTATCCACGTTGTTGTGCCATCTTGTGCTTTTTAAAACCTGAAATGTTCACAAGGATGCCCAGGGCCCATGCCACCTTGGCCCCCAATTTCCACCCTCCTTAGCATTCTGATATAATTTCCTGTAACTATCCCCTCTCATCTCCTCTGCTCTAGCCTCAATGGCCTCCTTGCTCCTCCTCAAATTCACTGAGTATTCCTTTGCCTCAGGGTCTTTGCACTCACTGTTTTTACTACCTAGGAAGCTCTGTCCCCAGATACCCTCAGGCCTGGCTCTCATTGCTCTGTCAGGTCTGTACTGAGTGTTGCCTTCCTGACCATCCACACACTCCCTACCCCTCTTCCTAGTCTGATTTTTCTTCACTGCACTTATCACCACACCGTGTACATATTACTTTCCTGTTGTTGGGAAACAAAATACCACAGAGTTAGTGGCTTACAACAACACAAACTTATGATCTCCCCACTGTGTAGGTCAGAAGTCCCGGAGGCTTGGAGACTTTCTCTGCTCTGGTCCCACCAGGCCGAAATCAAGGTGTCGGCTGCCCGGCGCTCCTACATAGAGTCTGGGTGAGAATCCACTTCCAGCCTCGTTCAGGTTGTTGGCTGAATTCATAATTCAGGCTAAGGTCGCTGTTTTCTTGCTGGCTGTCAGCTGAGGTTCGCTCTCAGCTTCCAGAGGCCGCCCGCATTCCCTGGCTTGTGGCCCTTTCATCGTCAAAGCAGGCAAAGGCAGCGCGAATCTCTCTCAGGCTGCTGCATCCCTTCTGCCTTCTTCTGCTGCTTTTAAGGACCTGTGTGATTATGTTGGGTCCACTCGGATAACTTCTCATTTAAGGTCACCTGTTTAGCAACCTTAATTCCATTTGCAAAGTTCCCATTTCAATGTAAGGGAACATATTCACAAGGGTAATGCCAGGGGCAAAAGTCATGGGCATGGGGGGCAACATGCTGCCTACACAATGTACTTTCTTAGCTATTTTGTTTATTTTCCAAGTCTCCCTTCTAAAATCCATGAGGGCAGGGATCTCTCTTTGGTATCCTAAAACCAAGAATACTGCCTGGCACATAGTAGGCATTCAAATTTTTTTTTTTTTTTTTTAAAGATTGGCGCCTGAACTAACAACTGTTGCCAATCTTTTTTTAGTTTTTATTCTTCTTTCCAAAGCCCCCCAGTACATAGTTGTAGATTCTAGTTGTGAGTGCCTCTGGTTGTGCTATGTGGGACGTCACCTCAGCTTGGCCTGATGAGCGGTGCCATGTCAGCGCCCAGGATTCGAACCTGTGAAACCCTGGGCCACTGCAGCAGAGCGCTCACATTTAACCACTCGGCCACGGGCCAGCCCCTCAAACATTTGTTGAATGAATGAATGAAGGCAGACTGGGTAATTAATATTGACCTTTGCCTTCCCACTGGTACACATTTTCTCCGACTTTCTCCTCTTTAAAAGAAGGCCTTGACTTTGATTTTAACTTGCTTTTACCCAGTCAGCATGGTTTTCCCTGGCCCCCAAGGACTGCTGGTTACAGCTCTGCTAGTAGTTGACACAAGAGACATATCCAGGACATGGGATACAGAGGGGGTGACAGAATGGAGTGAAGCCCAGAGGCCAGCACAGCCTGTGGAGCCTCAGCCAGTACCCAGTGGAACCAAGTGTCCCATGATTTCTCGGAACAAAACACTTCAGGGATAGTAGAGGTAGCCATAGAAATGTGGGAAGCATTGTTTTGTTCAGCAAAAAAAAAAAAAAAAAAATTTAAGACAATCTGCTCATGTCAATTCTCCAATGAAAATTTCAAAAACGAATCATCTGGATGTTTCTAAAGACTCCCTTGCTTAACATTATGAAGACAGCCTAAATCTTAGGATGATCGAGACCCGAGCTTGTGTGAAAAGTTGGAGGCATACACAAGTAACAGATTTGCCATTTGGGTTACAGTGTGGAAAAAATCTCTGGAAACAGATTTATGTATTAGTTTTTCGCTTTGCCACCAGATGTCCTTCATGAGTAGGAAAATATGATGGCTCGAATGATATTTTGAAGTGTGAATGCCCAGCATTTTTGAATAGTTGACAGTGAGGGGAAAGTGTGAGCGAATGTAATGTGACCACAGACTTTTGGATGAGACATGTATTTTGAAGGCTGTCTTACAGGTGTAGCTTTCAGAAGCAATATTTATTTAACTCCTCAGTTTTTCATTTCTCATACTCTGCAAACATTTACTTAGCATATTTCCTTTTCACTCAACTACAAATTGATATTTTCAAAATTTGAGTAAATTATTATATTTAGAAATTAATATTAAGAAATACTCCAATCCTTACATCCATATTTAAGATAACAATGTAGTATTTTAAGAGGAGTTTCCCAAGGATTCAAGGCGACTGTACCTCAGGCTTTTCAACACAAGAGCAGCATAGCTTTTGACACATTTATGTTAAATTAATTCTAAAAGCAGCTACTTACCTCTTCAGGAAAGTCAGTTGAAAGGGGCCAATGTATGATTTAGTATAAAATCAAAGACTACCCTTGCAGTTTAATGCTAATATAACTCAGAGGAAAGTGTAGAGTATAGAATATTTAATGTAAATTAATAAATAGCGTTTTTTAAAAATAGAAATGATTTGGCCATGTGTGTTAGAAACATGTAACAGGAATCCTTATAATAGAAAAGGAACAGGGTGGCTGCTGTTTGTTGTGCGAATCAGCCTGTGCATTAATGAACCCTCGGGGGTGGGATTCTCACCCTAGCCCCAGTATCACCAAAGGCATGGGACAAACCTGTGCCTTCCTAGGGTTCCCCCTTCCTTCGCTAGGTGTGCAGGAGTGGGACAGGCCACCTACTTCCAGAAAACTGAAGGCCATCTGCGTGAAATGTCAGCCAAGCAACCAGACGTTTGATATGGATTGGCTCCCACATCTGGCTTCTTGACTGAATTCCTCCTCTTTCCACCCAGATGTTTTGGAGACATGCACAGAGAACTTTGAAGGTTGCCCAGGCATGCAGAGGACGAGCCGGTAATATTTTGGTGTCCTGCAGGGGGCGAAGTTACCACTGGTTTCCTCCAGTCTGTTCACACCTCTCAGCAGACTCCAAGGCCAGATCTGCTTCTCTCCCGTCACTCCGTTCCTCCTGAATCACATCTGGACTTTGCCCAGCTCCCTGTCCTGAGACTTCTGGGGAGCTTTAGGAAGGGGTCAGAGAAGCGGGTAGTGGGGGAAGGGGTGATTAGGGTTAGGGGTTCCAATTTTCTTGGAAAAGCAGTGGTCTCAATTTTGAGGCCATAAAAATTTTAGAACTGCATCTCTTTATACCCTTGGCTCCAATATCCAATCCAAGGGTGTTTCTGAATGTTTTCCAGAAACATGTGCACCTGTTGGTAATGGTGGGGACATGAGGAGAGCAGACCCCCCTTTGTGGCCCTCAGATGAACGTCACTGTCCTTATGATCACTGTCATATTTCATTTCACATATTTTTCTTCTGGTTCTCAAGAGAGTTGTGTGCTCTTGTATTCATCATCTGGAGGCACTCTCAGCACCTCCTTTCTCTAGCACCGTACGACAGGAACTGAGAGGCCATCTGGGGTTGGGGATGGGATGGGCAGTCCATTGCAGACCTGAATCAGGGTTGCTACTCAGATGTTTAATGGATGATGAATCACTAAGTACCATTTTAGATCCATATCATACAGGTCCATTTCCCTCTAACCAAGTATCTAAGAAAAGGGCAAGATGGTGTGTGTGTGTTCTCCACTAGATCATATATGCACATACAACAGGTACATAAACAACAGATGGGTCACAGCTTTCTTTACTGCCCTTATAGGTTGGAGCTGCTTTTACTCTGCTCGTGTCTCACTAGAAGTCTTAAGAAGAAGGTGTGACTAGGTTTGAGAGAGGAGGAGGCCCTTGGTGGGAAGCCTACATATACTTGCTGAGATTTCAGATCTTGTGATCAGAGCTCTTGGCTTCTGTGATTTTATGCACCGCAATGATTTTATGCTCACAGGAAGTCCCATACAGAAGGAAGACGTGATGGAGGCTTTTGAATTCTAAAGGTCCTGGCATCCCAGACCAAGCAGTGATGCATTCTCTTTTCAGATGGAAAGAATCCCTGGCCTTCAGTGTTGCTGAAGTTGTTTTGCCTGAGATCAACGGCTATGGGACATTTGTAGAATTGAAGACTGCCCTAAATGCCCACTCTGCCTGGGCCAAGACAGAACTAGAAAGAGCAATTCAGTGGATGGTGGGTGGTAAAGACCCCGATCATGCAAAAGAGATTCTTTGAAATAAAATAGAAATGCTTATAAAATTTGGATCAGGAGAAACCCCATGAACTCGTAAGTCCATAAACCCCACAGTCTCTAACTGTTTAGTCCGGCTCACAGATGCGGGGACTCTGTGAGCTAAGACTGCCAGGTCAGCAAACTGCACGTTTTTCTAATACACCCACTTTTGACCAGGTAAAAGATCCTAAGGTTTCGAGTGAATTTGCTCCTAGGATCCACAGAGTGATGGGCATTCTTGGAGAGCGTCAGGGCAAATGAATTTGCACCCTGAATGGCGGATGGTGGTAGTGTTGTTTGGGTAGAGGGGGCAGTGGCTTTGAGAAGTCTGCCCGCTGTGACAGTGTAACACGTGTTTTCCATGCTTGATCTCGTCTGATGCTCACAGCCACCTGAGTTTCAGGGCCCTGGCTATTGTCCTGAATGGAAACATGCCAAGCCCCTACCGTTACTGGAATTATCTATACCACCTCTCCTCAAGTTTTATTTATTTTGCATCATATAAACTCTATAGTATTTCAACACATTAAAATGCAACATTAACAGACAAACTGGAGCATAGAAACATTTCGAAGAAGATAGTGGGTGGCTTTTCTATTATATTATCTGATTACGCCGTCTTTCTTTTGGGTCCTATCTTAAGAAGCCCAGTCAGAGCCCCAATGAAGAGAGAAGTCAAAACATCTGGCCCCAAAATATTTGACGCCGGGTCTGGCTTACATTCTGCCTTGTCTGTGGCTGGTTTGCGAGCAGCTCCTCGGAGGGTGTGTCCCAACTTCCAGCAGTTGCCTTTGAAAGCCACGTGTCCGCTAAACGCAATTTTACACCAATAAGAGAAACTGAGGAAGGAATGGGAAAACTATCATTTTTCTATGCTCCCTCAATTAATTCAGGTGGCATTAATTTAATAGCTGATTTTTATCTTTATTTAGTTAAAGCATCAATTTAGGTCTTTTATGTGATTATAAAAAAAGATTCACTTTGGGGTATGGATCTGGTTATCCTTACTAGTACTGACCCCTTTGCCTTTGCTACCTCGCGGCTCCTTGGGTGTCTCCGGGAATTCTCTGTACTTGAAACCTACGCGCGGCTGAGGCTACGCCTCCGGGGAGAGGGAGAGTGAAAGAAGGGGGCGGGCCTATTTAAATACAGGGGAGCTGCGCCTCTCCATTGGCTGCCAGCCTGTCCATTGCCCAGGAGGGCGGGGAATCCCGGGGGCTGGAGTGCGGTACCTGAGCGAGACGCGCACCAGAAAGCCCACGTTGGCCGCTGCGGGGAGCGCAGAGTACAGAGGCGGGAGACTGCGAATTCCGGCGCCGACGCCGCGGGCCACTGCTCCGCGCACCGGTCCCCTTCCCTCCCATCCCCTGTGCGAGCGGGGTCTGCGGGGCAGCCAGGCGAGCACTGAACGGAAAGCAAGCTCCTTGCCGCCTCCGCTTGGGAAGTCGAGCGGAGCGCGGAGATTTTGAGGGGGAGCGACAGTGCCCGAGGGCGGAGGGGCGCGGAGTTTGTGAGCGAGAAGGAAGTTAAGCCTCGCGGAGAAGATTGGCATCTCGGAACGCTTTGTCGCCACAGCCTGGGCCCTACGGCCGGGTAAACTAAACGGCGGCGGTGCGAGCCAAGGAGGGGCGTGCGCGGGATGATGCCCGGCATCCCCCCCAGCTGGTGAGCGGCCCTGCTCCCCCGCCGTCCCGGGTCCCACTCAGCCGCCCCGGAGGGCGCGGGGCAGTGCACGTGCGCAGGCAGGGAGGCCCGAGAGTGACCGCGCCGTGACCCGCTCAGGGGCGAGGGCGCTGGCTGCAGCGCAGCCCCGACTCGGACGCACCTGGCCTGGACCTTGAGCCTCCAGAGACCTGCGCGGGAGTGTGGGGCTCCCCGTCCTCCCCTCCAAGGGGTTCTCCCGGTGATCGCCCTCTTCGCCTCCCCTCCAGTCTGGGCAATTGGGGGCGCCCCGGAGGACCATGAGAGATAAGGACTGAGGGCCAGGAACGGGAAGCGAGCCCGCCGAGAGGTGGCGGGGGCTGTTCACGCCAAGGGCCACAGCGGCCGCGCTCCGGCCTCGCTCCGCCGCTCCACGCCTCCCGGGGCCCGCGGGGCCAGCCCGGTCGGGCGGGGATGCCGGGGCTGGCGCGGAGGGCGCAGTGGCTGTGCTGGTGGTGGGGGCTGCTGTGCAGCTGCTGCGGGCCCCCGCCGCTGCGGCCGTCCCTGCCCGCCGCCGCCGCCACCGGCGGGGGGGCGCTGCTGGGGGACGGCGGGAGCCCGGGCCACGCGGAGCAGCCGCCGCCGCCGCCGCAGTCCTCCTCCTCCGGCTTCCTCTATCGGCGGCTCAAGACGCACGAGAAGCGGGAGATGCAGAAGGAGATCCTCTCGGTGCTGGGGCTCCCGCACCGGCCGCGGCCCCTGCACGGCCTCCAGCAGCTGCAGCCCCCTGCGCTCCCGCAGCAGCAGCCTCGCGGGGAGCCCCCTCCCGGGCGGCTGAAGTCCGCGCCGCTCTTCATGCTGGATCTCTACAACGCCCTGGCCGCCGCCGACGACGAGGACGGGCCGTCGGACGAGGAGAGGCGGCCGCCCGCGCCCCGCGGAGGAGCCGGCTCGCCCCAGCCTGGGCAGCCGCCCCCCGGAGCCGCGCACCCCCTCAACCGCAAGAGCCTCCTGGCTCCGGGACCTGGCGGCGGCGGCGCCGCGACCCCACTGACCAGCGCGCAGGACAGCGCCTTCCTCAACGACGCCGACATGGTCATGAGCTTTGTGAACCTGGGTAAGGATTTGGGGTAGCGTAACGGCGAGAACATTCCCCCCTTTCCAGTTGCCCGGGCCCGGGGCGGGGGGGTGGGGTGGGGTGAGAGTGGAGGAGCTCCTGGCGCGGCGGGGACGCGAGGACAGCAGGCTGCGCTCCCGCCACCTGCGCGGCGGTGGGCGGCTCGCGCGGTCCTCCGCGCCGCGGGCCGGGCTGCGCGCGGCGGCGCGGGGGGCGGCGGGGGGCCGGGCGCGGGCTCCGGAGTGCGGCGCCGGGCAGGCGCGTCTTTGCGGGCGCCTGGAGCAGTTCCGTGCTTTTCCCAACAGTGCCCGGCTCGCGCCACCTTAACCCGACTGTGGTAGAAGAGTCCGGCTGAGTGTGGCCAGCTGGGAAGAAGAAGGCTCTGCAACATTCTTTTCCCTCCTGACTCTTTTCTTTTGCACCCTTAACGCGCTGAGGGCGTTTTCCCACCGGGACTTTTGGGGAATCCGACAGCCGCTGAGAACTTCGGAAACTTGACATGATTGTGTTAAGTGGTATCCGTGGCATTGGGGGAGGAAGGTTGTAGAGCAAGGTGCGCCAGTCTGGGCGGGATCCCGAGACGAGTTGGGGTACCCCAGCTACTGCCCTTGCTCACATGCCTTTGGCTAGTGCGCCCAAAGGCTCAACTTTTTGAGCTCTGCTGCCCAACTTTACGGGCAGAGAAAGGGTGCTGGTTAGGGGCCGGCGTTGGGCGCTGAGCTGGTCTGAACCGGTTGCCAGGCAACAGAATGGAAATTCAAGGGCGGCTAAATCGGGCTCCGCCACAAATGTTCTGTGGCAAACCCGGACGGAATCACAGAGCCTTTCTTCCCCCTGAGTTTTCTCATCTGTAAATGGGAACGGTGTAAGGAAGACTTTTTTTCAGAATCAATGCCTTGGATTTGTGCTACTCTTCATTCATAAACTAACTCAGTGTGGACAAAGGCATGTAGGGGACGCGCTCTCGGCGGAGAAATGGGTTGCAGAGCCACGGCCGGAGTTGGGGCCGCAGCTTTGTGGGGTGGGTCTCCGCGGACTTCCTTTCCCGTGTGAGACGCGTGGCTCTGCCCAGGCCCCAAAGTGGGTTAGCAGACACTTGCCAAAGGAGCACACACGTCTCCAAGCCACGTCAAAGACGTCCGCCCGTCACTTAAGGCCATTATTTACTTGAATGATTCCCGTGTAAAATGTTTCGGCGAGTTCTTTACAAGTATATCTGTGAGCTGATTCTCAACTCCGCTGAGCTTTGGGGGAAGAAAGGAGGAGTCGGGGCCGTGGGGGGATGGGAGGGAGGATGTGGAGCAGGACGATTGGCATCCAAGTGGTGCAAAAATCCCCCTGGGAAATTCATGCAACAGAATCTCACAGGGAGTGGAGGCTCACGGCCTGTCAGTCTTGCTACTTGCAATGCCAGGGGTTCTGATTGGACAAGAATTTTCACAGTTTATTGGAACCAAATCCAAGGTTGAGCCACCTCCAGGAAGCATTCTAAGGAAATTCTCATGCCAGTCAACAAAGTTTGGAGAGGCGGGGAGAAGGGTGCGGAGGACCAGCGCTATTCCTTATTCTAACGTCTCTGCTGCTTCTGGTTTAATAAATTTCACCTCTTGCCCTCACCTGCCCCCTCCCCCAAGCTTCCTGACAGCCTTGGGGAGATATTTTATTGCCTCTTGGGGATAGTCCCAACCTGGACAAAGTGGAGGAAGAGTGGCGCTTAGGGCTTCTTCTCGGAGGATCACGTTACAGTCTCTGGAAAACTGTTGCTGGGCTTGGACCGTGGTTCTCAATCTTGGCTGCCCCTTAGTATCACCTGGGGGCACTTGAAGGGCGAAGGGATGCTGGGGCTGCTCCCCAGAGCAATAGCGATTGAGTCGGAATCTTTGAGGGTGGGTGCTGGCTTTTTTTTTTTTTTTTTTTTTTTTAAGTGCTTTGGGTTTTTCTAATGTGCTGCCATGGTCGAGAAGCACTGGCACAGGAGATCCTGATGTCTGAAAGAAATCAATAAATCATCCCAGCAAGAGATTAAATTAAGCAGTGCTTTCTTATGTCAGTGGCTCCCAAATGTTGCTGCGCATTAGAATCACCTGGGGGCTTTTAACATCCACAGGCCCAGATGGTACCCGTACCAATGAAATCAGAATGTGTGGGGTGGAAGCCAGGGATCAGTATTTTTAAAGATCCCCAGGTGATTCCATTGTTTGGGAACCACTGGCTTAGATGGTATTTGAAATTGTGACAGTTGGCTTGAGGCAAGTTTGTAAAGTATGGTGCCATTTACTGTGTTTAATGACCTCCAAATTCTCCTCGTTCCTTACTTTTCTGACCTTTCCTGGTTTACAGGTACATACTGCTTCTGAGTCATACTGCTTGAAGCTGGTTGTCAACTGAGCCTGCCAAGGTGATGGTTTAACATAGTATCTCCCTAGACAGAGTTTCATTTTTCATAAAGGATTTTTGAAGATCCAAAAAATACTGCTGAAAAATTCCAAGAGAACTCAACAATAGTGTAATTTCAGGTGTGGGATAGGCTAATACGGAACTGAAGGAGATTCCTGGGGAGCGACCTCTGCCCAGACGCCTCCTGTCATGCCCCTGGGCTTTCTGACTGCAAGTTATGACTCTGTCTAGGTCCAGTCCTGGACTCCACATGGGTAGTTAGAGGAGAAAAACTCTTGCAGGTGAGTAGAGTCCAAGTCATAAGCCACACCACCTGCCAGTCAAGCGGTTCTACTTAATCTTCATCCATTTAGCAGTAGAAAAGGGGGATTTCATAATGAGAGGCTGAAATGTGATAAAATCTGATTATCATAGCTCTGAGCATTAAAAGGACAGTTCATTTGAAGAAAGTAATTGCTTAGCAATGTGGATTCTCTAAGAATGTTGGGAGAATGCCACAGATCTCCTAATCTGTGTGGCTGGCTTTTTAGCTGTTGCGTTCAGTGCCTCATTAAAGGACCTATAGAAAGATACCTGTTACAGCACTGTGCTTTAAAGTGCTCTTACACCTGCTGAGTTAGGTAGGTTATAAGCTGAAAGGATGAGGGAAAGTGTTACATCGTTGTAAACATCCTTCTTCCCTGGGACGGGGAATATTTTACTCATGAGATACGTTTAAAATACCCTGAGCCTTGTCAGCCAGAGTGGCTATCAGGAAGTATGAATCAACAGGATAAATTTCTCTTGCATATCCCGAATGCTGGTCATTTGACCAGCTCACCGCTGTTTGTGTTGACTCTCCCTGGGTGAACAGGCTGGGGATGTTTAAACTCCCTCGAGCTGAATGGCTGGCATGCAGAGTGCCTGGGCAAGCTGGGTGCACTCATGCACCTGCATTCAATCAGGGCCATAGGTGCCATTTTCTACTTGTTTTCTACTGCTAAAAATGTCTTGGCAGCCTAATAAGCAAGCTTGCCAATTCGGTGACCTTGGAGAAGTAGCCTGGAATATCTTTCAGGTCTTAGCTTAAAATTCACCTTCTCAGAGAAGCCTTCTCTAAGCACTCTCTAGAAATTGGGGCTGCCTCCAACCCGATCCCTCTTCTTTACCATCCCAGCACCCTGTTGATTTCCTTTGTGACACTTATCACAAGGAGTATATGCATTTTTTTCCTTTTAAATTTGCTTACTCATTTGTTTGTCACCCCTCAGCCTCAAAAGGCAACCAGGCTTATCTGCTGTTGTAATTTAAATCCCTAACGTAACGCTGAGCATGTAGAAGGTGCTTCAGAATAAAGATTGAATTAATGAAAATACACACATATCCCTCATTTAAAATTCACATTTCACTAATCTGGAAGGCCTGATCATTTAGAGATGGTATACCTGATTTTCATTAAGTAAAATGTTTGAAGTAAGTGAAGACATTTAGGACGTTGAGGTCCATGGTATTTGATGTATATCATAATGCTTTATTAATATATCTCTTTTGTATTAGTTACCCATATGTGTATGAGTTTGTAATATGCATCATATTTGAGAGTAGTGCAAAAGTTTCTTTAAAGCTCTGCATTTCAGACTTCGTTTATCTAACTTGAATTAATGAAGTGTTGATCTCCAGATGCTAGGATAAAAAGAAATAAAAAACTCAAATTATGCTCAGAAAAGGGAATCAGTATGTATTAGGACAAGTCACCAGAAACAAGAAACTTATTGTACTAAAAATACTGGCAATCTTCTGAGCAGAATTACTCCTGGGAAACATAAATTAGAAGAAAAATGGAGTACTCCCTACTTGTGTTTGTAACCAGATACGCTGTACTGTCTTTTTCTCATAAACATCGGATCAGTAGTACTATTTTTCATTTAAGCTGCCTGTACTTATGAAGATTTTTGTTAGCAGAAAATAAATCCATGCCTGCAAGCTACTCACAGCAAAAATAGTGTGGAGAATCTGGTAGCAAGAGTGTGGTTCAGAGAAACCGTGGATGTTCTCCTGAAGAGATTTCAAGTAGTAAATGTGAAATTCAGTGGTATTTCAACAGAAAAGTTGGACAAAGTGTTCTTAAACTCAGATCAAAGGGCAAGCAGATACCATTGTTTAGACCTCGGATGGTGTTTCCTCTGGTTGTCCTTCTAAGAATGGGTATAAATCCTTTTTAAATGTGCTGAGTCATGCTTAGTTCCTCTGCTTGAGCTTACGTCTGATTAGCATGGAGGAAGGGTTCCTAGTGATAGAAAAATCTGCGTAAGTGAAAAAATATCGCTGTCAGCACTTTATTCAGCATGTAGTAATTGTATCATCACTGTGTTGTCTTCAGAGTTTAGCTACTTTAAATATTGGATTTCAAACTAATATTTTACTTGAGTTTGGGGGTGGGTGGGTGAATCCTGGATCTAAGAGGTGGCGTAGGCGACTCTCACAGATAGCAGCGCTGTCCTCTCTGCCTCACCCTCATCTGTTGAAGAAGCTGAGTTAGAAGAGGAGGATGAAGAGGGTAACATTTCTTGGATAATTAATCAGCTTTCTGTAACTTTTTCACAAGTCAGTCCTCCACTCTCTGCTTCCCATCCCGTATTTAAAATGAATTGTTCCATGGAATGCTTATTTTTTCTTAACAGAAAGCCATTACAGTTTTCTCTTAATTTTTCCATTTTGAGCCTTATTCTGTTTTTCCTCCCTCTTGTCTGAGTTTCCTCCCTCACGTCACCTTATTTGGCATTTCCAACAGTGGGAAGGAAAATAGGCAATATTTTAGTCAGATAATTATGTTCCTGACTAGAAGCTTCCATATGTATCTGAGTAAAAGGAGTAGAAATCAATAAACTCCCTAAGATATGAACAGTTTACAGTATCCCCATGCATGTAAACAGCTGTTACACGTTAACCTGTCTGTCCCACCCTCCCATGTACAACCCAACAGCTTGCTGGGCAACATGGCTGCCCTGGCCACAGGCTGTCACCCAGAGGCTGGTATGGGGTGTAACTGGCAGCTTCTCTTCTTTTGTGATCCCCACAAAGAGCTGTTGCATTGCGTTGTCCTCCTTTCTCTGTTTTCATCCTAACAACTGAGTTGCTTCTATTCAAACACATTTCTCCTCTCGTAATACCCTCACCTCTGCTTCAATACCCTGCCCCCATCTCTTTCAACTCTGCAAACTTGTGAGCCAGAAGATGGCTCCAGTCTTACCTGGAATCTATGAAAGTGGTGACAGTTGTGTCAAGGAGAAGGAAAACCGTTTTTATTTTAATGAAAATTGCAGTTGCTAAAGACCCGGGGCCATCAAGCTCTAAAGTGTTGAGGGTGCCAGAAATTTGCAGAACCTCAGAATTATACCTGCTTATCTTCCACCACAAGCATTAGAGATAAATAAGTAGTTCACTGAAGTTGGTTGGAATTTTTTTGTTCAATTACTAGTGTTTTGGAAATAATATTTTCTGCATTTTTCCCCCACTGTAAATATATAGCATTTTAGCACCCTTATGGATAAAGTTCGACTCTGGCTGGCTGGGATCAGCTACCTTCCAGGACATTGTTTTTCTGGGGAAGCATGCCCAGCAACAGACAGCCCATTTCTAAATCGGGTTTTCTCTGTCATCAATGGGAAGTTTGGAGTTATTGGTAAACTTGTGTCATCCACAGATCAAAAAATTTAGAGCTTTAAAGGTTCTTGGCTATCATCCAGTCTCATATGTTTGCAGTTAAATTGGTTAGATTTATTCAGGATCATTTCCTCTTCACCATTGTTAAATCTTAAGGCTAAGGGACAACCAAGAGAACCACAAAGAGATCCTAATGCATCAGAGGGATAGGGCCGTGGGGTTGTTGGTCAGGCGTGAGTGGATAATTAAGGAGAAATTCCAAAAGCATGCAAGAGCACAGCCCTGGGCAAGAGGTGGGGAGGCCCAAATCTGGAATTTTGTGGGTTTTCTCTTAGTGGATAGTGTTCTCTCCTAGAACTCTGCTTTTAGAAAAGAAAAAGCTATGCGTATCTATAAATAGCCCCTTGTTTGGTGTGTCGAAGGACTGTTGACCCCAACGAATTGTTTTCTGCTCTGAAAGTGAGTTGAAAACCACGTTGCTCTGAGCGGCATTGTTCCACTGATGTCCGCAGGCACAGATTCTCTTCCTGCCCTTCCCATGTCCATTATTAAAGAGATTGAGTCCATAATAGAGATGATATCTAAATTACATCAGGTAATTCCTTGATGGGTCCCTACGGTCTTGTTATCTCTATCCAAGTCCCAGATGACTGGGTCGAAGACTCCCTTTCAAACATTTTTGCAGAATGAGGTTCTGGTTCCGAGTGGGAGAGTCTTCCTGACTTTCAGGTTCATGGGCATACGCCCTTGATTACTGATCCTGCTAGATAGGTTGGGATTGTCCTAGGCCTGAAATGTCCCTGCTCCATAGTGCTGATGTTATGTTCATATTGTTTTCTCATCATGGAGAGCTCGGTCGGGGAGGGAGGAGTGGAGTGGCTTCACAGCAGGCAGAAAACAGTGTGCCCTGGCAGGGGACTGCGAGCCCTCTCCGCGCTGAACTTTGATATCTGCCGCATCCTTATTATGACTCTCCTGCCACTTACCCTTTTCACCTTGTCTAGAATGTGACTTCCATCCTTAAACATCTGCCTTTGTTGATTGTTGTTCCTGTGTTTACAGTCTTGTTGGTTTCCTGTACATGAACATGGGCTGGCAAAAACTTCTGATTTGTGTATCAGCAGAGCGTGAACTAACCCTCTCATTGGTAGGAGCTGCTTTATGTGCTGATGAGGCCAGAAGATTTTTATCATTGGCCTTGCTTAATGACTGAGAAATAATCACTGGTTATTTTCTCTCTCTTTTGAATCTATGAATGACATTTAAGTATTCTAAAGACAGAGCTTTGTAAACTACAAAATTAAGGACTAAAAGTTTTGCTTGACTTTGTTCTTTCCAGATTTTATCTGAACACTTCCATATCAGAATAAGTTAACAACAGAGAAGCTGTGCATTTAAAAAACATACTCTTTTTTTTCGAGCCGCTTTAGGTCTACAGCAAAATTGAGTGGAAGGTACAGAGATTTTCCATCCACTCTCTGCCCCTGCACGGACAGCCTCTCTCACTATCAGCCTCCCACACGTGAGTGCTACATGTGTTACAATGGATGAACCTACACTGACACGTTGTCATCTCCCAGAGTCCACAGTTTACGTTAGGGTTCACTCTTGGTGTCATACATTCTGTGGGTTTGGATGAATGTGTAACGACGTGCACCCATCATTATAGTTTCATACTGAGTAGTTCACTGCCCTAAAAATCCTCTGTGGAGAAACTGTATGTTTAACCAGAAAAAAAAATCAATAAAAATCTTAGAATTCAAAATATGCAGGGTCTTGTGTGTGTGGGGGAAATAAAATGCCTTTGTTGAAAGATATTTTATTTGTAGGGTTTTACCACATTGGTATATAAGTAATTTTGATCACTATGTGAGCTTATTTTGTGCTTCTGTGTGTGGACACCAAATCCATTCGAAATCTCTTTCCTCCCACCCTTTTTTAAGTCTAGGAGTTAAAAATCTTTTTTCCTCTGCATACTTTCAGTGAGGTGTCTGTCACCATAGTACCTAGACAATCCCTCAGGCAGAGATATGAACGATTAAATTTCTCCCTGGCTTGTGCCCTGTTTGATCCGTGCTCTGTAGGATTTGGGGGAGTAAAAGAAAGGAGCCTGAAGAATGAACAAGAATTATAGGAATTCTGTGCTTGGAAATTATTGAAATTTGGGGGGTGGTTAGGGGAGGGGTTACATATTTTTCCTTCCTTTCTGAAAACTTATGTTAAAACTAAGTGTGACTTTTGGATTGGGAAACTCACAGAAATATCTTTTACTGGCCCTAGAGGCAGGATCCAGGGGACTTTAAAAGGTTTCCTCAGGAGAGACTGTTTAGATCAGATTAAAACTCAATTAATAGAGACTCCATAAGTCCAGAAGTCTTTGTGAGTGATGTGTAGATTAGGCTCCTTTGTTTTGAACTGTTTCTATGAGAAAGGGCTCCACAGATTGTGGTAAATAAGTAAGAAAATGCAATAATGTAAACAAGGAACATGATAACTCTAAAGAGTGCTCTTGAGCAGTAGGTAGCAATTCATTGAGATATTCTGGGCACTTGTGAACATTTCTTTCCAAATACTGTACAGGTGGGACATTTCATGAATTCTCCTCGATAGTTGTCATGTCAAGTCTCCATCATCATCAGGTATTTTCTTACTGAATTCTAGCTAAACACCCCCAGACCCCCTCCGCAGAGATGAAACTTCTCAAAAAAGAGGGAAGTGCTTGGGGCCTGGCAGTGTCAGTGGACTTGAGAAGTTCAGCTTTGGTCCATAACATCTCACTTGGGATGTGCTGTGGTTTAACTACGTCTCTGTCCAGTAGGATAGCAGTTTAATTGAGCCAAAAGTGAAATGACACCAAAGGGTAGGGCTAAGACTTATGGTGGGTAATAGTGAGGAGGACATAGTTGCCTTCGGCTGAAGATTTTTGGAGAGTTACATTTCTCCGAGAGGGCTGTGGAACAGGCCTTAGCATTTTTATGGGGTCTGTTTAGGGCAGAATCTCCTAACACCAGCTGTGGGAACTCCTCCCACAAATCTGGCACTTTGGTTATTTCATCTACTTAACTGAAGTTGTTTGACCCTATTGTTACACATGCACATCTGTGTCATCGTTACAAGCTGTGGAATCCAACATAGGTGCAGGGATCTAGGAGGTACCCAGTGGAGGTTAGTTTCCCTTTTTCTCTCTTGCTTTCCCCCCCATTAATAAATTTGGCAACTCCATTGGGTTTATTTCCTCTTTTATATCTGTTCTTTTCTCATAGTGTTGGTGCCTTTTGTTGTCGTTGACCTAAGAGAGCAGCTCGTACACATCTCCATGGAGTCTGGTAGTTCTTTACCACCAAGATGGCCCATTGCCCACTATAATGGTTTTCTTTTTTTTTTTTAAAAGATTTTATTTTTTTCCTTTTTCTCCCCAAAGCCCCTTGGTACATAGTTGTATATTCTTCGTTGTGGGTCCTTCTAGTTGTGGCATGTGGGACGCTGCCTCAGCGTGGTTTGATGAGCAGTGCTATGTCCGTGCCCAGGATTTGAACCAATGAAACACTGGGCTGCCTGCAGCGGAGCGTGCGAACTTGACCACCAGCCCCAGTAGCTGGTTTTCTTAATGGTGCTAGAAAGTACTTAAGGCCCGTTCAGTACAGAGTAGAGGAAAGAGCACTTGATTAAGATTCAGGAAGCTTGAATTCAGCCTCTAGTCTTAAAGGGATAATACTTGCTCAAGTCTTCTAAATTAAGTATAATTCTTGTTCCAGCCGCTTCACCAAATTTCTGGGTCTCTTTTCTTGTAAAATGGCTTTCCTTGTCTGTAAAATGTGGATATTGGGCTAGATGAGTATTTTCCAAATAGTGTTTCATGGAACACTACTTTTCCAAAATGTTCTGCAAAAGAAGATTGTGGAAGCACTTTCTATGATATTCCTCTCTTTGATATTTACACGTCTGTTAGCATATTAAAGCCATGACAAGCCCACCAGTAAAGAAGTTGGCTAACTTGTTTTAATAGAGTTTTCTTTGAATTTATTTTTGCTCTCTAACCCCCTTTTTCAGAAACACCTCTGTGTCAGACCTGAGCCTCTCTGCCCCCAGATCCGCTCCTGACCCTTCCTCTGGTCTTCTCTAGAGGGCAGGGGTGTAACCCCAGGCCACTGCATTTCCAGCAGCTAGGCTACTGCTCCTCGGTCGCTGCTGCTCTCTCTGGATGAGCTTCCATGTTGTGCTGGTGGCCTTGGGCTCTCTGCCTCCTCCCTGAGGGTGGAAATGGCTTCCTGCTGTTGCTAATCCCTGGGTTGTCTCACCGTGACCTGCTTGGCTGCTTAGCTCTCCTACTGCTATGCCACCAGTTCCCTGCATTAAATTCCCTCTGTTGTAAACACTTGCGGGGGTTTCTCTTTCCCTGGTTGGACCCTGATTGCTATGACCTTTCAATTCCCTGGAACACAGTAGAGAAACCTCAGAGTAGGTAATGCTCGGAACTCAATTCTAGGAGTGGTCCTTATTGTGTTTCTGTTAGTGAGTCTTTATTTTTTTAAACAGCTTTCTTGAGGTATAATTGACATTCAATAAGCTGCTTATTTAAAATATATGATTTGATAAGCTTTCACATATATGTACCTTTAAATCATCATCACAGTCAAGACACAATCAAGTCATAGCTTGAGCTATTCTTTTAAACAGTTGCCTATGCCAAGGAATGAATGACTGACCCTAACACAGGAAGTGCGGTGAAAACTCCTGTCTTTCATTGATGCCCTTGCTCTCCATGCTTTTATCTTGTGGGCTTTGAACATCCTTCAGAATGGAATTTGCTGAGGATGTTTTGAATGGTTTTGTTGGATCAGAGAACCAGGGGGTCAAGTCTTTCTGGGGGTCAAGCTTGCTCTTTGCAGCTGTGACCGGCCTTTATCCCATATCTCACCTCCCATATTTATTTTTGGAAATAATAATAAAAATAGATAGATCTCTTTTCTAATTTTGAGATCAAGCATCTGAGGGCACTTTCGGGTTGTTGGTGATCCTATTGGCATCTTATTTCTAAATGTTCAAGTTTAGAAGATTCAATCCTTCTGGAAAATAACACAAAGATGCTTTCCTGTGTTTCTGTTTTAAATTCTGGCAATTTAGGTAGGGCACTAGTCCAAGACATTTATGAAAGTAGACTCCAATTTACCTCCAACTTTCCCCCCCATGCTCATCCTTCTCTGAATGTTCTGTGAGCTTAAATAGAAACTGTGTTTTTTTTTTTTTTTTTACAAGAAAATGTAAGTATTGTATTTCTCTATGGCCTTTTGCTTTAAACAATGACTGATGTCCGGGCTGGCCTTAAGTTAAGGCCAGAGCAGTTAAGTTCGCACGTTCCACTTTGGCGGCCCGGGGTTTGCTGGTTCAAATCTTGGGTGCGGACCGACGCACTGCTTGTCAAGCCATGCTGTGGCAGGCGTCCCACATATAAAGTAGAGGAAGATGGGCATGGATGTTAGCTCAGGGCCAGGCTTCCTCATCAAAAAAGAGAAGGATTGGCGGCAGATGTTAGCTCAGGGCTAATCTTCCTCAAAAAAAAAAGAATGACTGATGTCACTTACTATCCTATTATCTCACAAGTCAAAAATGGAGACTTTTATAGCTGCAAATTTACACTAAAGATTACTGGGTAGTAAGGGGAGAATTTGGAGATTGTTGGAGAAAATTATTATTTAGAATAGCATTAACATAATGTTCCAGATAACACCGGTTACATAATAGAACAGTTGTGTGAAGTTGCTTGACCATGCCCTGTCTCCCCACCATTCAGGGAAGCTGCTCTTTCCTTGCCACCCACTCTCTCCTCTCCACTTGCCTTCTGTCCCCATCACTCAGCTGAAATTCTTCTATCAGAGGCAACCAATGAAGGTCTTGAGTCTTCATCCTTCTCTCTGCAAGCCTTTTCGTTATTAAATCTTTATCACCGTCATTATCATTCCCATTTTCTCTGCTGTACAGTCCTTCTAAAAAATTCTCTCCTTAGCTTCTGTAATGCTGCTCGCTTCCTCTTGGTTCTTTTTCTATCTTGCAGACTCCTGCCATATTTTGGGACAGTTTCTGAAGAACAGCAGAAGATTCAGAAGGACTGGCATGTGGTGCGAGACCTACACAAGGGGCTGAGATAGCTAAAGGGTTTGTGGGGGCGGAGAGCGCGCTCAGGTATAGGAGTTGGGAAATGATATACAGCCATAAGGCATGATGACAGGCAGGTGCCAGGCTTTCAGGTGACCCACTGTGGAGGCTTGGTAGCCTGGTGGAAGAGTAGGCCACGGTGATGGGGCACCCAGCAGCTGGTGTAGTCAGAAGGCCAGATGTCAGCTGCAGGGAGGTCTCTCAGCTCCGAGCACCTCCTCATGTGTTTCTCCTCTCCTGACCCATGTGTTTAGAGTGTGGTCCAGGTGTGGTCTGGTACCAGAATCATACAGTGCAGTGCTTTTCAAATTGTCTTTGCATGAGAACCAGTTTTTTTCTTTAAATTTTAATTTTTAATTTTTGTGGGCCCATACTTTTATAAAATTCATTAAAAATGAATTACTAGAAAGTGAAATGGAAAAAACCCAAAATACAAAGTCAAGCCTCAATTTTTAACCATGAGATTCCATTGGTACAAAATTATCAGTCAGGTTGCTGTCAAACTGTCTCAACAGCCTCCATTTCTGTACTTTTCTCGCTGCAGGCCAGTCACAAAGAGTGCGGATCAGCACACGCCCAGTGTGGCTTCTTGGATGTGGCCCTGGCTCGGGGGTTTTGATGTGGGATTCGGTGTGGGAATCTATGATTTAACAAGCTCACTTGGAGCTGAGAGTGATGGCTAAGGTTTGAGAACCAGGGTGCTGGTTACTCAGGTTCAGCGTTAACCTCTGCCCTCACTCCCATACCCAATCAATTGCCAGACTTACTGCTTCTGCTTCCAAAATGTTTTAGTCCCATCTTCCCACCTTTTCTCTCTCTTGTCTCCCCAAGTTCCCTACGTGAGGTCTTTATGATCTTGACCTTGATTTCTGTAGTGGTTTCCTCTACTGCTAGTCCATCCATACATCAACACCTGCTCGAGTTTTCTGTAGCACAGATGTGCTCTGTTATCCTTCCTCCATCACCGTCATTGGGTGCTTATGGCCTACTGAATAAAGCCACAATGCCGTTCTGACTCCTACCCCTTTCAGTTTCGTCTCCTCCACTCATCATTGTATACACCATCATTTCATTCAGCTGGCTAACTCTGCTCTGTGATTTCCTTCTGGCCTTTTCTCATGATTTCTCCCATTTACATTGCACAACTGCCCATTTCCATGTTCTCAGTTCTCTCTGTTCTTTAAACCCGAGCTCAAATGCCATCTTGTCAAGGGACCCTTTCTGAAATTTGCTCACCCCCATGCCGTGACTCTTGGGAAGAACATCTGGGGCCTAGTGACAGGAGACTCCTCCTGGTGCGGGACACCCTGGAGCGACTTTCTCATTTCAGGCGTGTGTTTGTGGATGAGCTCAGTGTAGCTCGGAGGAAGGAGTTGGAGCCTTGGGTTCCAGTGTTGGCTCTGCCCCTCAGCAGCTGTGAGGATTTGGGCAAATCACCTTTGACGCTGACTTCTCTGATTCTTTATCATACAATATTTATCTTGATCCTCCCCAATACCTAGCATGGTGCCTTAGATTACTTGATACTCAATAAATGTTCGTTGGACAAATGAAGGTCAGTTTCTATAAAATAAAATTGGCGCATGCTGTCTTCTTTCTTTCTCTCATCACTAATAACATCAAACATTTGAACGAGAGAATGATAGACTGTGAAGTGCCGTGCGGCTATGAGGACTGCTTATTAACGTCCATTAGCAGCAGTGGTTATAACAGGAGACGTTGCCTTCTCCTTCAGAGGTTTATGTTCTGTGAGTTTCTAGATGGTTTAGAAAAAAAGGCCTCAGGAAGAAGAAATATTATTTTCCCTCTATCTGATGTCATTATGACTTTAATAAGTATTGCTAGGGAGACAGAAAGAAGTGCTGCTGAGTCCAAATTTAAATTTCCTGGTGGTGCCATGCAGCAAGCTTGCGTGCGAGGAGACATGACTCCTCTTGCAGGTGCCGACGCAAAATACTTATCTTGTCAGCTTCAACTTTCTGCTCGCTGGCTTGGCTTACATCGTGAAGGTGTTAGACATTCTGTTTACATAAAGGCTGAGGGGGTGACATAATGTCTATTGAAGCAAAGTCACTTAGCTCCCCACTAGGCAACAGGGAGCATTTAAAAACCAAAAACAGATCAAAGCTGTGGGCAGGGTTGAGATACCCCTACCCAGGAGCGGAGGTCTGGCCAGGGGGAGGGTGGTCTGTTGGTTGGCTGCCCGGAATAGACGTGCATTATTGCCTCGCTGTATTTCCAGACCATTGGTGAAATGAATCAGGCAGAATGAAACTCTGAGCAGCCAATCCAGAGAGACTGCTTAAGTGGGCACAAGTGGGTCCAAATAGGTTGGAAAAAATGTCAAATCAGAGTAAGCACATACAAGATGTGATGTTTCTCTTTTTATAGACTGTTATAAAAATTGTTTAAAGCTAAACAACTCTTCAGTACTTAAATTATGTATAATGAGACAGGTAGATCCTGGAACAGAGAACTTTTTGCCCCCTTATCCCACTTAAATTTTGCTCTCCCTGCCCAGAGTATGCAAGACATAAACACTTTCATTTCCGGGATATATATTAGCCTGAGCATGGAGGAAAGGGAGAGAGATGGGGTTGATACGGTCCACAGAAGTAGCAAATCTAGTTCTCTTTCGTGTTTTATTTGATGAACTTCAAGGATGTAGCCAAGGGAAATATGAAAATAACTTGAGACTCGTTTGTAAGTCCCATCAAGTGATAATCTTGTATATTTTATACTTTTAAAATATATGTAGATATAGAGGAAGGTATATTATATAGTATATACTTCCTTTACAGTCCCCAACCCCAAATAAGTAGTTTATTGTTGGTTTTATCCAGCTTTATTGAGATGTAATTGACAAATAGAAATTGTATATAAAGTGTAGGTCATAAATATCACCACGATCAAGCTAATTAACATGTCCATCACCTCACATAGTTACCATTTTCTTTTCATTTTTTGTGGTGAGAACACAAGATCTACCTTTTTAGCAAATTTCAAGTATGCAGTACAGTATCGTTAATTATATTCAGATTGCTGTACACCAGATCTCCAGGACTCATTTGTCTTGCGTAACTGAAACTTCGTGCCCGTTGACCAACGTCTTCCCTTTTCTCCTCCCCCCCCAGCCCTGGCAATCATCATTCTACTTGTTGCTTCCATGAGTTTGACTGTTTTAGGTTCTGCTGTTTGACTGTTTTAGGATCTCTAAATGAGATCATGCAGTATTCGTCTTTCTGTGTCTGGCTTATTTCACTTAGCATAATGTCCTCCAGGGTCATCCATGTTGTCACAAATGGCAGGGTTTTCTTTTTTTAAGGCTGAATAATATTCCATTGTGTACGTATATATAGATACATACCACATTTTCTTTATTCTCTCATCCCCTGACAGACACTTAGGTTGTTTCCACATCTTGGTTACTTTACTGTTTTGTCTTTTGTTTTTTTGGCCATATTTAGGAAGAAGTAATAGTGTGAAACATTGCATTATTCTGAACTTACAAGGTTAAGGTGACTTGGCTATGGTAATATCTCTCTTGTCCTTATTATTATTTTTTTTCCATTGGTTGGCTCTTGTTAGAGTCATGAGGTATCTTGTGTCTGAGGACGTCCTCTAACCCCGGCACTTCTGCTCTGCTTTGAGTGTGGGATGACAGGAGACACTCTTCCCGAAGCACGTGGGTCATCCCTTTGACTTCTTTTTCACCTCGAGGCCTTGTTTTTCAGGACAGTGGAGTGCTTGCTCATTCTCATACACTTGATCTCTCTCTGTCTCCTTCGTTGGACGTTGTATTTTCGCGGCCCTCTGGTGCCTGGGGCCTGGCTCGTAGGAAGCTGAAATCAGAATTGAAACTTCTCCTGAGGTGCCACCTTGCATCACTAAAACCACAGAGACAACCGGGATAGCCCTGTTAATGCTACAAAAATAAAATGTGTCACCAGAACATTTCACTGGAATGAGGAATTTATTTCCGTGATTCTCTAAGGTCAACTACGGTACACGCTTTTTCCTACTGGGCAGCGAACATGTTTTACCAAAGTCTTACCTAAGTGCTTTTCGTTTACAGTTCCACAATGACTTCTTGGCTTCCTCCATGTTGATTTCTGCAAATATTGTGATTTACTTTCACACCTTTTTGAGGAAGCAAATTCTGAGTTGCGATTCGTCTTTTAATTTTTGCCAACATTTTGTGACAATTTTTAAACATACAGAAAAGTGGAAAGATTTTACAGAGACTATCTGTCTACCCCCCCAGAGAATGTGAAAAAGATCTATTTATGAAAGGATTACTTACAGCACATGAAGACAAAAATATGTAGGTTCTATTGTTGCGTCATTTGACATCCTGGAAGATACGGTGACAAGGTGGCTCTAAACCAAATGGAATCTGAGGCACTGGGTGGCACACCCAGAAAGAAGCTTCCTTAAACCCAGACAATGTCTTCAGTATTAGAAATGACAGATTAAATTCGGTTGTCCAGTGTTTATGGAGCCCTTTCAAGGCAGCAGGCTAAGCGCTGACGATAGTAGGGAGGGGGAGAGGTGTAGTTGCTGAGTGGAGAGAAGGAGGCAGAAGCGTGGATGCCTAACCCTGACCCCAGGCAGAGTATAGTGGTGCCTATGGTAGAGGTAAAAACAGAAGATAATGGGAGCACCAAGGAAGCTGTGATTAATTTCTGGGGGGACATGCGTTCAGGGTGAGCGCAGGAAGAAGAGTCGGATTCCTGCTGGTGGATGTGGAAGGTGCAGGCTTTCCTGACTGAGGAACGGGGGAGGGAGCTGGTGATGGGGCTTTGGTGTGGCAAGAGGCCTGAGGTACTGGATCCGAGGGTGAGGGGGCCCTGGCGGCGCTGTGGGGCTCCTCGGGAGCAGGTTGGAAAGGTGGGCTGAGACCGGATTGTGAGGGGTATTGAGGTGATTCTAAGGCTTTGGGACTTTATTTTGTAGGCCGTGAGGAACTGTTTACAACTTTTTGGAAGGCTGTGGAGTGACTGATGTGTGCTCTGGGAAGATATTTCTGGGAGCGGTGGGGAGGAGGCCAGGAAGAGAGGAGGCTGGAAATGGGGCGACCAGCTCGGACATTTTTGCCGTTGTCCAGGTAAAACCCTCATTTAATCTGTATTTGGAGCCTTTGAGGGTCTTTTTGAAATTTTAAAAGTATTTTGCATTTTTCCTTTCCTTCAATTAAGTTTAGAATGTTTAATAAAGAGAGGAAATTAGGCGACAAATTCATGAATAGCCCCTACGAGGTTATAACCTGTGGAAAAAGTGCCACTTCCAGTAACTAAAATCGGAAAGGTTGTGATTTAAATAGACGTTTAAATAGACGTTCCCTGGTCTTCCTGGAATTCTTGCCTTCATTTCTTCTCACAGTTAAAAACACCCATTTGTGAGCTTAGAATTGTGGTCAAGGTGCAGAGAATGTTCCCGTTTTTGAAACTAATTGGCTCCAGAGGAGACTTCAGCAATGAACTAAGCCCCATTCACAGGCTCCTCAGCCCAACTGAGCTGACCAGATTGAAATTCCGCTTCATTTTCCACCTGGTTTGTCTCTACTCTGTTGGCCAGCCACACCTGTAACAGGTAGCGTGAAAGATAGGTGTCATCCCCTGGGTTGCGGAATTAGCCTGTGCCAGTTCCAGCAGGTGACAGGCTCTTCTCCTTTCTACCTCCCTAATTAATCACGTAAACACCCACTCCTAGGAAAGTTTGTTTTCAGTGTGCAGCTCACAAAACGTCATTACCTTGATATACAAAAACCAGAGCAACTGTATGTACGAGAGAGTTTCGAGATGTGTAGACATTCAGTGCTGGTGTTCGCGGGAGGCAGGATTCTGGCCCCTGTGGTATTCGCCCCCTGGTGTTAGGTTGTGAATATCTTGCCTTCCATGGCTCAAAGGCATTAAGATTGCTGTACTCAATTATCCTGGATGGTTATTCACCTGGGCACTGAAAGACAGAAGAGGAAGGCAGAATAGCCGGAGAGATGAGGTGGAGGAAGAGGCAGAGAGGTTCAAAGTGCAAGAGGGACTCACCCCGCTGTTGCTGTCTTCGAACATGGAGGAAGGAAGGGGTCTCAAGCCCAGGACCACAGTGGCCTCTAGAAGCTGGGCACGGCCTTCAGGCGACAGCCAGCAAGGAAACAGGGACACCAGCTCTACAACCACAAGGAGTGGGATTCTGCCAACAACTCCTGTGAGTAGAGAAACAGACTCCCCCAGAGCGCCCGGAAAGGAAAGCAGTTCTGCTGACACCTTGAGTTGGGTCCAGCGAGACTCGTGTCGGACCTCTGACCTACAGAACTGTGAGATAATAAATGTGTGTTGTTTCAAGCCACTAAATTTGTGGTAATTTGTTAAGGCAGCAATAAAAAATGACTACAGTGTAATTTATACAGGGCTTTGTCACCATTCTTGTTTCCTTGGAATCCCTTAAATGAGAGCAGTTGGAGGGGGGCATTCTGGAGGGGCTGACCTGCGGGGGCTGGAGGACAGCCTGTGTGTGAATATGGGCTTTCCCGAAACCTCAGCTACGTGGCTTTAGGTCACCTCTCTGTGTGCTCCCGTTTTGTCACCTGTAAAACTAGGAAGTAATAATTGCTTTATTTCCAAGGGTGGGTGGGAGGATTAATTGAGATGCTACATGTAACAAGCTAAAGTACTCTTTCAACATAAGGTAAAATAAAGGAGGATGTTCAGGGCCTGTGCCATTTGTGGGGACCATAGATACCCTGTGAGCAAGCTCAGTGCCCGAGGTCAGTTTCTGACCGGATAGAGCTGTTTGCCATGGTTAAACCTACTCAAGCTGGATGATCCAGGAGTCACTGTTGATGTCCAGATACTCATCATGTACTCAGCAACATCCCAATTCCATAGGCCTGTAATTTTGGAGTTCCATAGTCCCATGATTTCCATAGTCCTATAATTTTCTTGCATCCCTTGATGGCCCTAGTCTCTAGGATTGGAAGTGTGCTGCTGTGGTATGATGATGTCCTAATCCTGGAATCAATAGAGGATGAACCTGTTGAAAAAAGTTTGGAAATCCCTATATCACTTAACCAGATCAGGTTTCATAGTAGAATGGGAAAAATCTCTAGTATCACCATTTTGAACGCCCACATCGATATCACTGGTTTTCAATGCTTCAGTGGAAGAGCTTAGAACTTTCCTGTAGATATTCATTGTCTGCTGTGTGTTTCGTTTACAAAAGGCAACCCCTGATGAACCACTGCCTCTCCACTGGGGAGGGGTGGGGATAGGTAATTCATGTTAGTGATATGCTTTTCAGAATATGAAGCTGTGCTTAGCTCAAATTGCTAGTATCAGGGAAATACAGGATTTTTTTCTAACTTACGTGTGTTTTACATTATGAATATTGAGAATATTGTAAATGATCTTGTTTCCGTACTCTGGTCATTCACTCAGAACCTCTTCTATTTGTTGCTTGGTATTTATATTTCCTACATTAACCTTGCCTTATTTTCTTGCTCTGTTTTCCTTTTGTTCCTATTTCCAAATCTGCTTGATGTTTATTCTGTAAAATTGTATTTCTGTAAATTGTTTCAGATCTATTTTCAGAATGAGGCAGAGGAGAAACAATTACTGCTCGAGATCAATAATAAATTGTCAAAGAAACCATTGCCTGTTGTTGTGGGAGCCAGTAGGTCCACCCCTACCTCTGCAGCTGTGCCTATGGGACTCTTCTCTAAAGAAATGGCCTACACCCTGTCTTGTGTCACCATGTCTGTGGGGCTGGAGTCTTTTGCCAAGTGGTTATGTGTCATACACAGTCCCCAGTGCAGATGGGACAATGTGACATCACTTGGTTGATTAACTCTGACAGCAGATTTGACTTGACATTAAACTTTCTTAAAGTGTGATCCATAGATAATGGGCCTCCGAATCATTTGAGGAGCTTGTTTAAAATGCACAGTCCTGAGTTTCCCTCCCAGAGGTTTTGATTCACTATGTCTGTTGTGGGACCAAGGGATCTGCATTTTAAGAAGCATCCTATGGTTTCTAATCAAGTGGTTCCTGGACCAGACTTTGAGAAGTACTGCCTCAAAGGGTGGGTAGGATTTAAAGAGGCAAGGGGCAGTGCACTCCTGATGATAGAACCAGCAGAAGCAAAGGCATAAATTGTGATAATGGGCAAGAATGGGTGGCAGATGGGAGGCTGAAGGGTGGATACCACGTATGTAAGGGCACTTTTCTGCTGTCAGTGCCATTTGTATACCCATCTACTTAAGCACTGGCATGCCTGTTCTGTTCCAGCTGCTTTGCCAAGCACCAAGGATACTAAAATACATAGACCACGTTCTTCCAGCAGCAGGCTGTTTAGAAGGGAGAGGCTGGTGTGTGGATCCACGGGACTTCAGGAGTGTAGTGGGTACTAAGAAATCTGTTTGGGGCATATCAATTAGGGAATGATAACGGTGGCAGGAGGAAGCAGAGGGGTTCTGAAACTGAAAGATGAGCAGATATTTTCCCTCTTTTCAGTTTCTGAAATTGTATAATGCAGTGAGTTAGCTTGAGATTTCCCACAGTGACTTTTACGATAACTTTTTATTTTTGTTGTGTGGTTTGCTTGTGTTTTACCTGTCATTTTGCTGCTTAATTAAATGAACTGTATAAATAATAGGGACCTCCACTGGAGGTATCTTGAGATTTTTCCAGCTGGTTCTGGAATTTGAAATTTAAAAAAAAAAATCAAAATCTCTTTGATTATTTTTATTCTCTGTTCTTTAACAACAAAGTGAACATCCTTTTTTGAAAGAGAGACTTAATAAATAGTAAGATTTTTAATAACTTGGCTACTGTTTAAATTCTTTTTAAGTCTGGTTTCCATGGTCATCAAACACTTCGAGGTTAAATGTCAGGTAACCTCTCTCTCAAGTCCGCTTCTGCCCCAGTTCTGCGATGTCTGAGCTCTAGTTCTCTCCACCTTGTGCCTCTTCTTGAATTGTATTAGCCATGATGGTGGATGGATCCATCTCAAGATACTGCTTAAGTTACTCTTCATCTAGAGCCAGAACTGCACTTCTCCACCTACTTGTCCTTGGCTACAACCCAAAGCTTCGAATGTTGTTGGATTACTCTGTACTCAGCCACATTAAGCTCAGTGCCTTTGATGTAGCTTAAAGGCGGACTTGACCAAGAGGTATTGCCTCCTGCTGATATTGAGGTGAAAGCCAACACCATAAAAACGAACGTTTTACTGAGAGTGCTCGCTCTACTACCTGCAAGCTCAGCTGGTCACACTGCCAAATTGGTCAAAGAAAGAATTGGCTTGAGAATTGCGAGTGTGTTCCTCTGGCAGAGCAGTGGAGCCCAGATCAATCTCGTGGGGCCCCCTAACTAAAATGTAGTAGACACGTCAAACATTTTAATTGGAAACTTAAAAAAATACCGTCTTAATTTGCTATATTATGAAAGCAGTTTGTTTAAGAAATGAAAAACAATGATGAATCTTTGACTTTTTAAGCCTTACCTTATTTCTCCACTAGCCCTCCCATCTGGATTTCTAGAAGACAATACTGATTGTTGTTCTAAAAGATTCTAAGAGTGCAGCACATATATTCTCTGCCCAAGAGTAAGATTACAGAAAGATTTGGCAATCTGGATTATACAGAGACATCATTAAATTATATTTACAGATCTCTGTGGAGCAATCACATTATATTAAGAGCTATAATGGCCACAGAATTAGACATGGCTTCTGTCCAGCAGAGTCACTTCTGTGGGCCAGTTATAGGTGAACTGGCCACCAGAAGATAGCCAGGGCTCTCCTTTTCAAGATTCATGTTTCCTTAGATTCTCTTTGCTATAACGTAAGATGTTTTTCTTCGTGAGTCAAGCGAGACTACTTTTCAAGAAGTCTAACGTGGACCTCTGTGCAATTGATATAAAATGATGCGGAATCTCAGGAGTGACTTAAGAAACCCTTTGAATGGTGCATGCATCCACTTTACCACGGCTCTAAGATGGAGGTCATCTAAGAGCTGCGTAAACTCTTCTAGTTACAGGAAGCTCACTACTCCACAAAGACACTTCGTTTAAATTTTGTACTCTGAGAGTTGATGGCTTTCTGCTCAGTATAAGAATTTTCTACCTCCTTAAAACTTGGTCCTTGCTCATTCTTCTAGAGCAGGAGTTGGGAACTTTTTCTTAAAGGTCCAGATAGTAAATATTTTTGGCCTTGCAGGCACAGTCTTTGTCACAACTACTCAATGTTGCTGCAGTCATGCAAAAGCGATACTTCAACAAATGAGAGTGGCTGTGTCCCAGTTAGACGTTACAAGACTAGGTGGCTGGCTCATGGGCTGTTGTTTTCTGGCTTCTGTTCTAGAGCTATATAATCTAGGTCCTGAATATGAATGTCGCAAATTTTTAATTCCAAGCCGGTTCCCTGACCTACAGAGGCCCTTACTCTCCATCTGTCCTGCTTGTTGAATTAATTAGGAAACTCTATCTAAAGTCATTCAATAAACCTTACAAAAGTCTTTAAGTCCTAATAGAAATGAATTTATAACTGGAATTAAATGTGCATGATATTATTATGGAATTCAGGATAGTTTTCTCTCTTTTTAAAAAAAAACACTACATAATTTTTCATGCCAGGAAGCAATAACTTCGAGAAAGTGCTTTCAGTGTTCCAACATTGAACTTGCCTGGCGGGGATTGGCAATTTAGAGATAAGCAAGATGCAGGTGAACAAAAATCCTTGCCCCCAAAGTGCAGAATATTTTTATGGTTCTGAGTACAACCATCCTTTCAGAGCTGTGGATGATAATTTAGATGGATGCACAGAATAACTACCTGAGGCATCACTCTGTGGTTTCCTTTTCCTCTTGCTCCGTGTGTTTTCCTCTTTCCTGGTTGCCTTTCCTATAGGGCCATTGTAGTGCCAGACTATCATCTGCTGGGCGTAATAAACACCTACGCCTGGCTCAGGGGATCAAGAAAACTGGGTCAGCCAGAAGTCAGAGTCTATCATGCTGCAGAAGCAGGTAATATTAAGCGCAGAACCAGCCTCCTTTTTAAGATTTCACATTATGTATGGTAAGAGCACTGCTGTTGTTAAAAAAAAAAAATACTGGTTTGAGTCCAAAGTAATTTTAGGCATTAGAACAAGTTTTCAGAACATTTCAAGTAATGGTTATTAAAGCCAGTCCCGACCTCAGTCAAGCACCTGCTAGTTAATTCATCAAATGGTCACTGGTCGCTGGCAAGCCCTGTCTCTCCTATATTAACCAACTTTGCCCCAATCACCCACTGACCTTTTTCTCCAGAGAGGGGAGAGGACATAGGAGGACGTGCAAAATCAGATTTGGTGGGAGAAGTTGTTCCTGGCTAAAATGAGGCTTATGTGTAGTTTGGGAGATAGGGCTCTCATTCCCTGCCCCTCAGTGTGGTCTGCCTTACTAGCAAGCTTGTTAGAAATGCATCATCTCAGGCCCTTTGGATTCAGAATCTGCATTTCTACAAGACCCCGTGGTGATTCACAGGCACATTAAAGTTTGAGAGGCATTGAGCTGGTTCAGAGCCTGCCTTCTTCACAGAGGTGAAGGGCTGTCTTCGCAGGCCTATTTTTGTTTCAGAGATACCCATATTTACAAAGAACCTGAGTTGTTTTTTGAGAGATAAGATGGGAGAGAGGAGTCATGCTTCCAATGGCATTGAGAATTTGCCCAGAAATCTGCAAAATAAAATTATTCTGAGTGCTAAAATTAGAAGTAAATACTCTCAACACTGCTATATGGACCTTACTTCTTTTCTAAATGTTAAATGGTATGGATTTCGCAATAAACACCAACTTTTTCTTATGTTGTGTTTTCATTTGCATTCAGTTCAAAATATTTAAAAAATTTCCTTTGTGATTTCTTCTTTGACCTGTTGATCGTTTAGAAGTATGCTGTTTAATTGTGAAATATTTGGAGATTTACTGATTTCTAGTTTAATTCCACTGTAATCAGAGAACACTCTATATGATTTCATTCATTTTAAATTTGAGTCTTGTTTTGGGACCGCAATATGGTCTATTTTGGTGAATGTTTCCTGCACACTTAAAAAGAATACGCATTCTGTTGTTGGGTGGAGCGTTCAGTGAATGGCAGTTAGGTCAGTTGGCTGACGTCATTGTTCAAGGCTTCTGTGTCTTTACTGGCTTTCTGTCTGCTTGTTCTATTGATTACTGAATATTGAAGTCTCCAACTATAATTATGGCTTGTTTACTTCTCTTTTCAGTTCTGTCATCTTTTTCTTCATGCATTTTGAAGCTCTGTTATTAGCGAATACACATTTAAGATTGATTAACTGGACTCTATAGCATTATGAAATGTCCCTTTTTATACCTGGTAATAGTCTTTGTTCTGAAGCCATCTTGTATCTGAAATTAGCCTACTGGCTCCAGCTTTCTGTTGGTTAGTGTGTGCATGGCATAATGTTCCAACCTTTTACTTTTAACATATCTGTGTCTTTAGTCTTTATATATAAAGTGGATTTTTTTGGTAAATAGCATATAGTTAGATCTTGTTTGTTTTTTTTTTAAATGATCTGACAATCTCTGCCTTTTAATTGGAGTGTTTAGACCATTTACATTTAATATGATTGTTGATGTGATTGAGTTTAAACCTACCGTCTTGCTATTTGTTTTCTATTTGTCTCATCTGTTCTTGGTTCCTTTCCCTTCTTTCTTTGCCTTCTTTTAGATTGTGTATTTTTTAATGATTTTATTTGATCTCTATTTTTGTATTTTATTCTTTTTTCATAGTTAATCAGGGATTTACAGTATACACATTGAATTTATCACCTTTGTCTACCTTTAAATAATGTTTTGCCACTTCATATATGGTATAAGAACTTTACAAAGTGTATTTCAATTTCCCTCTCCTGTCCTTTGTACTATTGTTGTCATACATTTTACTTCTACATATGTTACAAACCTCTTAATACCCTGTTTTTTTTTTGTTTTAAGCAGTGAATTATGTTTTAAATTAAAAATGAGAAAAATATTTTATATTTATGTACATATTTACCATTTCTCATGCTCTTTATTCCTTTGTGTACATCTAAATTTCCATCTAAAATCATCTTCCTTATACTTGAAGAACTTTTTTTTAACCTTTCGTATAATACAGGTCTACTGGTGATAAATTCTCTTAGCTTTTATTTGTCTGAAAGAGTCTCTATCTCCATTTTTGAAAGATTTCACTTTCAAATTCTTTCAAGTTATAATTCTACGTTGGCAGTGCTTTTTTTCTTTCTGTACTTTAAAGATATTGTTCTATTGAAATCTCCTCTGAATGGCCTGATGAGAAGTCTGCTATCGTGTTAATCTTTGTTCCTCTGTACATAATGTGTCTTCTCTTATCTGGCTAATTTTTAAGACTTTCACTTTGTTATTGTTTTTCAGAAATTTTGTTATCATGTGCCTTGGTGTTATTTTGTGTTTCTTCTAGTTGGAGTTCTTTGAATTTCTTGGAGCTGTGAGTTTATAGTTTTCTTCAAATTCAGAAAAATTTGGCCATTGCTTCTTCAAATCCACTTTTCAGCCTTTCCCTTCCCTCCTTCTAGGTCTCAAATTGCAGAAATTCTAGACTACTTTATATGATCCTACAGTTCACTGAACCCTGTTTATTTATTTTCAGTCTTTTTTTCTCTCTGTACTATCTCATTTGGCATGGTTTCTATTGCTATGACTTCAGCTTCACTAATATTTTCTTCTTCAGTCTCTAGACTATTGTTCATCTCATCCAATGTGTTTTTCATTTGATTTCTAGAAGTTTCATTTGCATATTTTAATATCTTTATTTCCTTTTCATATTGATATTTTTTCTTTGCATCCTTGAAAATATTTTCAAGATTTCTAATAGCTGTTTAAGGTCCTTGCCTACTAATTCTATTATTTCTTTCATTTCTGAGTCTGTTGATTGATTTTTCTTTTGGTCGTGAGTTATATTTTCCTGCATCTTTGCATGCCCCCTAATTTTAGATTTGGTGCTATGTGCTGGATTTTGTTATATTCTTTTAAGAAAGGGTAGATTTTATTCTGGTATGCAGTTAGGTAACTTGCAGATTTGTTTGAGGACCCTTTTGAGGTTTGCTTTTCTTTTGGTGAGGAAGATTGGCCCTGAGCTAACATCTGTGCCAATCTTCCTCTATTTTGTATGTGGGACGCTGCCACAACATGGCTTGATGTGTGGTGTGTAGGTCCACACCTGGGATCCAAACCCGTGAACCCTGGAGCTGCTGAAACAGAGTGTGTGAACTTGACCACTACGCCACCAGGCTGGCCCCTTGAGGTTTGCTTTTAAGCTTTGTTATAGTGGATCCAGATCAGCCTTTATTTTAAGAATAATTTATCCCACTACTAGTACTTTGAAGAATTATTTAAAGAATAATTTATCCCACTACTAATATCCTTTTTGAGGATTCTACTCAACACCCCATACGTTATGAGATCTCTTCATTCTGGTTCTTGGGCACACAAACTCTCCCCACCCTTGTGTGGGCTTTGGTAATGTTTTTGTCTACTGCTTTCCCATAGTTCTTTGCCTGCTTTGCAGGTTTTTCTCATACATAAGCAGTTCAGAACTCAGTAAAGGCTAGAGAAGACCCCTTTGCAAATCTTTGGAGCTTTCTCTTGGTGTAGCTCCCTCTTTTCTGGTATTCAGCCCTGTAAATTTAGCTACTTTGGCCTCCCCAAACTCCAGTCTCTGTCTTCTGAACTCAGTGAGATTATTGGGCTCTATTTGGTCCTCCACTCCTGAACACTCTCTCCGGGCGGTGATCTGGGGCAATGGAAGGGCTCACATCAGTGTTTCATAACTTTTATGTAGTTTTCTAACTGTTTTATGGTGGGGACAATTCCATAGCAGTTAATCCTTCATGGGCAGAAGGGACAGTCCCCTTGTATGGTATAAATAAGTCAAATTAAAGACTATCCTAGTTATTTCATTCGCAAAATGCATGGTATGGTATATTAATTTCTTAGGGCTTCCATAGGAAAGTGCCACAAACTGGGTGGCTTTAAATAGCAGAAATTTATTCTCTCACAGTTCTGGAGGCTAAAAGTCTGATATCAAGGTGTCAGCGGGGCTGTGCTCTCTCTCAAGGCTCTAGGGGAGGATGGGTTCCATGCCTTTCCTTTAGCTTCTGGTATTACTGGCAGTCCTTGGTGTTCCTTGACTTGTAGAAGCGTTGCTCCAATCTCTGCCTCTGTTGATGTTCTCTCTCTCTCTGTTTTTTGTGTCTCTTCACATCTTATAAGGACGTTAATCATATTGGATTAAGGGCCCTCCCTACTCCCGTATGAGCTCAGCTTAACTAATTGTATCTGCAAGGCCTTTTATTTCCAAATAAAGTCACATTCTGAGGTTTTGGGAAGGATATGAATTTGGGGGGGATAGTATTCAACCCAACACAGTGGTAACTGTGAGTCCCCAAAGTTCTTTTGATCCCTTGAAGCTATGAAATGTCTCCAATTCCTTCATTCTTCCGCAGAGAGAAAGGAACTCACGTCAGTTACTATTCTGGATGAGGAAATTCTTTATGCTGAAATAGACTAGTTTCAGGGATGCTGCCTACTTCATTTCCAGCCTTGTCCCCTTATGTCTCCCCACCCTACCCAGCGATCCACTGGTGTTCTTTTACAGTTACACAATGCACCCAAAGCTTCATCTTCATAGATATTCCCGCACTCTCTCTCTTTGCTGGTCACTGCACTGCAGAGCAGGGAGGAAATCCCATCTAGCATTCCTCTTCATTCTTTCCGGAGCCCTCAGTCATAACTGCTGGTCACCACTCCTTCCCCTGCTAGAATGGCCACTCTCTGAAAGTTCACATATTTAGAATCCTGCCTCAAATTGTCTTTACGAGTTTCGTCTGTGACACATTTCCCTAGAAGTGGCTCCCTCTCTAGATCAAAGTTCTGCAGATGAGAAACAGAATCATGGCAAATTACTCTTTCTGGTTAGAGAAGAATGCTCATGCATGGGGAAAACACAAACCAGATATATAACATTTTTCACAAACATTTCACATATTGCCTTACAGAGTTACAGCTCAGCTTCTTCCTGGAAAGATGATAATCTCTGCAGCTTCTGGCATTTTTGTGAATTCATATTGAGGATGTGAATGCAAGCTGAATAGCCACCACGCTTAGGCAAGTGATATCCCTTCTTTCCAGGCAGGGAACTGAATACAAAACAAAGGTTCTCACTCAAGGCTAGAAATTACTGGCAGAATCAGGAATAGATTTAGTGAATTTTGGCTGAACACTCACCACCAGGCATTTTTTAAAGACCAAGAAATTCATCTGGGTTTCTATTAGGTCCTTGCAGGACCTTACGTGATTTGTGTTTTGGAAAATAGCCATACCAACAGCTATGGTTTGCAACCAAGCCTATTTAAAACAAGATCAACAAAACCCCCGTCTTCCCTACAGTGTCTTGTGGTCTTTGTGTGTTAATTTTGACTTCTTTTGGATAGCTGTGGTGGTAGTGGCTACGAGGTGAAGCTTTAGGATGCTTTAGAGGGTTGGTCATGGGAGGCCAGTTGCCAAACCTGACACATTAGAAAAATGCAGGCTTTGGTTCAGGCTGTGCTTAGCAGTTTTGGTGTGCAGTCTTTTCTTGACCTAACCACAAACGCCCTCACCCTCTCTCTGCCTGCCTTCCATGTGCTCACGTGCACAACAGGAGGTAGAGCCAACGGTCCCTTCTGTTTGCTCATCTTGTCCACAGGTGCCTGTGTGGTTTGAGGAGAGGCCGTGTGGCAGTGGTGGAGTAGAGGTGCTTATGTCAGACCAGCATGAGTGGTCTATTTACTTCTCAGTGCTTCCCACTGGACAGAGCTCCTCAGGGCAGAGACTGTCTTATTCCCGTGTATCCTCGAGCATAGAGCCTGGCGCATGATGGCCATTGAATTATCTTCTGAATGGTTAAATGGTACAAGGAATGCCTGCCTTTTGCAGAATATCATTGTCACTGCTGGTTTGGGGACTCATTCGGTGATTCAGGAGGTGTTCCCTGAAGTTACATGTTCTTTAAGTCCCTCATGACCATGTAAGTATCGTCAACACTGGTAACATCTTCAGTCTTACCAGGATCTTGTGTCGCTAGGAAGGTCATACATTGCCGCAGAATAATTCCACCAGATGTGAGTTTTGCCAAATGGTCGCCTGGGCAGCTCGAAGTAGAGGGCACCTGTCAGGGTAGGGGTGGGAAGAATGCAGACAGTGTGCTGTGGGCAGTTAGAACTCAGCTTTCACCCAAGGTCCTCAGCCACCGCTCAGCGTGCTAAAATCCAGAACACTGTGTTTCTAGTCTTGGTTTTGCCACTAACTAGCTGGTGACCTTGGAGTCACTTAACCTTTCTAGGTCCCAGTTGTGTTATCAGTAAAACACATGCTCCTTAAGGCCTTTCTAAGTCTAAACTCTTGCCTTGAACTCACCCTGAATTTTAAGTAAAGGACACGTTTTGTGGGATGAAACAAATCAGACTTTAAAAGTTTGGGCGAAGTAGAAGAGGGAAGAGGTAAACTTTAAACACTTGCTGATTCCATTCTTATTTTTAAGAAACCAGAATTTCAAATTCTTTTGAGCTGGTGCGATAAACTGATACTAGTGGAATTGAGACAGGAAATGCAGAATTATAATTTATTTGGCCCTTTTCCTGAGTGAAATGAATCAGAAGGGAGTGAGGAACGCCATTTTCCCACCCTGACTTTGCCGCGGAGTGACTTTGGGCAAGTCACCGACTCTCCTGGGTTATAGTGTTTTAACGTGAAAACAGGTGCCTGGTAAATAAAATGTAAGGATCAAAGTGAAAGTCTTGAATGGATCCAAACGTTCTCTGTGAAATGAGCACTATCTTATGGGGCCTCCCAAGTGAATTTTCTTTGCCTAGTGCTGTAGTTAGTGGGTGGAAGGTCCCAAGTCAATTTTGTAAAATAATGTAAGCCCATACTATATTCTTTCTCCCTGGATCAGCAATGCCGGTGGATCTGAGCAGCAATGGCATGTTCTATTTGCACGGTTGGTTTGGCCCTTGCCTTAAATTGCACATTAGAGTTAGAATGTGAAAAGATATCCTCTTCAAGGTTCACACTTTCTCCTCGTATTTTGTACTTTTCTCTGTAACATTTCTTAAGGACCATCTTTGGATTACTTATATACACAGCTGTTTTATGAGACTACGTTGGAGCTTATGAGTCAGATTACTGTTACCAAAATGTTTGTGAAATCACTTCTTAAGTCATATATTTGCATCATGTACAACCTGTTTGACAATCAAAACATTATGCCCTTCAGCACTTGGCTGGTCATTATAGTGAGTTTTCCACTAGAGTGTTCCAACATAATATAATTGGGCAGTAGACAGAAGGAGCACAGTATATTATTTGAACATAGAATTCCAACTGCATTTCTCTTTTCGGAAGATGGAGGAGGACCTATGATGTTCTGTAATAGACTCAGTGTGATCAGTTAGTAGCACAGAAAATTCCAGTACAGCTGAGGGGCAACCAGGCCCAGCCACGGTTGCTGTTTGTGGAGGCAACAGGGACGGAAGAATGATTGGGGCCAGGGCTAAGACACAGACACAGCCACTGAAGTGGTGAGCCCGGAGCACTGCCTGTTTGTCCCTGTCTCTCAACTCTCACCATCCTAGGTGCCCGCTGACGCTGGCTCTCTTTTATTTGCTCTTAGCCAACCCCCCAGGCCCATCTCAAATGGTAGCTCCTTCCTTACGTCTCTGCTGACTTCTGAGTCCACTCAAACTCCCTTTCCTTGAAGTCTTCATAGCATTTTATTTGTACTTCCTAATCGCTCACTTGTCCTTTGTTAACTTTTCACTGCCCCTCCTTGTCTGTAACTTCCTTGAGGACAAGGAAAGTATCTTACTCACCTTGGATTTGTTATAGGAAAGAGATTTTGTCTTCGTTAAGATATGAGTAGCCATGTGTTAATGAAGCATTATGTGTTATTTTTCAAAGGACACGTCCTCCGCTAGCCAGTGACTTCCTGGGTTGACGTTCGGACTTTAAGGTTTACTTTAATAATGAGTTTACCTTTCACAGTATTATGGGACACCTACTGTTGCTGAAGGGCTGTGCATAGATTCAAACCTTATGTAGTAGTACTTGCTGTCTTGGAGTTGACAACATATCAGGGGGAGATGAGATAAATATATAACAAGAAGGTATGACATACATATGTTCTAAGTGCTAGCTGAGTAAAACTGTTAACAAATACTATGGCAATGCATGCTTAATCTAAATCATAGTGTACTAAATATTCTTTCTAGCTCTAAACATTATAGCATCTATAACAATGCTTATATTCTGATTTAATAAAAAGATACAACTTGGTGTGCATGTCTGAGTGTGTGTCCACTCCATTTTCCATGTTGTCCAGTGGCCATAAGGCCCTGTCAGAACACTGATTGTGCATTCATAGTCTCGCATTTCTCCTGATTGGATAAGCAGTAAGATGATAGAGGGAATCTTGATAGTTGGCTTGATGTTTAAGCCGTCTGGCGACACAAATGTGCAGCCAGCTGAAGTCCGTTTTGCAATTATGGTGTCCTGGGAGTCTAGAGGAGAGGCCTTTTAACAACTGTGAGATGTAGCCACAGCCCATAAAATGTGACCATGTACGACAGGCCCAGCTCCCCACTTGACCTCTAAACTCCTGTCCGTGTTTGCCCCCCCGTCCTGCTCTGCAGATAGTCCTGTGGGTTCTGTAAGTCTTGGATCAGTAAGTTGGCTTTTAGAAACCCGTGTTTTGAAGTACAAAGCATACATCTCAGAAGCGAAGTTAGAACTTGGAAAAAGCTCGGCAATGTTTTCAGCCTCCACTCTGCAGCCAACCCCAGGGGAGGAATAATATAAAAGAGATCTCAAAGAAGTGAAAGCACAAGACACCCCTTTATTTGAAACAAGAGGACTGTAAGTATTCGTTTCAAAAAAAGAGTAATGATACAGTTCTGTATTTTTACAGAGAATAATGATCCTCTTCTAGGTGATTTTATTTTAAAAAGTTGGGCGGGTGGTGGGGGGGCACTCTTATGGGGACAAAAAAACACCATCAAAACAAAAAGTATTTTTCTGAACGGGAAAAGTTTCAAGAAAACATCCGCATTTTCTCTTATGTCCCCGCCTTTTACCCTCACCCTTTTAAGACACCATTTAATGAGGCGGAGGTGGGTGGGTTTCATACAAAATCTGTTTGCTACAGGGGACAATTTGCCAGATATGAATGTGTGGTTTGTGGTCTCTGATGGCTAAGTTGGCTCTGTCATGCCTGGGTGGGACCTCGGATGGACTCCCAGGGCTGTTTACTGGGCCCTCCATCCCCTTGTGCCTGGAAAGGGAGGACCTTGTCTCTCCGTTGTTGTAAGGAAATGGCAGGTTCAGATGGACGTGCAGGTGGGGCTTCTTGGCCCTGCTTAGAGGAAAAAATCTGCCTGCCTATAGAATATGGAGCAAATAATACAAGGTTCCCCTACATGGCGACTTTCTCTCTACCCACTCTCTTGGCTCACGCCAATGGCCAATTATAATTAGACTGCAAGGTTGAATATATTGTGTAGTCTGGAGGGGGAGATGCCAAAAGAAAAACTCTGCTGGATCAAGAGTGTGTGTCCTGCGTTCGTTTCTAGTCCTGTAAACAAACACAGCTGTTGAGTGAAGGATCTGTCCTCAGAAATGGTGAAAAAAAACAGCGGTGCCCTGCCAGAGAGACCACAGCAGGGGAGAAAAGTTATGTGACAGGGCTTCGGCGGAGCAGGCGGTCCTCAGCAGGGCTGGGGCCGGGTATCTGCTGTGTATTCCAGGATAAGCTGGCTCTGAGGAGAGGCGATTCTGTATTTTCAGCTGAGGCAGTTAAAGTATTTAGAATGATTAGTGTGGGAAGGCTTGGGGGGAAAAGAGTCTGAAATTTCGTCTGCTTTCCTCAAATTAAACCTCTGTTTAATATACAAGCCCTTGGCTGTTCTTTTCTGGATGTGATGGAAGGCAACCTTTAGCTTTCTCCACTTATTCTTGTTTTAAAATAATCTGCAACTTTGAGAAAAAGATATTAGAAATTCATGGGCCCCGCAGCCTGTATTTATAGCTATTCCCACTAAGAATAAGTCTTGACCACACTCCAGTTTCTTTCCTCTTTACTGCTGAAATGGAGCTTTATGGTATGGTATCTGTAATGTACAGAGAGCACACTGTCGTGCTGGGCCCGCCCTTTGCACATCCGTTGACTGTTCTGACGGTGTTATGTGGAGGTCAGATATCTGCATCAGGGTGGACTCTGGCTGTAGCAGCCCACCACATTCTTATTGACGGAACTGCAGGGTCCTTGGCAGTGGCCACGGCAGTAGGGAGGCCCAAGGGAGAGTAGGAGAGTGACGCCAAGAAGGGATTTGTTTTGTGCATGGAGATATTGTCACCTTGGCAATTGACAGCTGGAGGGGTTCTATTCATGCCTTTATTTAATAAACTTTGTAAAGAAGTTACTGTGTGCAGGTAATTAGTTGACTTCCAGCAGTCTTCACTCAGTGCTGGGAGTCTTGTGATAAGTTTGGATTTTGTCTTATCCCCAGTCATCGTCCTCTCCTTCTCCCTACTTGTAATGTCATTTTCAATGAGTCATTGTCCTCAGCTCTTGGTTTTAAAGAGAGATCATAGATTGAACTTTTAAAGTGTTTGACTTGAATAACTTGAGTGCCCCCAGAATGCAAGTTCAGCCTCCTTCCTAAACAGTTCCCTGGGGTTGTTCAGACTGATCCCTCGGGGTTTCATGACTGGTTTTCGGAGACCTACGTCGAGTGCACGGTGCAGTGGTCATTTGGACCACTCGGAAGGGAAGTGCTGCGTGCTCCAAGGGCTAGGAGGTCCTTTCACCTGCCGCTCCATCTTCATGATGAAGTTTTGGTCAAATATGCACACACGGTGCCCTGTTTCATTCTCACTGGGATGTATCTCACTTCCTTTCATTATGAAACTATGTTCTCCTAACAAATGGTGGCTTATAAAATGTTCCTGGAAGGGACCAGTCTTGAGACTTTAAAGCCTCAGATTTCCCGAGGATTGGTTTATGCCTCTCCCTCCTGATTGGTTAAGTTTGTTGGTTGGCACAGGGATGCCTGGGGTTGTGGGTTTATTTCTCAAAAAGGCCAGGCTAGTTTCCCAGAGAGGGGAAACCCCAATTCATTCAACCATATTCCTTATTTTACCTGCTTCTCAGGACTACAATCCTACAAGAAGGACGGGGGATGATCACGTCAACTCTCACCATTACAGGTTAAGAGAAATGAATGCTTCTCCCTCCCCAAAACAAACAACTTGGTTGGTTAGTCCTTGCTTGGTTCAGTGAGGTTAACTCTGTCCCGTGACTCTGCCTAATGTTAACAAGATGAGTAAGTGCATCATAGGCAGACATTAACCAAAGTACATGCCTTACCTTGTCAGCGTCAGCACCTCCCAAGGTGAGGGACCCTGATTCCTGGTCTCCTGTTAGATTGCTGGCCTGATTCCCTTTCAGCACACGCTGGTAGATGGCAAGTGTGCTTCCTGTTGCTGCTGCAACAAGGTACAAGATTAGTGGCTTAAAACAACACAGACTTACTCTCCTACAGTTCTAGAGGCCAGAGGTCTGATGTGGGTCTCACTGGGTTAACTTCAAGGAGTCGGCAGGCCTGCATTTCTTCAGGAGGCTCCAGGGGAGAATCCATTTCCTGGCCTTTTCCAGCTTCTAGAGGCCGTCTGCATTCCTTGGCTTGTGTCCCCGTCCTGCACGTTGACATCCAGCAGTGGAGTATCTTCAAATCTTTCTTTAACTCATCACATTTCCTTCTCTGACTCTCTTACGGTCCTCTTTCCCTTAGAAGAGCTCTTGTGTTTACATTGGGCCTAGCTGGCTAATCTGGGCTTATCTCCCCATCTCAAATTCCTTAACTTAATCACACCTGCAAAATCCCTTGGACATATAAGGTAACGTATCCCTGGTTGCAGGGATTAGGATGTGGGCATCTTTGGGAGCCACTGTTCTGTCTGCCACACTAAGTTTGATGCCTTTACAATGACTTACAGTTTTTAAGTGGGAGACTTTTTCTGCATTTAGTGTGTGCTTCCAGTTGGTCTTTTAAGCAGAAGGAAGGAAGGAAGATCCTGTGAAGAGTTTTAAGGACCATATCTCATCTGCAGATTTTCTGAGTGGCTTTGCAATCTACTTCTAATGATGAGCTAAATAAAGTGGATTATAGTCATGTACTGCATAATGACATTTTGGTCAATGATGGACTGCATATAGGATGGTGGTCCCAGAAGATTAGTCCCATAGAGCCCAGGTGTGTAGTAGGCTATACCATCTAGGTTTGTGTAAGTACACTCTTTGACGTTCCCACAAGGACAGAATTGCTCAGTGACCCATTTCTCAGAATGTATCCCTGTCAAGTGACACATGACTATTAGAAATCATCAATTAGAAGGTATGTAATGGCAGACTATTTGTGCCTAAATCTAGACTCATTGATTTTAGAATAACATACACAATGAAATAAAATCAGTGCGTATTTTGAAGGCATATCTTCTATGCAGGAAACTTTAAAGGATGACATGGTACGTATGAAGATATTTTAGATACCATCCCTATTCAATCGGTGAGTTTACTGCCCCATATAGTCGAACAAGAGCAAAAAAGAATTAAATACGTTCAGAGAATTAGAAATGCTCCAGTAAGGAAGAAACCAAAAGGATATGGAAATAGCATAGTATTTTGAAGATGTTTTTATGCTTATTGTGTTTATTATAGAAGACCATAATTCCAATTAAGTCATTCATTTCTGTTTGGGGAGTTATAAAGTATGTCTTGGGGTTGGTTTCTTTGAGCTGCTTTTGGCACAGAGCAGTTATTCCTAAATTGCCTTATCATCAGGGAACCTGGGGAGCTTTGCAAAGTGTCAATTTCTGAGACCCACCCTGAAGATTTGGATTCAGTAGGTTGGGGCTGGTGCTCAGGAAACTCAGTTCTCAGTTGTTTGTCTCCCAAATACAAAGCTGTCATTTTTCTCATTTGTTATCTTAGGTGAAAATTTAATACTGTTAATGTGTTCAAGCCAGAGACAATTCTTATCTGGGTCCCAGCTGGCAAATCTTTTGTACCTCAGAGTCATAGTTATTTTGACGTCCTGATGTCATAATTCCAGCATCCCTGCCATATCTGAGTCTGGTTCTGATGCTGCTCTGTCTCTTCACACTTTGTTTTTTTGCCTTTTGGTATGCCTTGTAATTTTCGCTTGGAAAGACAAGATTGGATGTACTGGGTAAAAGGAACCTTGGTAAATAAGCTTTTAGTGATGCTAAAGTAGTGAGGTGTGGGGGGAGGGGGAGCAGTCCACAGTCCCATGCTTAGGTCTCAGTCCTGTGGTGAGCCTGTGCCCCTGGGCTGTGACCCTCAGTGGCTTCTCGGTTTCACGCCCCTTAGGTGGAACAGGATGGCTGGGGGGGCTGGAGTTGAGTATTTCCTCTCCCCCAGATTGCTTAGGCTCTAGTGAAATAATTTTTCATGAGGGCAGGCCTTGTTAAGAAGAACAGAGTGCTCTGCCGTGTTTCAACATGATTACTTTTCCCCTCCTCCTGTTGGAAGCACGAGGGGATTTTTCTGTGATCTTCCCTGTGAGAACCTGGTTGAGCTCCTGAGGCTAAAACTCACAAAAGTCTGAGGACCCCTATGAGTGGGTCCCCTTGGAGTTTTTAACTCTCAGACTTGTCCATGCTGAGCCTCTAGTAGTTTGTCCATTACAGGTCAGGTTTTCCTGCCTCGTCGACACTGGTCCCCCTAGAGGTTTCTGCTCTGGTGAACTGAATTCTCTGCCTGTGTGTCTGCCTGTCTCTCTCCAGTTTCTGAGGTGGAGGGTTACCCTGTGATCTCAGTTCTCTGACAGATCTAAGAAGAGTTGTTCATTTTCAGTTTGTTTAGCTTTTTCCTTGTCATTAGGGTGGAGTGGTGACTTCCAAGCTCCTTACCTGCCGAACTGGGAACTGGAAGTGAAAATTACTCGTGTCACTTGTATTTGGTGCCCTGCCTTGATCAGAACTGAGGCCCCTGGGTTTTTCCTGATCTCCACCGAGGGATCTGCTTCTTGATGCTGTCTTCTGGTATGGGCCTCCTGTTTCTGAGCACAGGGCTCCGGCTTGTAAGAGGCCTCGCCTCGGCTTCCTCACCACGTGTGTTCACCATTCCCGTTTTTTTCCTTCTTGTTCTGGCTGATTGTTGTGGCTCCTCTGAAAAGTAGTCACTGGCATTACCTGTCACCCTCTCTGTCCCGCTCAGTGGCCTGAGGGGTCCTCTTTCTCATTTCAGTGGCCTTCTGGGATCGGCTTCTTTATCCTGTCTCATCATTTTATGGGGTAAAGGAATAGTTTTCTCTCCTGGGAACTCCCGTAACACGTTATTGGAGTCCTTCTTGTTGAACTCATCACAGCTCATGATGATCTGTCATGTGTTATGGTTTTGGTGTCCTTTTCTACCACGTTGTAAACTGTGAATGCCAGGGGGCCTGACGCTGGGCCTTATTCGTTGCTTACCCACAGCGCCTGCACCGGCGGCGGTCAATAAATAGCATAGAGCAGCTTTACTATACAGACTAGGTAGGACACTGCTAAAGGGATACACTTTCCCCCCAAAACCAAACATATTCCGTAAGCTTGTTATGTGTTAGTACAGTAATGCAGATAGGCAAAACACAGCCAAAAGCCAACAAGGTACTCAGATGCACCAGGGAATTTCCGAACTAGAAAGGTGAAGGGAACTGAGCTCGCTGTTGGAAAGGACAAAGCAGAACTGTGCTGACCAGCTCTTTGTAGCCTAGACCTGCCAAAATGATGAACAGCTTGAGAATTGCTGACGCCAGCAGTTCCCAAACTTTGTTCTGCATTCAAATCACCTGGAGAGCTTTGAAAAACCCGAGGCCCAGGTTGTACCCCATCTTGATTCAGTTGGAGCGTCTGGGGCTGGGAGCTGGGCCTCAGACTCTTTAAGATATCCCAGCTGATTCCAGGGGGCAGCTGCGCGTGAGAGCCACCGGCTTATGCGTCAAAGCTGTTGAGTTGGGGTCAAGTTCAGCACAGGTGTGTGTGATCTTCATGTCCCTCTTAACATGACCTCTGCAGGAGTTTTGTTTTTCTGCATTTTCTGGCCTTTGAATTTAAAACCTGAAAGACTTATCTGGTAGAGTCGCACAGAAATTGAACATGGGAAACACGTAAGGTAGTTGCCATAAGAGTTTTGGAATGTCAGGGAAAAGAGTATTTGGAAAAGAATTATTACACCTTGTAAATTGTAATTTATAATTACAGTTCTTTAAGAAAGTTAAAACGAGACAAAAACAGTGCAAAGAAGTTGATTTTTATTTTTTAGTGAGGAAGATTGGCCCTGAGCTACTGTCCGTTATCAATCTTCCTCTTTTTTGTTTTCCTCCCCAAAGCCCCAGTGCATAGTTGTAACTTCTTCTAGTTTTGCTATGTGGGATGCCTCCACAGCATGGCTAGATGAATAGTGTGTAGGTCCACACCCAGGATCTAAACTGGCGAACCCTGGGCTGCTGAAGTGGAGCATGTGAAGTGGAGCCACTATGCCAATGGGCTGGCCCAAGACGTTGATTTTTAAAAAATTTTTGATGTAGACCATCATGCCATCTGCAAATGAAGATAAATTTGTATTTTCCAATATTCTTAACTGTCTCTTTTTCTTGTCCTTCATTGCCCAGGACCTCTATAATATATATAATGGTAGCAACAATGAGCATCCTTCCCAACAGATTTTCTAATGTTGAATGATTCCTGCATCCTGGAATAAACCCTTATCATATATAATTATTTTAGTAGACTACTACTTTAGAATCTTTGGATACAGTCAAATGAGATTGCTATACATTTCCATTTTTTTTCATCTTTGTCCAGTTTTGGTATCAGAATCATGTAATCATTATGGAGTGAACTTAAAGAACTTGGAAGCTTTCTGCCTTTTAAAAACAATGGGCAGAACAGTTTAAATAATACAGTATAAAACACTTAAAAAAAAATAAGCCACTTCCTGTTTTTAAGGGTTGAACATACTTTCAAGTGAATTGCTATCTAAGTGCTTATTCAGTGATGTGTGTATAGCTGACATCATTGTTAAATACTAGGTCCTGGTGATTTTGTTCAAATAATAGTGAAAAAAAATGATCCCATAAGGACCGGCGGAAACCACACGTAACAGTTGGTTCTCTTCTCTCTGAGTAAGGATCGAGCATCTGAAGAACTGGGAATTTTTTTCACATTTTGTCTGTCATCTAAGTCCTGAGGATAGATTGGGATCAGAACAAAACCCCAGAGGAAGAGATTCTGGATAAATGGATGTAAGTGTGTAAATTAGAGTCGTCATTCTCAACTTACTTCCCTTTTGATTTCACAATATTACCCACACCCGTTCCTAAAAGTGCACCCTGTTTTCTGAACCTCCCTGATTATGTACATCACCTGGGGTGCTTGTACACATGCAGGTTCCCAGGCCCCACCCCAGATACACTAATGCAGAAATCCTAGGGAAGGGACCTGGGGAATCTATAGCTTCAACAATTATCCCAGGTGATCTCTATTATTAGGAAAGTTTGGGAAGCAACCTATGTGGACATAGGATAAGTTCATTATAGCGGGGGTTCTCAGCCTTGACTGCATATTAGCATCAACTGGGGAGGTTTAAAAATCCTGATGCCCAGGCATGCCTCACCCTCCAAGTGACTCCATTGCTGGAGATGAGGCCCAGACATCAGTATTTTCTAAATGTACGGTTCTAACTTTGAGAGTCATTGAACTTCAGCATTCTTGGGTGCTGAATGGAATTCCTTGAGATCATTGTTGATTCCTTGTTTCATCGGAAAATCAAGACTGGGTGTAACTGAGTAGATTCCGTGTCTTTACAAAACAGGAATGAGACCAAGACCCTTTCTCTGCTCTGATTTTTATTTATTTCTTGATTTAAATCTGCTTAAATCATACTGGTCAACCAACTTAAACCTCTGCAGAGCAATAGATGTGTACCTGACACATTTCAGGAACTGTTCATCGCTGTTGGTAGAATCCAGATGTCAGCTGGGCTCATCCAGCTCCTTAGGCTCGAGACCTGACTGCGCTGAGTCTCCACTCCAGCTCTTCCTCAGGCTTTCTGCTCCCTCGGTGTTTGTGTGGTTCTCTTGGCCGCAACTGCTGGGTGTCTGCTTCTGTGCCTAGAAGTTTTGTTCTGCACCGAGTTGACCTAGATGTGAAATCATCCTGCCCTCATAATAATGCCATACATATATTGCATTTATGTAAGGTAGTTGCTATCATTATCCCCATTTTTTTAAGATTATGATAGTTAACAACCTTGTGAAATTACAGTTGTACATCATTATTAGTCATGTTGTAGGTACACCACTTCACCCCTAGTGCCCTCCCCCCAACCCCCTTTCCCCTGGTAACCACCGATCAGTTCTCTTTGTCTATATGTTAACTACCACCTATGAGTGGAGTCATACAGAGTTCGTCTTTCTCTGTCTGGCTTATTTCACTCAACATAATACCTGCAAGGTCTATCCATGTTGTTGTGAATGGGAGGACTTTGTCCTTTTTTATGGCTGAGTAGTATTCCATTGTATATATGTACCATATCTTCTTTATCCAGTCATCAGTTGCTGGGCACTTAGGTTGGTTCCATGTCTTGGCTATTGTGAATAATGCTGCGATGAACATAGGGGTGCATGGGACTTTTGGAATTGCTGATTTCCGGTTCTTAGGATAGATAGCCAGTAGTGGGATGGCTGGGTCATAAGGTATTTCTATTTTTAACTTTTTGAGAAATCTCCATACTGTTTTCCATAGTGGCTGCACCAGTTTGCATTCCCACCAACAGTGTATGAGGGTTCCTTTTTCTCCACAGCCTCTCCAACATTTGTCACTCTTGGTTTTGGACATTTTTGCCATTCCAAGAGGTGTAAGGTGATATCTTAGTGTAGTTTTGATTTGCATTTCCCTGATGATTAGTGATAATGAGCATCTTTTCATGTGTCTATTGGCCATCCGTATATCTTCTTTGGAGAAATGTCTGTTCATGTCCCCTGCCCATTTTGTGATTGGGTTGTTTGATTTTTTGTTGTTGAGCTGTGTGAGTTCTTTATATATTATGGAGATTAACCCTTTGTCGGATAAATAACTTGTAAATATTTTTTCCCAATTAGTGGGCTGTTTTTTTGTTTCAATCCTGTTTTCCCTTGCCTTGAAGAAGCTCTTTAGTCTGATGAAGTCCCATTTGTTTATTCTTTCTATTGTTTCCCTCGTCTGAGGGGTTATGGTGTCCGAAAAGATTCTTTTGAAGCTGATGTCAAAGAGTGTACTGCCTGTATTCTCTTCTAGAAGACTTATTGTTTCAGGCCTAATCTTTAGGTCTTTGATCCATTTTGAGTTTATTTTAGTGAATGGTGAAAAAGAATGGTTGATTTTCATTCTTTTACATGTGGCTGTCCAGTTTTCCCAGCACCACTTGTTGAAGAGACTTTCTTTTCTCCATTGTAGGCCCTCAGCTCCTTTGTTGAAGATTAGCTGTCCATAGATGTGTGGTTTTATCTCTGGGCTTTCAATTCTGTTCCATTGATCTGTGCACCTGTTTTTGTACCAGTACCATGCTGTTTTGATTACTGTAGCTTTGTAGTATGTTTTGAAGTCAGGGATTGTGATGCCTCCAGCTTTGTTCTTCTTTCTCAGGATTGCTGTAGCAATTCGGGGTCTTTTGTTGACCCATATAAATTTTGGATTCTTTGTTCAATTTCTGTAAAGAATGTCACTGGGATTCTGATTGGGATAGCGTTGAATCTGTAGATTGCTTTAGGTAGAATGGACATTTTAACTATGTTTATTCTTCCAATCCATGTGCATGGAATGTCTTTCCATCTTTTTATGTCATCATCGATGTCTTTCAAGAAAGTCTTGTAGTTTTCATTGTATAGATCTTTCACTTCCTTGGTTAAATTTATCCCAAGGTATTTTATTCTTTTTGTTGCGATCGTGAATGGGATTGAGTTCTTGAGATCTTTTTCTGTTAGTTCATTGTTAGCATATAGAAATGCAACTGATTTATGTATGTTGATTTTATACCCTGCAACTTTGCTGTAGCTGTTGATTGTTTCTAATAGTTTTCCTATGGATTCTTTGGGGTTTTCTATATATTTAAGATCATGTCGTCTGCAAACAGCGAGAGTTTTACCTTTTTGTTGCCTGTTTGGATTCCTTTTATTTCTTTTTCCTGCTGAATTGCTCTGGCCAACACCTCCAGTACTATGTTGAATAAGAGTGGTGAAAGTGGGCACCCGTGTCTTGTTCCTGTTCTGAGAGGGATGGGTTTCAGTTTTTGTCCGTTGATTATGATGTTGGCTGTGGGTTTGTCACATATGGCCTTTATTATGTTGAGGTACTTTCCTTGTATATCTATTTTATTGAGGGTTTTTATCATAAATGGATGTTGGATCTTGTTGAATGCTTTCTCTGCATCTATTGAGATGATCATGTGGTTTTTGTTTCTCATTTTGTTAATGTAGTGAATCACGTTGACTGACTTGTGGATGTTGAACCATCCCTGTGCCCCTGGTATAAATCCCACTTGATCATGGAGTATAATCTTTTTGATGTATTGCTGTATTTGGTTTGCCAAAATTTTGTTGAGGATTTTTGCATCTATGTTCGTCAGCGATATTGGCCTGTAGTTTTCCTTCTTTGTGTTGTTCTTGTCAGGTTTGGGGATCAGGGTGATGTTGGCTTCATAGAATGTATTAGGGAGTGCTCCATCTTCCTCTATTTTCTGGAATAGTTTGAGAAGGATAGGTATTAAATCTTCTTTGAATGTTTGGTAGAATTCTCCAGAGAAGCCGTCTGGTCCTGGACTCTTATTTTTGGGGAGGTTTTTGATTACTGTTTCTATTTCTTTACTTGTGATTTGTCTATTCAGATTCTCTATTTCTTCCTGATTCAGTTTGGGGAGGTTGTATGAGTCTAGGAATTTGTCCATTTCTTCTAGGTTGTTCAATTTGTTGGCATATAGTTTTTCATAGTATTCTCTTATGATCCTTTGTATTTCTTCGGTATCTGTTGTGATTTCTCCTCTTTCATTTCTAATTTTATTTATTTGAGACTTCTCTCTTTTTTTTCTTAGTGAGTCTGGCTAAGGGTTTATCATTTTTGTTAATTTTTTCGAAGAACCAACTCTTTGTTTCATTGATCCTTTCTACTGTCTTTTTTGTTTCAATTTCATTTATTTCTGCTCTAGATTTTATTATTTCCCTCCTTCTACTGACTTTGGCCTTTGTTTGTTCTTCTTTTTCTAATTCTGTTAGGCGTCATTTGAGGTTGTTTATGTAAGATTTTTCTTGCTTACTGAGGTTAGCCTGTATTGCAATGAATTTCCCTCTTAGGACTGCCTTTGCTGCATCCCAAATAAGTTGGTATGGTGTGTTTTCATTTTCATTTGTCTCCAGATAATATTTGATTTCTTCTTTAATTTCTTCAATAATCCATTGTTTGTTCAGTAGCATGTTGTTTAGTCTCCACATTTTTGCACCTTTCCCAGCTTTATTCTTGTAGTTGATTTCTAGTTTCATAGCATTAGGATCTGAAAAGATGCTCGATATTATTCAACCCTCTTGAACTTATTGATGCTTGCTTCCTTTCCCAAGGTATGATCTATCCTTGAGAATGTTCCATGCGCGTTTGAGAAGAATGTGTAACCTGCTGTTTTTGGATGAAGTGTTCTATATATATCTATTAAGTCCATCTGGTCTAATTTTTCATTTAATTCTATAATTTCCTTGTTGATTTTCTGTCTGGATGATCTATCCATTGGTGTTAATGGGGTGTTGAGGTCCCCTACTATTATTGTATTGTTGTTGATGTCTCCTTTTAGCTTTGTTAATAGTTTCTTTACAGACTTTGGTGCTCCTGGGTTGGGTGCATATATATGTATAAGTGTTATGTCATCTTGGTGGAGTGTCCCTTTTATAATTATATACTGCCCCTCTTTGTCTTTCTTTATCTGTTTTGCTTTGAAGTCTACTTTGTCTAAGTATGGCAACACCTACTTTTTTTTGTTCATTATTAGCTTGGAGTATTGTCTTCCATCCCTTCACTCTGAGTCTGTGTTTGTCTTTGGGGCTGAGGTGTGTTTCCTGGAGGCAGCATATTGTTGGATCTTGATCTTTGATCCATCCTGACACTGTGTCTTTTGATTGGAGAGTTCAATCCATTTGCATTTAGAATGATTATTGATACATGGGGGCCTACTGCTGCCATTTTATTACTTGTTTTCCAGTTCTTTTGCATTTCCTTTGTTTCTTGTCCCATGATTTCTGGATTCCTAATTCAAGTAGGTAAATTTCTGAATTGGCTTTCTCTTAGTTGTAGTTTGTGTCTTTATTCTTGTTATTTGTTTAGTGGTGACCAGGTGGTTTGTATAACACATCTCGTAGATGAGATAGTCCTTTTTCTGATAGCCTCTTATTTCGTTAAATTAAAACGTTCCATCCCTTTTCTCTTCCCCTTCTAGGTTGTTATTGTCAGATTTTTTTTCTCTTCTTTTTTGTGTTGTGAGTTTGTGGTTAAAATGACTAGGTTATATTTATTCTTGGTGTTTCCGTTCCCTTTATCTTTAATGTTTTATTTAACTTTTGCTAACCTCTTCTGATGGAGAGCTGCTACTTTCTGTTACTGTCCTTCTGCTTATCTCCTTTGTTCTGGATTTTGTAACCCCTTTCCTTTTTTTGATTTTTCAGATATGAGGTTCTTCCTGAGCATTTCTTGAAGAGGAGGTTTTGTGGCAATCAACTCCCTAACTTTTGTTTATCTGGGAAAGTTTTTATTTCTCCATCGTGTTTGAAGGATATTTTCGCTGGGTAGAGTATTCTTGGCTGCAGGTTTTTGTCCTTCAGAGTTCTGAATATTTCATTCCAATCTCTTCTAGCCTGTAAGGTGTCTCCTGAGAAATCTGCTGATAGCCATATGGGGTTTCCTTTGTAAGTTATTTTCTTCTACCTGACTGCCCTTAGTATTTTCTCTTTGTCATTGACTTTTGCTAGCTTCACTACTATATGCCTTGGGGTTGGTCTTCTTGCATTAATAAAGTTTGGACATCTGTTGGCTTCTGTCACATGAAGTTCCATCTCTCTTCCCAAGTTTGGAAAGTTCTCAGCCATTATTTCTTTGAACAGGCCTTCTGCCTCCTTCTCCTTCTCTTCTCCCTCTGGTATACCTATAACCCTTATGTTGCATCTCCTAATTGAGTCGGATAATTCTTGGAGAGTTTCTTTGTTTCTTTTTAGTCTTAGTTCTCTCTCCTCCTCTGTCTGCAGCATTTCTATATTCCTATCCTCCAAATTGCTAATTCTCTCCTCCATATCTCCATATTATTGACCCTACTGTTCAGAAAGTCCAGATTTTTCTTAATCTCTTCCACTGTGTTCTTCATCTCCAGTATTTCTAATTGGTTCTTTATAGTATCAAGCTCTTTTGTGACCTAGCTCCTGAACTCATTGAGTTGGCTATCTGAACTCTCTTTTAACTTGTTGAGTTTTTAAATAATGGCTGTTTTGAAATCATTGTCATTTAGGTTATAGATTTAATTGTCTTTGGGATTGTTTTCTGGGTGCTTATCATTTTCCTTCTGTTCTGGAGATTTAATATATTTTTTCATACTGGTTGATGGCGTGGATTTGTGCCTCCGATTATCCCTATTTTTAAGATGAGGAAACTGAGGCAGAGAGATTACATAACTTTTTCCAAGATCACGTAGTAAGTAAATGGTGGAGCCAGATGTTGAGCCCAGGCATCCTAACCCCATAGTCTGTGTTTTGATGCTTTTTAGAGTCATGCAATCTTGCCTTTCAATAGTGGATTTTACTGAAGACATTGCATGGCGGTAGAGAGGGGTGTCACAGGGCATGATGCCATAGCAGACTGCGCATCAGTCATTCCTTTTATTAGAACTCCTTTTAGCTGTCACCAAAAGGGGCTTGTTGCTTGGTCTGCATCCGTGGCAGTGCCAGCATTAGTTACCCATCCACCCCATCCTCCCCTCTCAGGATCACCCCTGGTAGCGCCATACTCTCCTTCCTCTATTTTACAGAGCTCTTCCCCTCTCACTCTTCACAGCCAAACTCATCCAGGTCCTAAGCCAACAGAGAGGCCCTCCAGTTAACAGAGTCCTTCATTTTGTCATCCTTGTTCATAGTGAAGGTATCTTCCTGTGTGTCATTTTTCTCACTCTCTCGTGTGCAGAATCACACCTGTTGGGGATTCTTTTCTTTGGTGTATGTAGAGCCTGTCCCATAGCCTTAAAGGCGCACAGCCCATTCTGTGAGTAATGAATTTATTGATTTACAGTGAGATTATAACTACTGAGGGGACTGGACAGATGTAGTCAAACAGAGGAACACTCTCTCCCTGTAGCAAGCTGGATTCCAAACACGATGCCAGTTCATTGATGTATAGTGAGAATGATAACTGTCGATGGGACTGGGCACTGAATCCTCCTGCTGGGACGTTCTCTCCTGGAAGGCTAATGCCATGGAGGTAAATGAGAGCCAAGAGGTAGTTAGGCACAGTTAATTGGACTTCTAAAACCTGGATTCTGCTCCAAATCCCTGAGGCTAAGACTCCCATGACTCTGGACAGCATTTGGGTAGAACTGTCATCTTAATCTCTGGACACTTGTTTTCTAAGGTCCAAAGGCCAAGAAGTGACAGCACCTGCAATACCCACCACTGATTAGCACATTCCTTATTCTTTCTTTAGATATTTTATAGAACATTTGATCTGACTCTCATGCTTTCCAAGCCTGGGAACCAATCTTTCTCTTTATGGTGGCTCAACTTGTCTTAATTGGAGTCATTATGGGTTGATTTTAAAATTTCATTTTCTGGGGGCTGGCATTGTGGCCTAGAGGTTAAGTTTGGTATGCTCTGCTTCATCGGCCCAGGTTTGGTTCCTGGGCACAGACCTACACCACTCATCAGTGGCCATGCAGTGGCTGCGAACTATATACAAAATAGAGGAAGATTGGCACAGAAGTTAGCTTGGGGCAAATCTTCATCAGCGAAAAAAGAGGAAGGATGTTCGCACAGGGCAAATTTTCCTTGAGCAAAAAGAGGAAGATTGCTTCTTCAGCAAAAAAAAAAAAAAAATCATTTTCTGAGGGCAATTTTCTCATATGTCTGGATTGTTGGAGGGGATTCCTCACTCTAGCCTCTCTATCCTGTTCACAGTCTGGAAAATGGCAGAATAAAGATACTTAAAAGAACGTAGAGTCTCTCTCTTCACAAAATTTTGCCCAGCTAATGACCAGCGCTGTTCCTGTAGTTTCCAGCTGCACATGCTCTCAAGTGGTGCCCATAAAACCCTGGGGTAGCATTCCCACTGCCCTTCATTTACACGCTTGCAAACAGCCCAGTAGACCCAGTTTTACTGTGATGATGGCATTTTTGGCAAAGCCAGATGAGATCTCATATTCCAAAGGGAATTAAGGAACAGGAGAACAGAGAGCATCTGCTATTAATCATGTTCATTCATCACAGAGCATTTTCCTAGTGAGTGTGGTTGGTTAGGGTTGTAGGGAGTCACAGGAAAGCAGAGGTCACTGTGGAGAGGGTGCTACAGACCAGATCAGGAACAGGGAAAAGATAGGTAAGCCAGACTTTGCCACAGACCTACACCATGCATAATCATAGAGTCATAACGAATATGCAACTTATTCAAATGAATGTAGAATGTGTACCATGGTTCTATTTCCATTACTATGTATGTGCGTTTGCAGACTTTCAAAAGAGCATCCTGAAGCCAAGGGTTTTAAAAGGAATAGGGATAAAGAGAAATGTGAACAGCGAGTAAACTTAAGCAGAGGACTTAATTTAAATCTAGGTAGTTCTAAAGTGAGCCTTCTAGTTTTGTTAATCCACGTGCAGGTGACCTTTCCAAGCAGCTGAGCGGATTATTTGGAATTTCCACATGTTTGCCGGCTTACTTTTGGTCTTCATATTGGGGCTACAGTTAATGGGACAGATTCTTTCCCTCCATTTCTCTTTCTCCTGGGAGAGACTCTTTTCTTAAGCCTATCTGGAATTTTGGGTACTGGTGTATTAACCAGTTTGTAATGATTTCTTAGGAATATGTGAAAGGTCCAGAAGCCCTGACTGGCTTTGACCGTCACCTCTATTATTTCCAGAGGGCCCTATGTCATTCCAGCCTTGCTGGCCCAAGGGAGGGCTAGTCCCAAGCTAAGCTGGGGAGTGCTGGAAGCTGGGTTTCACCAAATTGGTCCTATGGACTAGAATAAGCTTCCCTCAAAGAAATAGTTTTTTAATGAGGAGATACACACGGTGCACAATCCACTCCAGGATTTGGGTGGCTCCTTCAGGTCTGTGGCAGAGATAATTCTCGGCTTGCTGGCCTCATTCCAGCTCTCTTTTCTACCCAAGAAAGCATATCCAAATGCAAATAGGTGAGCGAGACTGCGGATAGCCTTGAATTCATCTAATTTATACAAAATATGAATCTTTTGCAGACTCCACTATTTTATTACATCTGGTTATGACTCACTGTGGGTGAAAACCATCAGGCTCAAAAGAGGCAGCGGACGGGGCTGCAGACCAGGACATGGCTCGGCAGTAGGCAGCCAGAGGAAGACCAGAGAGGTGGGCAGTTGATGTCAGGTGGGCACTGGTGGCCCCCAAGAACACAAGGCCAAGAAAGGTGGGGAGAAAGCAACAGGCAGTGAGCAAAACCCAATCAAAAAATGAAGGATGATCTGAGTGCTTACCGTGGACCTGGCCCCCCAGGCACATTTGGATATCCTGTCTCCTTTCAGCCTTTAACATCCCCGGTGGTCCTAGACTTGTCATTTTACATATTAGGAAAGTAAAGCTCAGTGTGTGGCAGTACCTCGTGTAGGTTCACTCGGCTGTCAGTGACAGAGCCAGGATTTAAAGCCGTTTCTTTTGGTCTTCCCATCACATCAGAGCTGCCCGCTTACCTGGTGGCAGGAATGCAGGTAAAGTCAATGAGGTGAGGGAAGAACAGTAGTTTCCAGGGATTCTGGAGGCGGGAAGTGGAGCAGCATCCCAGTCTCAAAAGTGGTGTCAGGGAGGCCTCGGTGTCCAGGGAGAGCTGGGTGCGGACAGAGGGCCCGACCGAGGGCAGTGGCTGGCGCTGGTCCTCAGGCTTGTCCCGGGCAGCAAGTGGCTGAGCTGGGCTGGATGGGCACTCCAGGATTTGGTCTCCAGCCGACTCCTCCAAGGCTGCCGTGAACCTATTGGATTTTTGTTTCTGTTTTGTTTTTAGTCACCATGCTGTACATTACACCCAGGACTTATCTTGTAACTGGAACTTTGTACCTTTTGACCACCTTCACTCATTTCCCCCCAACCCCTGCCTGCCTCTGGCAACCGCCAATCTTGTTTTCTCTTTCTATGAGTTTGGTTGTTTTTTTTAGATTCTGCATATAAGTGAGATCATGAAGAGGAGCACCTGAACTTAACCACTACCCCACCGGGCTGGCCCCCTATTTTTAATTTTGGGGGGAACCTGTATACTGTTTTCCATAGTGGCTGCACCAATTTACATTCCCACCTACAGTCCACAAGGATTCTCTTTTCTCCACATCCTTGCCAAAACTTATTACTTCTTGTGGGTTTTGCTTAATTGTCCTTCTAACAGGTGTGAGGTGACAGCTCACTGTGGTTTTGGTTTACGGTTGCCTGATGATTAGTGATGTTGAGCACATTTTCACGTACCTGTTGGCCATTTGGATGTCTTCTTTGGAGCCTTTTCCTTTTGTGGAGGTTTGGCTAACTCAGAAGAGGGCTTGGACTTGAGCTGGGATCCTCTGGAAAGAGGAGGTCAGAGCGAGGATGAACTCTGGCTCCCCTCCCTGCTGCAGCATGTGCTCCGTCGAGTAGGCTTGCCCTGGCTGCTGGATGTAGGGTGGACACTATGTTGGCTTGGTCAGCAGCTGCCCCACCCTTCTCCTAGTGTACCTTGTGGTTTTACCCAGTGTGCCATTTCCCAGACCCAGTGCCAGCCAGTCCCAGTTCTTGATGTGACTGACATTCCCCTGTCAGATATACTTGTGGAAGGAAGCAGCTGGAAGAGGAGGGGACAGGTGCCTGTCCCAGCATCCATTTGCTGGTTGGTGCAGATCTCTGGAAGCCAGTGTGCCTCTGGAGCCAACATGTCCAGCCGCAGCTTCCTTGGTGCCTGGGGGTAGCTGAGATGTGCTTGGGGCCAGCATGGGCAGTGGCTTCCTGACTGTACTGCTGACAACTCCTCTGGCAGGCCAGTTCTGGAGTGTTGTTCTGAGCCTCATTCTTAGAGGCCCAGCCCAGATTCTGTGCCTCCAGCTCTTCTACCAATTTTATAAGCTCCTAATTGCTTGAATTAAGCTCCTTTCTGCTTCAAGTTGCTCAGTTGGTTTTTGTTATAGGCAACTGCACCCTGACTATACGGACAAGTCACTACGTGGTGGTACCCAGATACCCTCCTGCTGGGACTGCAAACAAGCAAGGCCTTGCGCTCACATGGCTGTTTCCACCATCCCTCCTCCTTTTCTCCCCTCCTTTCTTCCTGCCTTCTTTCATTCTTTTATATTATTTTTTAACCTTTATTTTGAAATAAGTTTAGACTTTTAGAAAAACTATGAAGTCATCTCTGTTAAAAGGTTTGAACTGATTGGAAGAAAGAATTTATAACAATATGCATGTTTTGCAGCAGCAAAGCCTGGAACCTGTATCTTCCTTTCCATCTCTCCCAACAGAAAAAAAGTATTTCTAAAGTATCGGGAAAAGAAAGAGAATCCATCCCCGGAACGCCGGGTGGGTGTCTTGCTTAGCTTCTGCGTATGCTGTGTGATGAGCGTCTGGTAAGGCAGCACCAAGCGCTCCTCTGATTGCATTCCTGCCACCTTGCCTCTCCCAGACCCCATTTGGGAAACTGCTCTTAGTAACAACACATTTTTGTAAGCACTCCATGTGCAGACCGAGGCGAGATAGGTGCTGATGTTCTCATTTAGCAACAGTGGATCTGCTGTCCTGGTGGAGATGAGTAATTGCAGCGGGACGTGGAAAATCAGTAACCCCGTGCGTTGTGGTCAGGCGGATTGCACATGGGTTCTGCTGTTGTTCTGTTCTGGATACTCTGACAACTTGAAAGAATGTAAGCAGATGTTTCCAAAAATTTCTTAAAACAATTGCAAAACATTTGTGTTAAAAAGCTTCAGCAGCAGGTTTAAGGCAGGAGCAGGGCCCAAGCAGGGCACTGTCGTCGGAAAACATGCTGGACCTGGAACCAGAAGAGATGGGTTTAAGTCCTAGATCTGAAATCTTAATCTTTAGGTGACTTATTGAATAAATCCTGGCCTTGGTTTTCTCATTTGTAGAATGATGGGGGTTGAATGGATCATTCTGGCATCCTTTCTGGCTTTAAATGTCTCAGTCTGTAATTTATTTCTGGCCCCCATGGCTGCTACCCTCATAGCGTTGGTTGCCTGGTTTATTCTCGGGCAGCTGAGGGGCTGATCTGTTGCACACGATAGGTGGGATGTCCCCGGTGTCTGCTGAGTTCAGATTGTTCTGACACACCTCTCCCCACCCCCACTCAGATGACAAGAAGAGTCCTCACTGAGTTTGAGCTGTCGTTGACAAGAGTTGAAGTTGGTCCAGACCCACTGTGTTGTCCTCGCGGTATGCTGTACAGTGTATCCTTCGTGCGTTCCCCAGATCCTAGAAGGCTATTTATTCCTCGTTATTGTCATGAACCAAGAGTTTGAGATCCGTGGAGAGAAGTGCTCTATAATGGCTTCTCACCGTAGTTGCCAGAAGGCCCTCAGAATTAAGTTCACACAATGGAAAGTTCCAGTATTTCAAGTGCTGCTTTGTACTTTTATTCATTCATTTATATATTCTACAGATATTTTTGGGTGCTTTTTGTGTGCCAGGCACTATGCTAAGGGATACAGGATGGACACAGCTCTGGGTCCCTAGGCCGGAGGACAAGATAGAGGATAAAGACCAGCCCTGGCCAGCAGGTACATCCTAATGGGGTGTAGGTCAAGGATTAACGATCCTGGATCTTACAGGTGAATTTAGATTCAACTGAAGACCAAGGGCAGCTGGAGGGTTTCCAGGTAGCTCATTCAGAGGGGCTGGACCCATGGAAGTGAGGAGGAGTAATTTCACCTCTGTCACTGCCTCGGTAACGGAGAGAGAGAAGTGCCAGGGATAACAATAAAATGGGACGTTGATCACACTCTTCTCAGTAGGAATCGAGCCCTCTTTATAGCCACCTGGGTGAATCACAACTTAGTTACCTGGTATCTGCGTTACTAGGGTGGCAGGTGGGGAGACAGATGCCACTGGACAGGACCTGAACAGTTATTCCAATCTGCCATTTTCCAAAATGTATGCTGAATTATTGTAGTGGTGTTAACAGACATTATATTTTCTTTTTTAAAAAATGATTTCAAACAGTTTAAAAGACTTATTTGCTGTGATACTTAAAGTCTTTTCACATTAAACTGCATTGTGAAATTCTAAGAGATGATGTATATTCCTTAAAAACAAAAAATAAATCAAGAAGGCCCTCCCCTGCCCCCTCTGGTAATACTGGCTCTAGGGCTATAAAAACCAGAGGAAGGAACAAAGTGTGTCCAGTAATTAAGTGTCAGTTACTTTTAGAATTTGGGGTGGGGAGAGGGGCAGTGAAAAGCATTCAACATGTAATTCCAGTTTAATACTTTGAAGGGGTGGCGATTTAGAGCTTGTATTAGTCAGAGTTCTCCAAAGAAACAGAACCAATAGGGTGTGTGTGTGTGTGTGTGTGTAAAAATAGATTTATTATAGGGAATTGGCTTATGCGATTATGGAGGCTAACAAGTACAAAATCTGCAGAAACAGTGTCCCAATTCAAGTCCAAAGGCTGGAAGCTGCTGTAGAGCCAGGAGGAGCCAATGTCTCAGTTCATCAGGCAGGAAGACATCAGGCAGAAGAATTCTGCCTCACTTGAGGGAGATATCAGCCTTTTGTTCTATTTAGGCCTTCAACTAGTTGGATGAGGCCCACCTACGTTAGGGAGGACAATCTACTAACTCATTTAAATGTTAAATGTTTTAATTTAAATGTTAATCTCATCCCAAAATGCCATCTGATTTAAACGTTAATCTCATCCAAAAATACCCTCACAGAAACACCCAGAATAACGTTTGACAAAATATCTGGGCATCCCATGTTGACACATCACATTAACCACCACAGAGCTTGTCTAGTTCAAAGAGGTGGTGACTGGCCTAAGGTCCCAAGGCTGCCTAGTGTCAGGAACTGGAATAGAGCCTAGATCTTCCAGCTTCCCATCTAGGGTTCTTTCCATGTGCTGCTTCTACAGAAAAACATATCCTTGGAGGGTTTCTAAGGTATAAGGGATCAACACAGCATGTCTTCATGGACCCTCAGTTTTCCTCAGTGATAAAGACCTTTAGACATCACTTATTTATTAAGACAAACATGGATATATTGTGGAACATGTTGGAAATTCATGTGAATTTTCAAGATGAGGCATGAACTGTTAAAGAAATTGTGGACCCTTAGCTAAGCTGGAGATATCTGGCTTATAAAACCTCTCTCTCCTCTGCTCCAAGGACGACCTTGGTGGGAAATTTTGAGAACCACAGGCCTGCTGCAGCAGCCTCAGTGGCTGTGGAGACCCGATTTGTATTCTGGAACGGTCTAGAACACCCACAGCTACCACCAAGAGCCTATGATTTTTTTTTCAAATTTCTTACATTCTCTCAAAAACATAGGCAAATTTTGCTTTATGTCCATAATACACTTTGTTTATTTTTAATGTAAAATAATGTTTTGAATTATCTCCTAGTGAGTAAAATGGGCTCCCTAGGAAGAAGGTGTCCCCTCAGCCTATGAACCTGCCCACTTGTTGGCAGAGTCAAGGGACCCGGGGCTTATGTCCCCCAACTGGAAGAATACTGCAAGGTCAGCTCTCCGATTCTGTCACCCTCCCACTTACCTTGCTTCCCAAATCAAAGGTGACTTTCTGTGTTTGGCTTTCCAGGTCAGATTAGCTATTCTTGATTATTGGAGTTGAATTTGCTCATGTTCTTCATCAATTTCAGTGACTTACTTCAGTATTTATAATCTCTTTTCCTTGATTCTAAAACTAAAATAAACATTTGGGGTAGCAAAGAAGGCATCATTCTCCGTGATCTCTTAAGAAGAAATTATTCATTTTTAGTAACTTACTTTCCACTCCTTCTCCTCACATTAGGATGAAACAGTGCTTCAAATATAAGACTTTCTATATTTTTCTTTAATTTAAAAAGATATTAATTAAAGCATTAGACAGTGCCCCTAATTGTTATATAATCAAAGGAGGACAAAAGGTAAGTTTCACAGTGCTTGGAAATGAAATGTTTTACTTCTGAGGGGTGTTTACCCAAGTTGATTAAGCAGAATTCAGAGCTGAATTAAGGAATTTGGTTATTGAGATAGTTGCCTAAGTTATACGTGAAGGCGTTGACAGACCTCACACTGCCCTCCATTTTTTCACTTTGGCCCAAGAGCTCTAACGAGCTGGGACTGGACTGGAACATTTAAAAGAGACTTTTATAGAGACTGATAAAATAAAAGATAAATTAACAGAGACAGTAACATGAAGCTAGGTTCTCTGCTTTATATATACAGCTTGCTTTCCTGGGTCCCCAGGGAACCTCTCCTTCCTATTTAGTCAGTGGGTCCCCTGCCCATTTCCAGCCTTTCAGGAGGAAGGAGGTCACAGAGTCAGTCAAACATTTAGTCACTAGGGCTGTTTCCTCAGAGTGGTCTGCTCCCCAGATTTTCTCCTATATTTCATTCTCCAACTTTACTATTGGTTTCTGTCAAATTAAAAGAGTATTAAGTACAATATACTTAGATAATGTATTTTACGTTACCATTTTTATTGATATGGGAAGCTGCTCAGGACTGTACCCTAGTTTACCTTATGACAGGAGGAATGAAGAGAAGTGGAGAAGATTTTTAAAAAGACATATAGTGGGTGAGAATCTAGTCCTTAGGGATATAATCGGGTCACAACTGGAATATCCAGTCCCAGAATTTTTCTTAGAAGATCAAGCCATGATATGACCACAATATGGGAAGGTCATAATCAGAAACTGTTGGTGCTGTAGAGCTTGGAATGGCTCCTTAGCTTTCTAAATGACAGCCTCACCTTGAGGTTTCCAGCAGGGACCTGGAGCATTTCCTGTGTGCCGGATCGAGGCAGGATATCTCCCACCTGAGAAGGTTGCCCTCGGAACTGGCAGGCAGCTTCTGTGTCAGGGGACACGGTGAGGTGAAGGAGGGCAGAGGCTCTGGCCAAGCTGGCCACGTCAGCCCTGGGTGCTGGCAGATGGCCCCCAAGTGCACCTCAGCTGTCTGACCATGAGCACTTATCCTGTGTGTGCACTGCACAGGCACGCGCGCGCACACACACACACACTTCAATAGGCAGCCATCGGGTTGAGAGAGAGTAGGCTAGAGACGTTTTTACACAGTGGTTTTAAAAAATTATGCAAGTAATAGATGAATACTTGCTTTCTAAAGGGCATGTTCTTGAAAGCGTTCTGAAGCTCCCCTGAGTGCCTCTGCGTCTGTTGGAATGCCCCCCCTCTCGCTTCAGTACCCGTCCTGGAAAATGGAAGATACAGAGTAAAGTGAGCTCCCTCGAGGCCAGTGGCATAAATAGGAAGTGCCTTGTTTCTTAGAAGACTCCTGGCATTTGCAGGTTTGGGCAGGGAGGCAGGAGGGAGAAGCTGGGAAGAGAGGGAGGGACTTAGACCAATATTAAAATAAAACAAAAAAACAGAATCCTAATGAAGACCTGTATCTTTCTGGCATCACTTTTTCTTTTAATAAACAGAGGAGAAAAAGCTGAAAGTAAAGCATAAAACCCTAGTAAACACATCAGAACTACCAAATTAGTACTCTCTGCAAACATACCTTTATATTTAGAGCTGGAAGCACTCTGGAGTGACCTCTCTCGGAGGTCGCCTGGTCGGGCAGCAGTGGCTTCCAGCCTCCTGCCCGAGACGTGGCTGTATACATTCGTGTTGTCTTTGGCTGACAGAACGTTAAACAGTGTTGCCATCCTTTCCCAAAATGCGTGCTAATAACTTTATATAAGGAACAGTACCTGTTAGTTCAGAAGTCTGGTCACACATCCCTATTCCGAGGTGCATCTCCTCAGAGTGGGCGACTGTGCCATTTGGAAATTATTTTAAATAAATGTTTACTGACTGTCAGCTGACCTTCAGAGCACAGTATGACACTTTGTGGGGAGGGGTATGTGGCAGAGGACATGAAGTATCGTTTCGGTACCGTCCTCTCAAAGTAGTGGGAGTACACAGAAGATAAGTGCACGTTATAGGGAAATAGAAGTGTGTAACTTTAAAACACACAAAGCACGTGTGTTGATTACAATGCACCAAACACTGCACTCCGTTCTTTAAAAGTACTGTCTGATTTAGTTTCCACGACAACCCTTGAGGGAGTTGATGTTATCCCCATTTTAGACATAAGGAGACTGAGGTTTTCAAGAAGATCAGTGCCGTGCTCACGGTCACACGGCCAGCAACAGCAGAGTCCAGAAGCGAGTCCGGGTGTGTCTGACTCCAGATCGCGTCCCTTTACCACTAGAGGATTCTGCTTCTCTATAGATAAGCAAACACGGAGCTGTTTCCTAGACATTGTTTTTGTGGTTGTACATTTGTAAGTTTCTTAAAATGAGGGACAGGTAAAACTGAAGAGAAGTAGAGAAGTTACAGCTGATATTATTCTTAGGATTTGGACCTGGAAAAGAGGTTGAGATGATGCTGTTTTAGTCCTTCACTGTTTTACTGGAGTCTGGTTCTAAGAAGTGGTTTCCCAGATTCGCTGAACCAGTCAGGGCAGAGCTTGTCTTGAGTCTGAAATGCCAGGCTCTTCCCCCTTATGCCACTTGTCCTTAATTCTGTCCACTTGAGGAGGGCACTATCTATTGTTTCTATTATCTCTATCGTTCATTTGGTATTTACGTAGTCATCTTCTTGCCTCACTGATTATCTTCTTCTCTATTTATGACACATTTCTCCAACAAGATTATAGACATTCTGAGGGCAGGTGCTGTCCAAATTCTCTGTTTTTCACCAGTCTCACAGTCCAGCGCCTCAAATATGTAGGTATTCAAACATTTGTGATTTTATTGTAACATTAGGCATGCCATACAACTGTGCTTCTTGGCGAGTAGTATTTCCTGACTCTGGTGCTGGTGCGTGGGTCATCTTGGCAGTTTCTGGATCCCTGTGGGTCTCCCTAAGGAACTGAGCAAGAGGACCCGAGTGCTTGCCCTCTGACCCAGGTTACAGCCCGGTAGGTGATGTGTTGGGCGCCCAAGGAACCAGATACTTCATTCAGTGTGGTGTCCAAAGTGTCAAGTTACCATGGTGCCCTCTGGGGGATGCTCGAGTTATTACCTCCACTTCATACCTGGCTGGATTTAACTTCTAATGAGCCTTTAATTTACAAGTAGTGTACTTATTAAGAATGATAATACAAATATTATTACTCTCACATACAGCGCCATGTTTTCCAAAGTGTTCTCAGGTGCACTATTTCACTTCACCTGCAATGTGTTGTCTTGAGGCCATTATTCCCATTTTAGAGATGAGGACGCCAAAGTGGGGAGGATGCTTAAACAGCAAAGAGATGCCATCTGAGGTCAAGAAGGGCTGATGAGAAACAGCCTTTTACTGGTAGCTCCTTGGTGCTCACTGTGTCTTTTTGTGGTGTCTGGTGAGTGAGTGGGTGCGTACGGTCTTTCCTCCCTGAAACCACAGGCTGCCTTTGGGAACCAGTTTGCAGCTCCACTTCACCTCGTTCTGCCTTCCTTCCTAGGCCGTATGTGGTTGAGTATGTTTGAATTAAGTCCAATCTAGATAGCACACACACCCAGTAATTGATTTCTGTGCTGCTTCTCCTTAACTGTAGCGGTAATTTCTCATGACTTACTCTGGGGAATGAAGATTTTCTTGCCCTCGTGTTGGGTTTCTGTGACCAATTTAATTCTCCACGTCCTAGTGTCTGTGGCTGGTAC